>NC_134536.1:103239953-103547185 GCF_050624435.1 Tenrec ecaudatus
AACACGTAGAGGAGAACATCCGGATGAAAACATAACCACAACGGTCACATTGGCCAACTCTCAGAAAGGACCTGCAAGTGATAGTTGTTTTTTCAAGAGTAAAAAAAATCCAAAATTTCCATTCTTTCTTTCTAGGTACAAATTTTTTATTTGCTAATATTTGATTGTTTAACACACATTTTAAATGGTTTCAATGGAGGTGGGGGGAGAGGGGAAAGAATCCGCAAGAATGCAGGCTGTCAAGGCAATGTCAGAACGGCACCCGTGTATTGGCCAGCACTATTCTCTTGTTTGGGGTTCACTAAGTGAACAGCGCTTTGCTGAATCAAGCATTTGATCACAGGTTCTGCAAGCTGAAAACATTTCGAGATTTCTGTTTGAAGTCACCCTGAAATCTTAAAGAGTAGCAGCAAACCCAACCACACTTCTCCTATCTACCACGTTTAGAGGCAGAATTAGTTATTTTTCCTTTTTTCATGGCTAGGTGTTTGTGGAGAATCTAAGGAATGCTTGCCTCATTCACTGAAAAAAATCCCAAATTTTCAATGAAGGACATACATTAATCTTATCACCTAAAAGGATACTACTTCACAAAACAAATAAAATACATTATTTAATTCCTATTTTACAGATCATTTTAAAAACTAAACTGGATGACTATGGTACTTACAGTCCTTTACAATTTCCCTGGCACTGATGCATTTAGCCTTTCTCATCTGTAGCACATGACACCTTAGCACAACATTTATTTCATGTTAAGTCACTCTAATTGTGTTCTGCTTTATCACATGATACTAAACACTGAAAACATTTTGGTAACCATAAGGTAGTCCCCGAGTGTAATTTTCTTTATGGTTGGTCATAAAATGTGTATTATGCACGTCATAACCTTAAAAGGCATAGAAAAAAGCATACGGAAAGTGTTTAAAGCCTCCAGATGAAAGTGCTGCATTCCATCATCAATTGCTTCAACTAATATTTTGAACTTCTAGAACCTTTGTAAATCTGTATGACACTCCCTCAACCCAACACTCAGACCCACTCTAACTCCATTTTTACCTTTCCAGGAAGGAAAGTGTGGGATACAGAAAGGTTTTTCCCTTGGGTTGTCACCTGCTTGCTAGCTATTCCCCTTGAGGGCACTCAGCCATATAGAGCAATCAGATTGTTTCCTTGAAGGAGAGCCCAGAGACAAGGTCAAGCCCACTCAAGGACAAATAAGGTTAGGCTGCCATCTTGAGTCTAAGGATCCGACCATCTTGTCACATGTGTACTCCTCGCCCCTCCCCTTCCTATTGCATGTACACCCCTAAATCATCCCCCTCCCATTGCTTGTATGGCCTCTGGTTTGACCCCTTCCTGTGAGGTATGTGTTTACCTGTAATCAGGGAGACTTGCACGCCCCCAAGGATATGTAAGCCTTGGTGAGAAATATATTCCCTCTCTCCTCCTCTCATCCAAGAGGGGTTGAGATGAGCATACTACTATATAATGTGTCTGACTCCTTTATTTGATCTTCTCTCCTATCATCTATGACTTTACTATGATCTTTATATATGATCGCCTTACAATTACACCTATGGACCCCACGATTGTTAGAGGCTGGATTACTCTAACAGACAAGAAAGAAAGAATGTCAAAGACATGTATGTACATATATATATATATATATATATATATATATGATGGGGAAATAGATCTATGTGCCTATATTTATAGGCTTAATATTAAGGTGGCAGAAGGACCTTGGGCCTCTACTCAAGCACTCCCTCAATGCATGAATACTTTCTTCTATTAAATTGGCACTCTATGATTATCACCCTCCTGACACAACCGCTGAAGCCAAAGCAGTGAACAAGCAAATGTGGTGAAGAAAGCTGATGGTGCCCGGCTATCAAAAGAGATAGTGACTGGGGTCTTAAAAGCTTGAAGATAAACAAGCAGCCATCTAGCTCAGAAGCAACAAAGCCCACATGGAAGAACACACCAGCCTATGTGATCACATGGTTCCGAAGGGATCAGTTATCAGGCATCAAAGAACAAAAAATCATTATCATTGAGTGCACACCTCCATGACACGATCGCCGAGGACAAATGGGTGCATAAGCAAATGTGGCAAAGAAAGCTGATGGTGCCCAGCTATCAAAAGAGATAGTGTCTGGGGTCTTAAAGGCTTAAAGGTAAACAGGTAAACAAGCGGCCATCTAGCTCAGAAGCAACAAAGCCCACATGGAAGAAGCACATCAGCCTGTGTGATCACGAGGTGTCGAAGGGATCAGGTATCAGGTATCAGGCATCATCAGGAAAAAAAAAAAACTTACCATAGTGAATGAAGGGAAGGGGGAAGTGCAGAGTGGAGACCCAAAGCCCATTTGTCGGCTGCTGGAGATCACTTCGCAGAGGGGTCTAGG
This sequence comes from Tenrec ecaudatus, assembly GCF_050624435.1. Classification (NCBI taxonomy): domain Eukaryota; kingdom Metazoa; phylum Chordata; class Mammalia; order Afrosoricida; family Tenrecidae; genus Tenrec; species Tenrec ecaudatus. The sequence goes on from NC_134536.1 coordinate 103,242,365, forward strand.
GGAGGAGATGAGTCAGTCAGGGTGCGGTATAGCACCGATGAAGAATACAGCTTTCCTCCAGTTCCTAAATGCTTCTTCACCCCCCAACTATCATGATCTGAATTCTACCTTGCAACTCTGGATAGAGCAGAGGATGTACACTGGTGCAGATCGGAGCTGGAGGCACAGGGAATCCAGGGCAGATGATACCTCCAGTACCAGGGGTGTGAGAGGTGATACTGGGAGGGTAGAGGGTGTGTCGGTTGGAAAGAGGGAACCAATTACAAGGATCTACATGTGACCTCCTCCCTGGGGGAAGGACAACGGGAAAGGGGGTGAAGGGAGATGCCGGACAGGGCAAGATATGACAAAATAATAATTTATAAATTATCAAGGGCTCATGAGGGCAGGGGGAGCAGGGAGGGAGGGGGGAGTGGGGAGGGAGGAGGGAAAATGAGGACCTGATGCCAAGGACTTAGGTGGAGAGCAAGTGCTTTGAAAATGATGAGGGCAAAGAATGTACAGATGTGCTTTATACAATTGATGTATGTATATGTATGAATTGTGATAAGCATTGTATGACCCCCTAATAAAATGTAAACATAAAGATTTACACAAAAAAAATGATGAGGGCAAAGAATGTACAGATATGCTTTATACAATTGATGTATGTATGGATTGTGATAAGAGTTGTATGAGTCCCTAATAAAATGTTTTAAAAAAAAAAAGAAAGAATGAAACTGAACATACCAGACCTGGATTCTCTTAACATCACTCCCTCACACTTAGGACCAACTACCTAATGTGCAAACCTCAATGAAAATTAAAATGCAAGAGCACTTGTTGAAAACTCACTGCCATCACAAGTCTGACCTGCCCACTTGGGGGCAGACCAAGAGGGGAGTGCAACAGACCAGAGATGGGAGCTAAGCCACACAGCCCTGAGGAATCCCGATTGTAGACTTTTGACTTGCAGGGCAGCACTTGGCACCCCATCTAAACTGGTTGGGGGTTACAAGGGGACCACACTGAAAGTCTAAAGGTATAACATGCGGGGTGGGAGGTGGCACTGAACTGCTCCATCCTGACTGCAGGTATAGCAACGGGGACTTTTAGGATATGTGCCTTTAGGATACACCAATGCTGAAGACCAAAAGGGTGTGTGCTAGGTAAGCTGGACCCAGGATATGGAACCCCGGAAGGAAAGGGGACTGGACTGATGGATCTTAGCATGTCCTTCTGGCTATAAACAGACAGTGAAGCAGCTGCACTGTGTCAGGACCCTGATAGACTTGTGACTACTTGTACGCTCTGTTTCCCCCTCTCTTTGTATTTTTTGTTTTTTTGTGTGTTTATGTATACAAGATAGGCAAGATAGGCAATCCTATGGAGACAGAGACAGGACCGACAGTTCCTGGGGGACAGGGCAGGGGAGAAGGGGGTGAAGAAGAGAGGTGAGCCAATAAAGACAGATGCCGGGGAATGGTTCTAAAATGGATGGTAAGGAGGCAGTAGCTTTTCTGGTCGTGTCGGATCAATAGTATCTGGGCAGCATTACTGAGAGGTGAATAATGAGGAAACACGATAGTGGGGCAGGAGGAAAGAAAAATACATTTATACATATATATGTAAATATATAAGCATTTAAATATAGATATATTTGTTTATATATGTATATCAATATAAATGCAACAAGAAAGCAGATGGACTTTGGGCCTCTACTTAAATCTGACCTCAGTTTAAGAACAGTCTGTTCTAATAATGTGGCAATGTATGATGCTCACCTTCCTGACACGCTGAAAGCAAAATGGGTGCACAAGCAAACATGGTGAGGAAAGCTGATGGTGCCCAGCTATTTAAAGATATGATCTCTGGGGTCTTAAAGGCTTGTAGTCAAAGAAGCAGCCATTTAGCAGGGAAGCAACAAAGTCCACATGGAAGAAGCATACCAACCTGTGTGATCATGAGATGTCGACAGGAAAAGGATCAGAAGTTCAAAACTAAGCCGCCAAATTGATGTGACGGGGCATGGATGTAGTGGAGACCCAAAAGCCTCCACAAGTTAATTGGACAGTCCCTCACTGAAGAGCCATGGAAGGGTTGATAAATCCAGGGTGCAGTATGGCACTGATGAACCGCATAACTATCCTCTAGTTCTTTAATATTTCCTCCCCTTACTATTATTGTTTTTATTTGTTTTACCTCATTAATCATGTTAGGCTCTCATGTGTTCATTTGTTTAATTAAGATCATTCAATAATGAAAGCCAAGATAGAAAACCCTTCTGACACAGTAACAGGAGTAATGGTTCTCTGAGGGAACAGGAAGTGAGGGGAAGGGGGGAAGGGAGAGCATCTGATAGCACTGATAACTATATAACCCCACTCAAGGGGAGCAAACCATTGAACTGTACATAAATGGATATATTGGATGGTGTAAGATGTGGCTAAATAAATAAGGGAAAGGGAGTCTGGGGAGGGAGGAGATGAGGGGAGCTGATATCAAGGAGTTCAAGAAGAAAAAAATGTTTTGAAATGGACTATAGTAGCAATTGTACAATACTGCTTGATGTGATTGAATGTTATGATATCTCTAAGAGCTCCCAATAAAATGATACAATAAAAAAATCAAAACCCACTGCCATCAAGTCAATTCTGACTCACAGTCACCATATAGGGCAGGGTAGAACTGCCCCTGTGGGTTTCCAAGAGTCCAACTTTTTATGGAAGTAGAAAGCCTCATATTTCTCCCTGAAGTGGCTGACGGTTTCAATCTGCTGACCTCACGGTGAGCAGCTCAATGGGTAACCACAAAAGCAAGGAAAAAAGTATAACTGTTATGGTTGCTAGCTGCCATTGAATCAATGTCAGCTCATGGCTAAAAGTACTAAAATAATAGTAGTTTACTTTAGAATTATTTTATTACTTAGGAAAATATTTTCTTAATATGGTATATTAAGTATTCATAAGAATTTCTTGGCTCATTTTCAGCAAATTTATCTATTATAGCCTCAGAATTTATACTTTAAATGACTTCATTGCAAGTGAGTTTTTAAATCATTTTTAATTCTAAGAAGGCTCATTTTTTATTCTTTTTAATTTTTTAAGTGATTTTTAAAATCACTTTAATTCTGAGAAGGCTCTAATACAACATTACTGGAGGAGCTGAGAGCATTTTATATGTCGTGACAACATTGAGACACATTTTTTTAAAAATCATTTTATTGTGGGCTCATACAACTCTTATCACAATCCATACATCCATCCATTGTGTCAAGCACATTTGTACATGTGTTGCAATCATCATTCTTAAAACATTTGTTTTCTACTTGAGCCCTTGAGATCAGCTCCTTAATTTTCCCCCTCCTTCCCCGCTTGCCCCTCCCTCATGAATCCTTGATAATTTATAAATTACTGTTTTTTATATTTTACACTGCCCAATGTCTCCTTTCACCGACTTTTCTGTTGTCCATCCCCCAAAGAGTAGGTTATATGTATATCCTTGTAATTGTGTATATCCTTGTAATTGATTCCCCCTTTCTACCCCACGTTCCCTCCACCCTCCAGGTATCACCACTCTCACCACTGGTCCTGAAAGGGTTATCCACCCTAGTTTCCCTGTGCTTCCAGTTCCTTTGTGTACCAGTGTACATCCTCTGATCTAGCCAGATTTGTAAGGTCGAATTGGGATCATACTAGTGGGGGGATGGGAGCGGGAGGAAGCATTTAAGAACTAGAGGAAAGTTGTATTTTTCATTGTTGCTACATCGCACCCTGACTGGCTCGTCTCCTCTCCAAGACCCTTCTGTAAGGGGATGTCCAGTGGCCTACAAATGGGCTTTGGCTCTGCACTCTGCACTCCCCCTTTCTTTCACTATGGTAAGATTTTTTGTTCTGATGATGCCTGATAACTGATCCCTTCGACACCTCATGATCACAGAGGTTGGTGTGCTTCTTCCATGTGGGCTTTGTTGCTTCTGAGCTAGATGGCCGCTTGTTTACCTTCAAGCTTTTAAGACCCCAGATGCTATCTCTTTTGATAGCCGGGCACCATCAGCTTTCCTCACCACATTTGCTTATTCATCCACTTTGTCTTCAGCGATTGTGTTGGGAAGGTGAGCATCATAGAATGCCAGTTTAATAGAACAAAGTATTCTTGCATTGAGGGAGTATTTGAGTGGAGGTCCAATGTCCATCGGCCACCTTAATGCTAAACCTATAAATATATGCACATAGATCTATTTCCAGATCCTCATGTATAAATATATTTGCATATGTACATGTCTTTGTCTAGACCTCTATAAATGCCCTTTGCCTCCCAGGTCTTTCCTCTATTTCCCTTGACATTCCTCCTGTCTCACTATCACGTTCAGTCCCCACCAGGGTTTCAGCAATTCCTCTTGCTTACATTACCCTTGATCATGCCCTACCAATCCTCCCACACCCTCTTCATCACTGATTTGGATCACTTCTTGTTCCCTTGTCCCTGGGTTTGTCACTACCTTTCCCCCCACCTCCCCATCTCCCATGTCCCCCTGGAACTGTCAGTCCCTTTGTTTTCTCTTCCAGATTGTTAATCCAGCCTGTCTTACTTAGACAGACCTACGGAGATAGTAACATGAACAAAAACGAGACAGAGCAAAAACAAGCAACAATATACAACAAAACAACAACAACAAACCAATGACACATACACACAAAAAAAAACACAACAGGAAAGAAAAGCTTGTAGTTAGTTCAAGGATTGTTTGTTGGCCTTTAGGAGTGTTTTCCATTCCAGTCTGTTGGGACACCACACCCTAGCCCCAAAGTCCACTTTCAGCATTCCCTGGGGACCTTGCCGCTCCATTCCCTTGCTGTTCTGTTGTACCCCCTTAGTTTTTTGCCTCAGTGTGGCAGGATCAGATCAGGTGCAATTCCCACACTGTGTCTCTGGTGTTGTCCTCTATAGGGCTATGGGTCAGTGAGGGACATCATGTCTCATAGTGGGGCTGGCCATGTGGTCCTCTCTGTGGACTGGCTGCTCTAATTGGGAACATCATCCTCACGGCCTGGTGGGCCAGGCTGTGCTCCACTCTCTCCTGCTCCCCCTTCATCTGCTCCCGTGTGCTCTGATCAGATATGTCCCTTTCTGGGAGCTGCCGATTCAATGCCATCTTTTGAAATACATTCTTCTGGGGGGAGGGGCATTTTCAATAATTTTCTTTACCTCTTGGATTCTTTGATATCAGCTCCCTTTATCTCCTCCCTCCCTCACCCTACCACCCTCTGAACCCTTAATATATTATATTACTATTATTATTTTCTTTGCCATAGCTTCTACCATCCCATGTATCCAATCACCTAAAATCCTGATGTTCCTTCCCTTTGAGTGGGGTTATACAGTCACCATTGCTATCAGTTCTGCAACCCCCCAGCCCCCACTACTTCCTGTACCTCCAGGGAGTTAGTACTCCCCTTACTGCTTCCAAGGAGCCTTCAATAGCTCCTCCATGCCAAGCTAAAAATAAGGGAAGGCATTTCATAATCTGATCCTGTGTATTTCTCTTATCTGTCTCTTGTTCCTTGCTTTAGCTATGTTGAATTCTTCTGTGCTTTTACATTGTTGATCAGAAAACTTCTCCTTAGTCTATTTACAATCTCTATTCTCATTTATATGCTTAGAATTTCCAAATTGCCACAGTTTGCTAGTGTGCACTAGTGTTTGAGCAGTGAAGGAAAACTTGAAGTGGTGAGAAATGGGTAATTTTCCTGAAAGACTGGCTGGAAGAGGAAAGAAAGACACCGAAGCTTTTGCCCTGGGCAACTAAACAGGTGGACGTGCAAGCCACACTTGATGGGGAAGATGGGTGGATACGTTTGCAAGGGAAGATAAAGTACCACTTTAGGACATGCTAGATTTAAGATACCAATTAGCCATTCCAGTGGGGACTTTAAAAAAGAAGCCTAGAGTGCAGGGAATGGGTCAAGGCCAGGAACAAAACATGGGAATCAAAAACATAATTGTTGTATTTCATGCCAGGGGTCAAATCAAATCATGAACAGGTTTATACAGGTAGTAAAAAGAAGCCCATGGTCATAGGAATCCTGGAAGCCAAGTGAAGAAAGAGAAATCCCTAACAGAGGAAGTAAAATGAGGGCTGAGAATGAAATGAGGGCATTAGATTGTGAAATCCCAGATTTAGTAGAGTGGTGCTAATCAAAGACTAAGGTGGTTCATGAAATAATGGAAGGAAAGGGCTTGGAAATGATGAATACTGATCATTGTATAGATATATTTCTATAAATGAAAAGCAAAATAATGTAAATGGGGGTAGTACACATGAAGCGATCACTGAAGGTATGGCTGCGATAGCAAAGTGTGGTGAAGAAACCAGATGGCGCCTAGCTATCATAAAGACCATTGTTTGGGGTCTTAAAGGCTCGTCTTAAAACAAGCAGCCATGTAAGTGAGGCATCAGCTAGGTCCATGTGGAAGAAGTACACCAATCTGTGTAATCCAAGGATTGCAAATAATAAAATCCAAATCCAGAGGAGAGAACTGTAATTGGGCTTACATTCCGAACATTGCAGAAGGCTACGTAGGGATGCCAGTGGAAGCCCAAAATCCATTTGCAGAGTCCCCACTGGGAATGAGCCTCCATTGAATTCCCTTGGACTATTAACTGGGCATGTGAATAGACTTGCCCTCGGAGTGTATTGGAAAGGGAATCACTGCAGATATAATTAGATTAAAGTTGAACACATTATCATGTGTTCTCCTTTTTGATCCACTTTTAATTTGTTCTAGTTTCTATTATCTTCGTTTTTTTCCTGGATTGTGATTTTCTGTGTTTTATTTTTTTGTCAGTGTTGGGGATTTTTTTTGGGGGGAGGGTATGATTTTCCTTATATGAAATCTAGAACAGGTAAATCTATAGAGATAATAAATAGATTAATAATTTCTTAGAGTTATGGCAGGGAAGGTTGGGGGGTAATGAGCTAATAATAATGGATACAAGAATGAAGAAAATGTTCTAAAATTGATTGTGATGATTATTTCCCAACTCTTTTAAATATAATTATGCCACTGAATTGTATGGTATGTAAATTACATGTCAATACAACTGTTAAAAAATAAAGGAAAATGAATTCCTTGACACCCAAATAATGTTGGAGTTTTTTCTTTGTAAGATGTGGGAAATGGCAGTATAAGAGAGCTTCAAAATATGTGGGGAAATGGAATTAAAAGATAATTAAATAGTTTTCCATGAACTTTTTGAAACCCCCTCATCCAATGAAAGAAAGATTAAAAAAGAAAAAGACACGAGAGAGACATGCAGAACAGCTGGAGTATTGTCCAGGTGCCCGGGGAAGAGACAGGAGTGGTACACACGTATAGGACCGAGGAGTGAAGAGAGGATGTGCACAGACAGGGTCAGTACACAAGAGTGCAGATGCTAATGGCAGGCAGACGGGTAGGGGTTATGGAAGCTCTCTTCTGTTCACAGTCAACATGACACCAAGGCATTGATATGGGAATGACATCAAGAAGGAGTTGCCGATTAAGCAGCAATGAAAAAGTCTCAGTAGTCATGAGGAGAGTGACTAACAAGGGAAGTACAGTCTGGCTGCTGTTGAAATTAGGGGCACCTTGAGGCTGGTGGGGAACTCTGGTGGTACAGTGGCATACACATCAGGCTGATCACTGCAAGGTCAACAGTTCGAAACCACTAGCAGCTCCATGGGGAAAAGGTGAGGTTTCCTGATCCCATAAAGGTGTACAGTCTTGGAAACTCACAGGGGCAGTTCAACTCTGTCCTAGAGAGTTCCTATGAATTGGAATCAGCTCAATGGCAGAGAGAGAGAGAGAGAGAGAGAGAGAGAGAGAGAGAGAGAGAGAGAGAGAGAGAGAGAGAAGAAGAAGAAGAAGAAGAAGAAGAAGAAGAAGAAGAAGAAGAAGAAGAAGAAGAAGAAGAAGAAGAAGAAGAACGAAAGAAAGAAAGAAGAAGAAGAAACGAGAAGAGAAGAGAATTGAGGCTAGTGATCTTGAATTTAAACTCAAACCAGTTTGTTTGTTTGTTTCTCGGCAGCCACGTGTGGGGGGAGGAAACATGTGTGGAGAGTCCTATTTAAACACTGTGGGAGTTTACCAAGCATATCTGAAAAAGAGAAGGGATAAGGAAGTGGGGGCTATCAGGTAGGAAAAGACTTACATCTGCTCCAGGCATCTAAGCTAGAGGCTGAAAGGCAGCGGTGGAATCAAAGACAGTGAGAAAGAGGTGAGGGTGGAATGAAGGATTGTTGGATTGGTGACATTAGATGGTAGGAACTAGGAAGTCTGAAGGTGGTAGTCCGAAAGTGAAGCTTGAAATCAAAACGAGTGCCAGTCCTATGTGAATGATAGAGTATATAAAAGGAAATACGGAGGATGGAGGAAAGGATCCTTTGAAAAGAGCAAGCAACCAAGAGGTCCGGCTACTGAAAAGATTACGTCCATATGTGAACACTCAGATGACTACATTTTATGAAAGCGTGAATTTTGGAGAGAATGGCAGTGAACTAGGAGCTAAAATCTTCCCTAACAAGAGCACTCCCCCACTCTGCAAGGTGCCACATTTCCCTCTCTCCTCACGATTTCAACACCGTCTCCCCCTCCTCGCTCTCAGCAGATGGTGTTGCTTCTTCTTTCACGAAGGGAACTAAAGCAATCTAAAGAGCATTTCCAACCGCACTCACCGCCCCCACATCTCTAGTCACCTGCCCCCTTGGCACGTTTTCTGCCTTCCCTCCTGTCCGAATGGAAGGGCTCTCATTAAAAACAGCCTCTGTGCTAATCATCGGATCCCATTCCTCCACCTCTGGATGCCACGCTGCCCTCCAATGACCCCTCCTTTCTCTGCTCCCTTTTCCAAGAAGAACCAAGAAAATCTTGTCATCGGTCTCTTCGCCCTCAACTCCCATTCTTTCAAGAGCTTGCTCATGTCAGGATTTGATCTCCACCACACCACTGAAAATGCTCTAATCCTGATCTCCAGTGACCTGCACATTCCCAAACCCAGTTGTTCATTCTCCCAGTGGAGCTCATTCAACTGCACTTGATAGAATGCCCACACTTTTTGGCTGACCATTAGCAGATCATTGGCACAAAGCCTACAGTCCATATTTTCTAAGCCTCCCTTATTTACAGACCCTCATGATTCTCTTTGATGTGCGTTCTCCCTCACTGTACATAACTCTCCCAACTGGTTCAACTACAGGTTGGTTCCTGATCATTTCTGACAAAGGGCATCGACTGCATGAATATATCTATACATTAAATTAAAGAGGATCTCTATTTTCTTTGCACTTTTTCAATTTTCTGTACTATCTAACCTGTTTATAAAAGCATTATCTTTGATTAAGAAACATGTCAACAGATTTAATTTTAAAATAACAACTAGTCTGAAGTACACATTTTAATAAATAATGCCAACTATAACACTTTGAATCTGTGTAAACTTGGGCAATATATTCTGCCTTTTAGGCTCTCACTGTTGCTCGAAGGCAGAGGGGTCTCTTGAGATCCTTTGGATCTCTAAGAGCCTTCATTAAAATGCACCCTAAGTAATTGTTCTTAACCGAACAAAATGATGCTCAGGGATGCGGAAGTGAGGTGGTTGCCAAAATATTATATGTCTTTTTTGGTGGGCTTTGTCACAGGACAATGAGTGCATTCTTTTAAAACTATGACTAATTTATCTTTTCTGGGATAGAAATTTCTTGGGAATTATTTCATAAATTCACTGTGTCTGTGAGGCCCATGCATCTTGTGTCTCTTCTCCATGGACACGCCTGTGGAAACCAGTGATTATGTTCATGGCTGCAGGGATAAAACTGCTCTCTCTTTAAAAAATCCACAGGCATAGGGTAAGAGATATAAACAGAGGACTAGAATATTGTATACACATCTAATAAGAGACAGGCATGCAAGATACAGAAGAGGAAACTGCTGGGAGCGGGGTCAGCAAAGGCCTCCCTGAGGATGGTGACTCTGAATACGTGAGGAAGGGTGAGAAAAAGTGGAACCCGCTGGAGGCAGTCATCCATGCAGAGTGAACCTTTATAAACACGTGATATTCAAGAAGAAGACAAGCCACCCAGTCTTGTGAGAGTGTGCAGGAGAAGGAGGCTGGGTTGGGAAGAGGTAGCATTGAAGGACATTACTGGCCCCCCCTGCCCCCCGCCCCCCAAACAATGCTGTCGGATCTGCACCATCTGCTGGGGATCAGTGGTGCGACCCATCAGGGTTTCCTGGGCTGAGATTCAGGCGCATGTCAGCAGGCCTTTCGCCTCAATTGTTCTCAGACTGCAAGGACCACTGAAACCTGCTCAGCCTCATGCACGCCTCCACTGAGGGCAGTGCTGCGGCTCCACACAAAGTGATTAGCTGAGACGCAGTCTCGATTTCACACAAGGAAGGTAAACTCTACCTCTCCCCACAGAAGGACTCTTAGACAAAACACTGCCATCAAGTCAGTTCTGGCTCGTAGTGGCCCTATAGGCCAGAGAAAAACTGTTTCTAGGGATTCCAAGGCTGTAAATCTTCATGGGAGCAGACAGCCTCAATTTTTCCTTGTGGAGCAGTTAGTTCATTTGAACAGTTGGCCTTGGGGTCAGCAGCCCCACACAGAACCCATGACATGAGGTGGTTGTTAAAATATTCCATTCCCTTTGGGGCTGACTTTTTCACCTACTAATGGAAACACTCTTCCCTAACTAACTGATTGCCACCTAGCCAATTCAGATTCATCTCTCACTGCCATCGAGGTAACACTGATCCATCGAGACCCTATAGGACCAGGTAGTTCTGCCCTGTGGGTTTCCAAGACTGTAACTGTTTTCAGGTATAAAAGCCCCCTCTTGTTTCTGATTCAGACGCATAGCACTATAAAGGGTCTCTGGAGCGTACATCTCTGTGGGAACACTTAGCCTCACCTTTCTTCCTCTGAGCTCCTGGTGGGCTTTGTACTTAGCAGTCTAACGCTTACCAGAAAGTGGCAGCAAGGCTCCTTAGACGTTTATTCTAAACTGCAACCTAGTATAGAGATTTATTGTCGACTCCACAGATGCATACTCCAATACCATTGCCACTATCTTCATATGACAGTTTAAACTGTAATAAAATAAGATAAAACAATCTGGTTCTTGGGTCACACTGGGCATATTTTAAGGGCTCTTTGCTACATGTGACTAGTGGCTACTGAATTGATACCCCTGCTCACCTGCTCAAGGACAAAAAGCCCAAGCCCACAGCCATCGCCGCTGACTCATAGTCATCCTTTAAGACAAAGTCGAACTGCTGGCCAGGATGCCATGGCTGTAACTCTTTCCAGAACAGGCTGCCTTGTGTTTGGTGGGTGTGAACCATAAACCTTTAGGGTAGCAGGTCAGTGCCTAACCCCACAGCCTTCCAAGGGCTCCTTACTATACTGATGAGACAGAATATTTCCAACATCGCTGAATGTTCTATTGGACAGCAGTGCTCCAATGGACAGCCTGATGGACAGCCATTTGCCATATATACTCGCGTATAAGCCAACCCGAATATCAACCGAGGCACCGAATTTTACCATAACCACTCGGCTTCTACATGCATATATACAGTATATTCTTCTTGAAAGGTGGAGAAAGTGCCACTTTCTAAGACAGCACATTTTATCTTTAGGCAGATCTACCTTCTGGGATATAATTTTGAATAATTTAGCCCATGATAAAGAAAACATAAAACGACACTGTCTTTTACCGGTGACTCTTGGGCCATGTTCAGACTACTGTCTTATCGCCCTGCTGTCTTCTTCTGGGGCCGCCCGTCACCTTCCTCGGGGGCTTCCTCCCACGCCCATTTGCAAGTCCTCTCAGTTGGGGTGGCTGTTCTCTAGGCTTTTCTTCAATTCTGTTTCCCCAAACGGAAACTCGATCTCAGTTGTGATCAGCAGAAACAGGACTACGACTGTCCTGAGCTCTAAGACATTCTCTCCATAATCAGAAGCTACACTTACTTTGCCTTTCTGCTTTCTAAGTCGCTATCACTCTGCGGTGCGTGTTAAGCTCATTAGTCAGTCACCCATCTCCACTATGGACTTATTCAACAATTGCTACACATAGTGTTCCGTGACACTGGTTACACTCTTCTAGCTGTTCCATCAGCTGCTCTTTGGAGAAGTCAACTCCGGTCAACTTTTACCAGTGGAAGATGGGCTGACAATAAAGTACTCTCTCCAATAAATGACGTTTTAAACTTGTTGTACATTAATGCATGTGCTGAATTATTAAACGATACAACTTTGCCATACTAATTCTTCTTTAATGCATAGAAGCTGTAGCTCACCTTTAAAGATATGTGTGGGCTTGCAAATTATATGGAAATGCATGCACTTTCTATCCTACACCTGAATGAGGCTCCCAGGACATCCGAGGTCTAATTCTTCTCCACCTGCAGTCTTTACTTTATTAAGGAAAAACTTCCTCCATCGCTTTCCTTTAATCCGGCCACCTCTCTCTCTCTTCTTTGGAACATCACCTGCCTTTTGAAATGACAATTTTGCCACAGCAACCGGAAATCATTGAGGCCCCAGAATTGTAAGTCCCTCAGTTTTTATCTTGAGAACTTCTGTGCCACTCCATGGTCCCCAGATTGGGCATCTGATGGACAAGGTGATCATAAGAGGTTTCATTAAGGAATCTGTTCACTCAGTGTAGTAAGGAATACATCTCCCATCTGATCTGAGTCAGTGGGGCATGGTGGTCCTGCCTTCTTAGAATACTCTACCAAGCTGATAAATGAATATCCAGCCATAATGTTTAAAGTCATTTTTCAACAGGTGATCTGTGTGTGCAGTGAAAGTTTAGTAATACCTTAGACTTGGTAAACCCCCAGATCTACGATCTCATTAGATCCCCAGTGTCTCTCTAGAGACAGATGGGGCAGAAATAATGGAGGAATTATTTACATAACAGGAATCTTATACGGCAAGACACACAGTGGTTTATTTAAGGTCATACAGGAAATGAGTGGTGAGCCAGGAGTCAAAAACCAGCCTGATCGCATGGCAGTACGGGACCCACTTTCTTTTGATGTCTCATCTACATTAGGGAAGTTGGTAATCACTGAAAGCTGGCTTATTTCAAGAAACTGCCCTTTGTAGACTACTCATTTAACCTTAGAAAGAAACCACCTAATTTACTTTATGGTATATTCTATGATATTCAACCCTATGGTGACAACATCAAACTTATAGTTTTAAAAAAACATTCAGGAACCCTCAACATTTAAAACAGACGAGCAACCATCTTCTACTGTGGCATGCCTGGGAGGGTATCTTTTGCATTTATTGTACTTGGAGTTTCTTGGATGTGTGTGTTCATATTTTTAAACAAAATACACACATTTTCAAGGTGCAGTATAACACTGATGAAATACACAACTTTCCTCTAGTTCTTTAATGCTTTCTCCCCACCCACCCGCACTATCATGATCCCAATTCTATCTTACAAATCTGGCTAGACTAGAGCATGTACACTGGTACAGATAAGAGCTGGAAACACAGAGAATCCAGGACAGATAACCCCCACAGAACCAATAATGAGAGTAACGATACCAGGAGGGTAAGGGAAAGGTGGGGGGGAGAAAAGGGGAACTGATCACAAGGATCTAAATATAACCCCCTCCCCATCCCCTGGGGGGACAGACAACAGAAAAGTAGGTGGAGGGAGACATTGGGCAGTGTAAGACATGGGAAAATAATAATAATTTACAAATTATCAAGGGTTCAAGAGGGAGTGGAGGTGGGAAGTGAGAAGGAAAAATGAAGAGCTGATACCAAGGACTCAAACAGAAAGAAAACGTTTTGAAAATGACGATGGCAACAATGTGCTTGACACAAAGGATGGATGTATGGATTGTGATAAGAGTTGTAAGAGGCCCCAATAAAATGATGTTTAAAAAATACACACATTTTTAGTCACTATTCCTTCATATATTTCTGCTGCGCTTGTTGTTTCTCTCTGGCACTCCCATGATGCAAGGGGGTTTCAAAAAGGGTTTGAAAAGGTAAAACCCAAAGGTAACGGAATTTTTGCACAAACTTTTTGAAGCCCTCTAAATTGATTTGGCGCTTAAAGGGGTCTCACGCTTCTCTGAAGGGCTCGTCCTTGCTAAAAACGAACATTTTCCTGTGGTTTGGGTGAAATTTTAAAGCTCAATCAGTTTCTTTAATTCGTTCATACACATTTTGTTTTGTGACATGAGTTGCAATCTCTTCAATATAAGAACAGCTCTTCCCACTTCCTGCCTGGGTTCCTCCTGTCCATTCCCCCATCTTGCCTGCCTCTTCCAGGTTTCTCATCTTTGTTTTCAGGTGACGGCGGCCCTTTTGGTCCTGTATAGTCCATTGTTCAGAGGAGGATATGCCTCACAGGTGTTATGGCTCACTGGACACACATGTTCATTGTTTAGCTGAAAGATGAACTGGGGAAGTGGGCTCCATTCCAGGCTTGAGGTGGCTCAGGGTCATCGCCTCCTGGGAGTTTCACCAATCTCTATCAGTCTGTTTTAGTTGTTTGTTTGTTTTTTAATGATTTTGAATTTTCCTCTACCTTTCCTCCTACTCTAGCTTCTACACTAGACCTTCTATTGTGATCTCAGTCAGACCTGCTCTTGGGTCCCCATCAGATACAAAGAAGATGCAGGACACTGTCTTGATGGGCTATATTTTGCCAATTGACCTAGATGTCCCTCAATACTACAATCATCAGCCCTCAAGCCCAGTGACTCCACCTCTCAAGTGTTTGGTTATGGCTAAAAAGTTTGCCCAGCTTTGTCCCCACCTCTGCTATAGGCCTGGACTGCAGCGCCTACTAATGCATGTTAGAAATAGCCTCTGCCAAACCTGTATGTGCTTGTGTTCTACCATCCCATACCTGTTCAGTGTCCATACCTACCTCTGTAACCACTTGTACACTATCATGACTGTGACTGCAGGATTGAGTATGACATAGCGGTTTCTACCATGACCTTGTATGTTGCTGACCTCCCAGAGTCTTCCATTGCCTTGGACCACCTCTCTAAGTAATGTCTTTCCCTGCACACACACATTAATACATGCCTGTTATCTCCTTAGGGATTTCTCCTCCCTCCCCCTTTCATCTGTTATAAACATGGAAGAATGTTACAGTCTGTGTATACATATTTTTTTACTTTTAAAATGGTGGTCTCCTACAGTATTTGTCCTCTGGTGGTTAGCCTAATTCCCTCAGCATACTACACACACTGTCCAGATTCATCCATGTAATGAAGCCTTTCGAGAATTCATGGTTAGTCTTTAATGTGGTCAATTCCATGTACCATATTTTTAGCATCTATTCATGCATTGATGAGTACTTAGGTGATATGCTATTTGTAAGAACACCTGCTTTTGTGAATAATGCTACAGTGAACATGGGTGTGCATTTATCTATTTGTGTCACTATTTTATTTTCTTAGGATACATATGTAGTAGTGAGATTGCTGGATCATATGATTTCTCCATTTCTAAGATTTTAAGGACATCTCACCTCGTTTCCCAGAGTGACTGAGCCATTTTGTCATCCCACCAACAGGATAAGAGAGCCTCAATCTCCCTGCACTGTCACCAGCGTGAATCGTTTCCTGTCTTTGTTGATCACTGCTACAATTCTCAGGGTGAGATGATACCTCATTGTTGTTTTTATATGCATCTCTATAATGGCTAAGAGTGTAAATTATATTTTCATGTTTTTTTTGTCACCTGAATGTCTTCTTTGGTGAAGGGTCTGCTCGTGTTTTTCACACATTAAAAATTTGGGGATTGTTTGTCTTTTCCGTGTTGAGGTCTCCTCTAAGTTGGAGAGATCAGTCCCTTGTCAGATATATTGTTGCCCATTTCCCCCAGTCTGTATGTTCTCTTCCTCCTAGTTGGAGAAGTCTTTTGATGTGCAGGAGTCCCCAGTCATCTAGTTTATTTTTTGCTGTTTGTGAACCCTTGGTTCTTTGATAGTCTATCAACAAGGGCCCTACATTTGTTGTAGATTTGACCCATCTTGTACTATGTCTTGAAGACGGTGTGAAATACGTTGGTGGTGGTGGTAGACGCCATCCATCTGTTCAGCCCCACAGTGACCTTATGCACAACAGAACACTGCCTGCCTTCTGCCTTACTCACCATCATTTTCATGCTTGAGCCCATTGCTGTGTCCTTCCATCGAGTCAAGGGCCTGACTTTTTGCTGCCCTTTCACCTGACTCAGCATGTTAAGTCCTTCTCTAGGGGCTGGTCTCTCCTGATTATATATCTGAAATACTTGAGATGAAGTCTCATCATCCTTGCCTCTAAGGAACATTCTGGCAGTACTTTTTCTAAGACAGATTTGTTTGTTCTCTTAGGAATCCTGGTATTTTCAATATTCTTCCGCAGTACTATAATTAAAATTCTTCCTTGGTCTTCCTTATTCAACGTGCAACTTTCTCATGCATATAAAGCAGTTGAAAAGATCATGGCTTGGGTCAGGTGCACCTTAGTCCTCAAAGTAACATCTTTGCTTTCAACACTTCAAAGAGGTCTTGTGCAGCAGATTTACCCTTTGATCTTTTGACTGCTGCTTTCATGAGCGTGATTATCGATCCAAGCAAAGTGAAACCTTTGACAACTTCGATCTTTTCTCCATTATCTAGTTGTGAGGATTTGGGTTTTTATTGAGTTGTCATCAATACTGAAGGCTGCAATCATTGACCTTCATCAGCAAGTGTGTCAAGTCTTCCTCACTTTCAGCAAGCAAGGTTGTGCCATTTGCATACCACAGGTTGTTAATAAGCTTCCTCCAATCCATATGCCCAATTCTTCTTCCCATAAGCCAGCACACAGACTGAATAAGTATGGGCAGGTGATACCGCCCCGGTGCACACCTTTCCTTCCTTTGATCCATGCAGCATTCCCTCCATCTGTTCATACACCTGCCTCTTGGGCCCTGTACAAGTTGCACATGAACACAGGGAGAGGTGTTCTGGAATCCTCTTCTCCTCAAGGATACCCATAGGTGAGGTAAAGATCCTGTTTTATTTTTCTGCAAATGAACACCTAGTTTTGACAGCATCATTTGTTCAAGAGATGCTCTCTGCGCTACTTAATGGATTTCAGCCCTTTGTTGACATGGATTTACTTCTCGGTTGTCCATTTTGTGCTGTTGGTCTACGTGCCTGTCATCATAGCAGGAGGGTGTTTTGACTACGATGACTGTGGAGCAGCCTCTGAGAACAGGAAGTGGAAGGCCTCATTTGCATGGCTAGTTCTGGCTGCCAATCTTTTGCCGAGGCTCCTGCCTGATAAAGGATCTCTTTAGTTGGCTTTTTCTGCGTTTCTCTATTCAGTTACTAGTTTAACTTGTTCCTACGATGAAATACCAGCCTTCTCTCATTGTTTACCATACACATGACTTTTCACAAAGCCCTTGGTCTTGAACCCCAGCACGCAGAGCATTTCTCATCCCACTCAACGTCGTGTTGTAGCTCTTTATTCCAGGAAACAGTGACGGGGGGTTGGCCTCCACTCACTGGGTTCTCTCCGGTTCTTTTCTTTCTATGCTGTTCTTTTCCAGATAAAGCCAACTTCTCTGGGAGCTGAAGTACCCTGTTCTTATAGCCTGCTTCTGCTCTGGAAAACAAAATCTGTGCCACTGTCCCAATGCTGGGGGTGGGGACAGCGGTCTACTTCTCTTGCCTGAGCACAGTGCTGGGCATGGGAAGCAGGCCTTGATATCCCAGTCAGTGCTTCTATAAGCAAGGACCATCTGCTCTGTAAGCAAGTTGAGTTGAGGACAAGGGCCAGTATTCTGAGGCTGCAATGGCCAGAGTCCAGATTCTGCCCTGAGTGGAGGCCAGAGCTCTCAGCCAAGTCTTTCCTGGAATGAAGATTCTGCGACACCAAGTTCAGTGGGATGATAAATACTGGTGACCTGTGACCTCCAAAAGACCCCCCCAAGGAGATGTTAAAATCCATGGGTGGGCTGGCTGGGGAGGGAGGGACTCCTGTGTTCTAAGCTGTGCCTGCCTAGAGTAGAGTTTTATTCTGCTGAGCCTGAGGGGAGAGGCGGAACCATGCTGTGACTCAAGCACTGTGAAAATTTGCTTTTTTTCTCACAAGTTAATAGATTTTCTTCAATAAATGTCTCTTCATTTGTTATATACCTTTAGGATAACTTATGGAGATGTTAAATTATTTTTTTAACTAGTTTGCACTAGTATGATTGCTTCACTGGTGGGAGGGTCCATAGGTTGTCTCATACCGCCATTTCCACAGTTAATGTGGAAGGGGCGTAATGATGAGTCTACCCCCTCATAGAGCAACAAGGGTGTTAATGAAGAAAAAGGTGCTAATTCTACTTGACCCCAAGAAAGGGTCAGCATTAACACTGGTCCGGTTTACTCTATGAGTGTCGTTCAGCAAGTCATTAACTACCCCAAACAAAACAAACTCACTGCCATCGAGTCAACACGGGTTCACCATGACCCCTTGAGGGTTTCCGGACTGCCACCATTTAATGGGAGTAGAAAGCCCAGTCTTTCTCCCTTGGAACAGCTGGTGGTTTAAAACTGCTGACCATTTGGGTTGCAGCCCAATGGGTAACCACTACACAGGGCTCAAACACACACATACACAATTATAATATTAGCTAAGCAATCTTTCAGACCACATACATTTAATTAGTTATCATCAGATAATTGTTGCGTTAAAGCTTGTATTGAATTATGAAGCAAAAGCGACTGGGCCAATGGAAGTCATGTGGTGCAACTCATTCCGTGAGCACTAGGAAGGCTGAGTGACGCAAAGGCCCAGGAATTAGTCTAAGTCAAAATGCTGCAGATGAACAAAACCGGATGTAGAATTCCTGTCTTTGGATGACTCCCCTACGGCCATTTGCTCTCTGTCTGCTAAGGGACAAAACCATGCTCCTCCACCTTCCACTGGCTCCCTCCACTGTTTTCATTGCTGGGATCTCTGTGTTGATGTTCTTGTGTCGCGGATGAGTGGACTGATGCTGTTGCAAAAGAACCAAGTTGTACTTACACAGTCTTTGTTGCCCGCTTTCTAATTCTGTTTATTTGCTAGTTGGCACCTGATAGAAAAGACCATTTCCCCATTCTTTTTCATTCATCTAATCATCTCGCCATACGTACTTGCACGTGACTTTCATAATAGTCTGCTTGGACAGCTATCCTCAAGTTCTTCAGCTCTCTTGAATCATATTCTCTGTGGCAAAGTACAGCATTCAAGATGATAAATGGAACAACCTTTGGTCCTTTGAGTAACTCTCTTTCACTATTAAAGTCTCGTGGACATGTAGTAGGGCTAATAAATAAGTCTTTGTTATTTTAAGGTACTGTCTTTTGGGGGTTGTTACTTGTAGCAAGCTTAACATCTTTTGACTGACAATTATTTTAACTCAAAAGCAGAAGTTTCTATCAAAACCCTGGAAATACATGGTGAGTGTTGGGCTGTTAACTGCCAGGTCAGCAGGTGGAAATCCCCAGACGATCCCAGGGTGAAGGATGAAGCTGCCCACGTGCGTGAAGACCGACAGTCCAAGAAACACCTAGGGACAGTGCTACTCAGTCTGAGAAATTCTCTATGAGTCAGAATTAACTCGCGGGTTACGAGGATGGCTTTTTGTTTGTTTCATTTGACTTCAGAGCTAGAGAGCAAGTATGAAGAAAGCTGTTTTGATGGCTGGGAAGATGGGGATGTGTAGCATGCTACGGCAAAGATGTTATCCGTGATAGGCAGATCATGTGCATCTAATTTTGGAGTTTTAGGGGAAGAGGTTGGTTAATATTAGCTGCATTCACAAGTTATGACAGATGAGATTTAAAAACACCGCAAACTGGCTCGTTTTCAAGCCCTCCACTTGTCTGCCCTACGGTGGTGACTGGCATGTTGCGATGACGCGGGAAGCTGTGCCGCTAGTATTTAAATACCTGCAATGTCACCCAAGGTGAACAGGTGTCAGTGAGCCCCACAGGAAGAGCAGACCACAAAGAAGGCCTGGGCTGTCCACTCCTGAGGGACAAAAAGTTGTGAATAGCTATGCACCATCCCTGTGAGATTTCGTGCCCCAAACGCGCTCCTCTGGTGAGAAGGTGGCTGGCTGTTCAATAGTGAAGAACATTGCAGCGGGGATGGGAAGGCTCATTAACAACAAAATCAGGCTTGCTAAAACTGATGAGTATCCACAGTCTTCCATGTGGCTTATACCTCTGCTTGAGAAAAAAAATGGCTTTACAACCGATCCAATAAGCAACATTAAGATATATGGAGAAAATATTGAAGTTGTCAAAGATTTAATTGTACTTGGTTTTATAATCAATACCACTGAAAGCTGAAGCCAAGACATCAAACAATCTATTGCACTAGGCAAATTTGCTGTAAAAGAGCTCATTAAAATATTGAAAAGTAAATATGTCACTGTGAAGACTTGGGTACACCTGACCCACGTTCTATTATTTTCAATAGCCTCGTCTGCGTGAGAAAGATGGACAGTGAACCAAGATGATCAAAGAATGGACACATTTGAATTACAGTGTGGGCCAGGAGTAATGAGGATATGTATCCACGACCATCGGAGGTCATGCTCCTTAGACGCAAGGATGGCAAGACTACATCGCACTGAACTTTGGTATGTGATCGAGAGGGACCAGGTCCTGACGAGGACACCGTTCTTGGTAAGGTTAATGGAAGGCGACAAGAGACAGACTCTCTATGACACAGGTTTATGCATTGACTGCAACAAGGCTCTCAAACACACCAAGGATTATCAGGTAGGCTCAGGAGAGACTAGCTTTTTGTTCTGTTATACTTAGGTTTCGGTGAGCTGGAACTGACTTGGTGATACCTAACAACATTTAATCATATGCCTAGTCTAAACATGTTTGTGGCAATTGGCATTTTAAAATTACCCTTTACAGGGAAAGAGGGACCAGACTTCAACCCAGTACCTCAAGGTGTGAATGCCAACATTCCGATGTGGAGAAGGGAACCAGTGGAGAGGTCTGGGAGGCAGGCCCCAGTACCAAATAGTTTATGTCTGCCCCTCTCCTCAGAAGAATTTGTTTCAAAGGACGACATTGATTTGATTCTGCAGCTCTGGGAGAGGGACATATCAGATCAGAGCACACGGGAACAGATGAAGGGGGAAGAGGAGAGATTGGAGCACAGCCTGGACCACTAGGCCCTGAGGACGATGTTCCTGATTAGAGCAGCCAGGCCACAGAGAGGACCACGTGACCAGCCCCACTATGAGACATGACATTCCTTGCTGACCCATGGCCCTACAGGGGACAGCACTGGAGACACAATGTGGGAATTGCACCTGACCTGATCCCACCACACCGAGGCAAAGCACTGGGGGAGTGCAGCGGAACAGCAAGGGAATGGAGTGGCAAGGTCCCCAGGGAATGCTGAAAGTGGACTTTGGGGCCAGGGCGTGGTGCCCCAACAGACTAGACTGGAAAACACTCCTAAAGGCCAACAAATGATCCTTGAACTAAAAAAAAAAAAAAAAATTACCCTTTACTTCCAATTCCAAGTTTATTTCTTGTCTCAGCAGATGTCAGCCTCTCCTAACTGAAACTATATCCAATGGGTGTGAGGTGAAGGGGAACTATAACTCCTAGGTTTTACCCTAAGAGGAATTTCCTGCTCAGATTTCTAAGAACAAAAATTTTCCATTGCCAATGTATACATTCGAATATATTTTCCTTAAGCATATATTTCACATATCATATAATTCAATCGCCCACTCACATTAAGAAGGGTTATACAATTATCACCAGGATCAACTTTAGACCATTTCCCTAATTCTTGTACTTGTTTTTATTACCTCCCAACTTCTCTCCAACCTCCCCTGCTACAACCCCATGAATCTGAGTCCAGCGACTGTCTCCACAGATTTAAGTATCCTAGATTTTACATATAGAAAAACGTACCCCCCAAACTCACAGCAATGACAAAGTAAAACAGAAAAAAACCTCAATAGAGCAAAAAACAGAAAATATTTAAAACTACAACTAATGGGTCAAAAGGGAAGATCAAATGATAAGATGTTACATTTGCCCTCACTGTATCTGCCATAATCGACTTGACGCTGTCCATATCCTTTGACTGTGGTCAGAGGAGATTCGCTCGATACTTAACCCATGTGTGAACCCTACAAATGAATTTTGGGCTTCCATTCTTGAATCCATAGCTTTCTGCAAACTAGGTGTTCACAATTTAAGCTCTGACACCATTGTCTAGGATTGTTTGTAATATAGATGCATATTAAGTTACTATTCATATACACCTTTTCCTTACTTATTAAATATCTTGTTAGCCAACATTTCTCATAGATAACAACAGTAAAAAAAATCTACCGACTATTTTGCACATGAGCAACATAAATGGCAGTAATGAACGCCAAGGTGGGAGACAAAAGCAAAGCTGGCTGTGCTGGTTAAAATTAGCTGTCCATTTCACTGGGCCATGAGGCTCAGTGGTTTGGAAATTATATAATGATATAAGTTGGCAGTCATCCAATGATGTCATCATCCCCCATTTTGTGATCTGATCCTACACTTTTTGCACAATGCAGATTTTTACACAGCGATCTAGTCTTTGGCACCTACTCCTGTGGATAAGTGAGAAGTGGGGGTACACATTACTGTAGTGGAAACAAATTCATTACATTTGTAATTCTAAGAACAGAGTTGGGTAAATGTCACATAAAATTAGTAGTCTAGTTTACATATACAAATATATACATACATATATGTGCCTATGAACATGGTGGCTACAAAATGTGTAGAAAAAAGGAATTAAAGGATAATGAAACATTTAAAGCCCTCTAAGATACATAGGCAAATAAAAATCATTGCTCTGAAATAATAGAAAACTTTATTACATGAAAGTATAAAATTGTGAAATTCATTTTTCTTGATATAGCCACCATGTAGGTCTATATACTGCTGAAGGTGCTGTTTCTACCCCTACTCCATGGCCAACGTCAAGCTTTTGAAAGGTTGAAGTCACCAAGGATTTTTTTCTTGTTTGGAGACACAATCACTGTTCATAGAAGTGATCAAGAAATCAAAAGATGCTTTGCATTCGATAAATCTGCTGCACAAGACCTCTCTAGGTATTGAAGAGCAAGGACATTATTTTGAGGACTAAAGTGCACCTGCCCCAAGCCCTGGTGTTTTCCATTGCCTCCTATGCAGTGAATGTTGGGCATTGAATAAGGAAGACCAAAGGAGCATCAATGCATTTGAAAGGCGGTGCTGGAGAAGAAGAATGAAAGTAGCATAGACTGCTGACAGGGCAAACACCTGTCTTGGAAGAAGTATGGCCACCGTGCTCCTTAGAGTCAAGGATGGAGAGACTTCATCTTACATACTTTGGACATGTTGTCAGGAGAGACCAGTCCCTGGGGAAGGACATGATACTTGGTAAAGTGGAGGGGCAGCGAACAAGGAGCTGGATTGACACAACAGTGCACTCAGGATGGTGCAGGGTTTCCTTCTGTTGAGCACAGGGTCACTATGAGTCAGAAGCCACTCGATTGCAAAGAACAACCAACAACGATCCTTCCCCCAAGAACTCTGTGCTCTCCAACCCACAGGCCACCCAAATGGTGCTTTGGGCATCCTTGAGCGGCCCACATCATGCGCCTTTCAATGTTCTTTGAGTTTGGGGTGAAAAGTCCGAAGGGGCAAGACTAGGGTTGTCAGGTGCATAGAGTAAAATTTCCCAACAAAGTTGTCAGAGAAAAGCCTTTGCTGCTGTTAGAATAAACAGGTGTATTTATAGCCATGATGGGGGAAGGGGGAGAATCCTCTACTGGATTTTCCTGGTCTTTTTCTTATTATAGTAGTTTTCTATTTTCTAAAAACTTCTTCCTAATAAGCCCCTGTGAGCATCCAGTGTCCTTTCACATTTTTTATTGACTGCTCTTTTGGAATCAACCCCCGCCCCCCAAATAAAAAAAACAACCCAGATAACCTTTTAGCTGAATTCTCTGCCTTCAATGAAGTATCCTAGCAGACCCCCTTTGAAGGCACAGTTTTTCTAAAAAAATCATTTTATTGGGGGCTCGTACAACTCTTATCACAATCCATCCATCCATCCATTGTATGTCAAGCATGTTTGTACATTAGTTGCCCTCATCATTCTCAAAACATTTGCTTTCTACTTCAGCCCTTGGTATCAGCTCATTTTCCCTCCCTCCCTGTTTCCCCTCCCTCATGAACCCTTGACAAGTTATAAACTAGTATTATTTTGTCATATCTTACATTGTGCGATGTATCAAAGCCACAGTTTTGACTGGGCCTTTTTTGGCAAGCACCCTGACAAGCCTAGGACAAATGTCTGACTGAGATAACTAGTCTGCAGGCAACCACTGATTATACAGATATGTTTGAACATGTTTTGTTGGAACTAAACCTGTGGATATATGAACGGGAACCCTCATATATTTATCATTTTATTATCTCCTGTTTTCAAGTTAATTGTAGTACTCCCACAAATTGAGGCTTAGTTTTGCTTGCAATTGATGAATGTTTTGGTTTAATCTGATCATCTGTCGTTCAAATTTGAGAGGATTCTGCCAGTTATACTAGACCTCTAGTGAAGCATAGTTTCCAAACTGTGTACAGAGACGGTAAACCATTTTACATATCAGTACAGCACACCAGTCTTTCATTTGTAAGGGGCTAATTTTATACTTAGAGGAAGAAATCAACAGAGCAGTATCCAATGTAAGAGTCGAACTGCCCCAGAGGGGATTCTTGGCTGTAACTGCTACAGAGCCCCTTGGTGGTTTTGAACCACCAGCCTTTTGATAAGCACCCAAGAACTTAACACTTACTCCAGCAGAGCTTCCTTTTTAACCATTAGGGTTTATTACTGAATCCTTAATTATTGAAGTAAACCACCTGCTTGATCCAGAATTCTTAACTCCTAAAGGAGTGGATGAACTTAAATTCGAGTATTTCAAGACATCTGAAATGGGAGGATTCACGTGTAGTGCATACTCTCACTGAGCTAAAACCAATTCTCAAGAGCCTCTGAAGCCATTGGTTCCACCCAAAGGATCAACATAACGATTTCCTTTGTTCAGTATAAGTACCTGATTTGGATTCTATTTGGAATTTAAAATACACAGGAAGGGCTCCATACAAATTACATGGAGATTCACAAGAGCTGGGAGGGTTTTCTTCATGGTTTTCCCTGTTCTAGTCTTCTTCTGAACCTGACTGGAACCTCTGGTAGATCCCTGTCAATGTACTGTTGCAACCGTTGTTGGATGATTTTCAGCAAAAATTTGCTTGCATGTGACATCAATGATATTGCTCTATAATTTGAGCACTGTAAAGGGTCACCTTTCTTTAGAATGAGTACAAACATGGATCTCTTCCAGTTGGTCAAATAGAAGTCTTTCAAATTCTTCAGTGCTTCATCAGGTTGCTAAAACATTTCAATTTCAATATTCTATCAAGTCGTGGGGCATTGTTTTTGGTTAAAGCTGTCAGTGCACCTTGAATTTCTTCCTTGAGCACCATTGTTGCTAGCTCATATGCTACCTCCTGAAATGGCTGAATGTTGACCAATTCTTTTGGGTGCAGTGACTTCGTATGCTTTCTATCTTGTTTTGATCTATCCTGCATTATTCATTATTTTGTCCATAGAATCTTTCCATATTGCAACTGGGGGCTTGATTTTTTTTCCAGTGTCAGATATGCTGAGCATGTTCTTTGTTAGATTTTCTAATTCTAGGTCTTTGCACATTTCCAGTTTTAGTATATGTGTCACCGAAGCAAGCACAAGCATGTTTCATTATACTATTTGGCTTTGTCTTCTTGAGCTGCCCTTGGAAACAGACATGCGGTTGCTGTGTATTGGAATCACCTGTGCAGCAAATGGGGCAGGTGTGTGTGTGTGTGTGTGTGTGTGTGTGTTCCCACCATCATCCCAAGCTCCAATTGTATCCCAATTCTCGTATGCCACTATACTTTGTACCTCAATCACACTTCCTTCCAAGCATAATAGTCCTCATAATTGTCTTTGAAACTGATGCAGGCTTTAAATTATTTTAATTGTATTTTCATTGCTAGATTTTTTCATTGCTTCTCATATGTGTGTCATTTAAAATATTTGACATCTATATTAATATTCTCAAATTTATTTACATATTTAAACATATAAAAGATAATTATTTCCAGTTGGTCTCTAGTTATTCTATAAGCCTAGGAAAATGTAGTCTATTTGCTGCTACTATTTCTTCTAGTTCTTACTTACATTACCTTCTTTTCTTGCAAATTTTTAATTAGTTGTTAGTCATCTTTGAAATATGATTGATGAGTGATCTCTGAAACGGAAGCTGTATGTATTGCTGCATTTAGGCTTTTGGCTTGCTTTTTTCTGCAGGCATGTGGTGTGATTAGAAGTTGGGAGGTGACATCACACCAAGTTCATGACCTAAGCATTCCCATATCCACCCAGACTGTGAAATCCAGGATCTATGGCACAGCGCTCAAGATCAGGGTTTTGTGAGTTTGCATGTGAGTGTGTGGGGATGTATATGACTTGCTTCCCTCAGGCCTAAAGTAGTGTTGCTTACATTCTCCTGATGTTGGGGCGTGGGGGGAGTGTGGGTGGAGGGAGTGAGAGGGAAGGGGAGGAAGAGATTTATTTGGTTCTGGTTCATCCTAAGCTTGAAAGTATAGCTATTTTAATGACCAGTGCAAAGCGGTCTCCTATAAATTAGGTGATCACATGACCTGCTTTGCTCAGGATGTTATTTTCATTGTTAGGTATCATGGAATAATATCTGACTCATAGCAACACTGTACAACATAACAAAGCAATATCTCATCCTGTAGCAGTACAATTATTTTATGTTTCAGACACAGCCCCTGTGTCAATCTATCTCATTGAGAGTCTTCCTCTGTTTTGCTACCCCTCCATTTTACCAAGCATGATGCCCTTCTCCAGGGACTGGCCCCTCCTGGTGACATGTCTAAAGGACATGAGGCGAAGTCCCACCATTTTCGCTTCTAAGGAGGCCTCTCATATTAGAGCTATTACATCTACTCTCAAATAAAACTAGGCATGTTCTTTCTAAGTTGCTGACATTTAAAATTTGGGCTCAAAAGAAGCAACAAAGGGATTAAAAGCTTTGACCTGAGAATCAAGAGACCTAATACAGAACCCCAGACCTCAATGCTAATCCGTTCTAGGAGCGTTGAGATACAATACAGTCGAGTTCTGAATCCCCATAAGAAATAACTGAAAACGGATTAATCCTTTTTCAACCACCAAGTTTTTACCCTAAACTTCCCTTTTTATACAAACCATTACACAGAGATTTTCAAGTAAATAAGTTCAGAGCTAAACAATATACCAGTAATTTAAATAGGAAACACAACATTAAAAAAGTTTTTAACAACTGCAGTATGGCCCTACCTTGAGATGGATGAGGATCTGGATCTGTGGACACGGATGTGGAGAGAGAGCCGTTGTTTGGAAGGGGAAGCCCCCACATCAAAATCAACTGACAACTGCTTCGCCAGAGTTTTTCCCTTCGTTCCCTTTTTTTTCACTAGCACCTGGCTGGCTTTCTCTAAAAAAAAAAAAAAAAAAAAAATCTGCTTAATGTGGTCTGTTGTTAGCATTTCCTTAACTTTTCTACAAGGGTTTATTAAATTATCAACAATATTGATAACACGGTTAACCAGTTCCATATCATAATTCTTTTTTTAAAAAAACTCTTTCTTAGGACTCATGTTTTTTTTTTAGCTAAAAACAGTACAAAAAGACACAAAAGGTAAGAAAAGTATAGCAAAACACTTGGAACACAGCTGCAACGGTTTAAACAACGCATACTAACAACGTCAACTAACGCGGAGTGACCAAAACAGGAAATGCTTTTGTTTATAAAAATCACGTGCGTCAGGTCGGATTCTGATGTTCCAGCTCCAATGCAAAATTATCTGGACATTTCGCAACAAAATCTGATTATGCTGATTACGGATGCGGTCGAGGACCAGGCTTCTACTGCAGTGATCTTTAAGATCACATGCAGCTGTGAGTTCCTAACTACCGTATCCACTGACATCTCTGTGCCTCTCTACCTGGATAAACACCAGAATGTCGTAGCTTTTAGCATCTCGTGCCTACGGTCAGACTCTACTAACTACGACTGTGAGGCAAATGTCTTACCCTCAGCCCACACCCCTGCTCAGCCCACACCCCTGCTCAGCCCACACCCCTTCTCAAGCCCAAGGAGGCGTGGCCACTGCTCTCGGTGCTAAAATGGAGAACACAGGCCCCTTCCTCTGCACGCTGCTTCTACATCTCAATAGATTATGGACAATAAAGCGCTCAGTCAATGAATTAATGAATCCCATTAATCTCCCCAGGGCTGGTTATGAATACATTCAGAATTTGAACTACAAATACTAAAAGTCTTAGGTAAAGGGAAAAAATACGTAAAGCCTTGGCATATGTGTGTGTCATATATATATATCACTGTCATCTAGTTGATTCTGACTCATAGGAACCCTATACAGGTTTCTAAAACTGTAAACCTTTATGAGAGCAGTTTCATCTGTCTCCAGAGGAGGAGCAGCTGGTGGGTTTGAACTGCTGACCTTGCAGTCAGCAGCAAATGCATTACCCACTACACCACGTGTGCATGTGTGTTTACCCAAAGAAACCAACTTTCTCTTTCTAAAACGATGTCCTCGATTCCGACTGCTAACGCCGCCTCGATGACTTTCTGTTGAAGGGGAGGTGAGAGAGCCGTCACCAACAGCCCCTTTTCATCATGGTTTTCAAGAGGGTATTCTTAAAAACAATCACTGGATGAAATGTTCTAGCAATATTTCATTGGCAGTGACTTGCATTTTTACCTATAAATAATCTGTTATATAATATTCATGATTTTAGCAGAAAGAGTGTGCCTACAGTTGCCTTACTCCCTTGGATTGTTTGTTTTTTCTTGTTTGTGCAACGGGGTGAAGCTTTGATGACAGAACAGTGTCTAGAGGTTTCCATTTTCTCCCCGAGTAGGAGGCTGCTATTTGTGACTCAAAAAAAAATCGTGGAAAGATTTTCGTTTGG
Organism: Tenrec ecaudatus; assembly: GCF_050624435.1. Classification (NCBI taxonomy): domain Eukaryota; kingdom Metazoa; phylum Chordata; class Mammalia; order Afrosoricida; family Tenrecidae; genus Tenrec; species Tenrec ecaudatus. The sequence goes on from NC_134536.1 coordinate 103,271,525, forward strand.
AAGCTCAGCAAGAACCAGAATGTGGCTATCTCAAAGGAAATTTTGCAGAAATGCGGCACTTCTTTGAATTTATTTATTTTTATGTAACTGGAAGAAGGGGAAAATATCCAGCCTCTCATATACTTGACCTCTTAGGATTGATTCTATGTGGGTTTAAGGGAAGCGTCCCTCTAGCCCTTCCCTATTGCTTATAGAGACGGGTGCTTATAGACACTCTCTGTAGGGTGTGTACTTTCTGTAGGGCTCATGAAAGAAAAACTGTTACCACAATATGTTTTTATGACTAAGCCTACGGACTTGGAGCAGGGAGCAAGCACCTTTGACGAGGGAGCAAGCAAATGACTTTTTCCCCCTATTAGCATATATAGCATCAAATGTTCAAATGGCTCAGCAAAATCGAAGGAGAGGAGCCTGCCAGGAGAGCCCTCGCCACAGTGGAAAATAACTAGAACACGACGCTCAGGGAGAAAATCCAGCCAGTCAGAAATGTCTACAGAAGGGGAGGGCTCGGGGGATGTTCAGAACAGGGGTGTCAGGTGTAATTATTCTAAATATACGTCTCTGCACCCAGCACAAGAATGACTAAAGCACACTCCCCTCCTTGGGAAACCCAACCACAGACACAAGAAAACACAATACTGTCCTCTCCTTTCTTGCTTGGTGTCTGGGATAGACCATTGGTTCTTCCACGGTGAGGCTTCAGTAATTAAAGGAAATCAACAACATCAAGAAAAAACATCATTGAATTTGTTGCTCCCTTAGTAGCTCACTGTATCCTATTGGTGTACAATGGATCGTTACATACAGTATCCTACATGATGGTGTACAATGGTTTTCTGATCGGTGCTGTCCCACACACAAACTACAAAGCTTCAGCCACAGGCTGTCAGGAGGCACAGGGAATGTAAGGGACATGGAGAGAAAGGGAGGGGTCTTCGTCTCACATCACCCTCTCGCTCATGCCCTGGCCAGCAATGGTGACATGAGCACCCCCTGGAAGGGAACAGGGGTCATGGAGGCCGGGGCAGGGTTTTGAGCTTCAGATGGGCACTAAGTGGCCTTGTGGCAATAAGGACCCATCTGCAGTGTTGGCTGAGTCACACACTGTCCTGTGACAAATGCCCCTTCCCAAGCATGCTAATGCCAGGCCATCCTTGGCAGGAAGCATTCACACTTAAAGATACACACGAAAGTTTCTGCGAGACGATACACTGCACAGCTGCAGCTCCACGGGGAAAGCCGGGGCTTTCTCCTTCCATCACCAGGTACAGTCTGGGACACCCACAGGGGGTAACTGTGTTATCATTGACTCCAGGGTGGCAGCTCTGGGGGTGCTGTCAGGTAAGCATTGGGCTGCTAACCACAAGATCAGTGGGTCAAAATCCCTAGGTGCTTCTCAGGATAAAGACAAAGGTAGCAGCTCCACAAAGATCCACAGCCTCTGAAACCTGACAGGCTCAAGGACGACAGGAGGGACCAGCAGCACTCAGGGGCAGCGGGCTTTGGTTACCAAGGGAGCCCTCACCACAAGGAGCGCACTTCTTAGAACAATCGCATGAGCCCTAAGGTTTGCATCCAGCCAAGACGTAATGCCCAAGCCCAATAAGGCAGGAGGGGAGAGGACACACACAGGGAGACAGTGGGAAGGGAGCCAGTACAAGGTAGGCATTGCACTCCACATTACAAACCAAAATGAGCTGTTGGATGGAAAACAAACTTCCTTGTGAACTTTCACCCAAGTCACAAAAGAAACAAAGCCTAATCAACACTTCCATTGTTCAGAAAATAAGGCCACTTTTTATCTTACAATCAAGACCAATTGTTCTTTTCTCAGAAAATACTTAGTCTTCTATACAGCACACACAGATGTACTTTGAAAACACCAGCCCTGGGTCAGGCCATTTTCATACAGGTCTCCTCATCCACTTGTCTGCACCCGTCAGCTGTCCACCCAGGGACTCGTTCTCTGAAATCCCCTTTAAGTCCCCCATATCAAAAATGCTGCACCCAGTCTGTCATTTTTGACCTCAAAGTATTTCATAGGGGAGGAAAAAAATGTGTACTAGATCACTGAAACACAGTAATTACTGATAAACATTGCTAATTGTTGGGGAGAAAGATGAGGCTTTCTCCTCCCGTAGAGTCCCACTCTCCGACCCCCATGGGGCTGGGGGGGGGGGCAGTTCTGCCATGACCATGGGGTTGCTAGGAGTCCCAGTCAGCTCGATGGCAGTGAGTTTGGGTTTTGGCTTGGTAATTGTTGAATCCGGCTGAAGGGTACATGGGGAATCCATTACACTGTTCTTTGCATATTTAAAAATTTTTTCCACAATAAAATCTGAGAGTGGCAATAACAAGATGGCATGCAGATCCCGTCCCCACAGAGCTTGCTTAATGCTAAGTGACACATTCTAATGACTTACACATGTCCGTGTGCAGCTTAACGCCGTAATCTGTACCAAGGTGAGCTCGAGGGCCATTTGGGAGTGACTCTACTGTGAGACATATTCGAGAATCTCATTGGAGGAGAGCTTGAGAAAAGAAAATTTCGGAGAGGGCTTAAATAAAATATATTGTGAGACGGCCGTGTTTAACTGGTTTTGAGCATGCCCTGCGACACTCGCTCGGCACTCTCATTTCGAAATGTCTTGTGCGGCACTGCTTGAGGTCGCTATGCAAGTCATGCCTGAGCATTTCCCTCACCACAATGCAGTGCCAGGGCCCGCGACACGCTGCCCACACCCCCGCGCCCCCTGGTTCATCGGGAAGTCAGGGCAGCTCTGTGCTGGCTGAGTGTCTGAAAACATCTGCACTATTCACACACACACACACACACACACACACACTCACACACACACAATTTTGGAATGGACCTGAACCTGGGACCAGTTAGGGTTTAGAGATTGATTTCCATTTTCAGTGCTTCTTTTTGGACTGTCTTAAATAAAAGTCAAGGGAGTCCTTATGACTTAGCGGTTGCGAGATGAGATGAGCTACTAACTGCCAGGTCAGCAGTTTGAAACCACCAATCTGTGGGAGAAAGGCAGGCTTTCTACTCCTGGAAAGACTCACAGGGGGTATCTACTCTTCCTATTGGATCACTATGAGTCAGCACGAACTCAATGGCAGAGAGCATAAATATCAACTACAGATAATTTGGGAGTATTGTATTTTAAGTGAATTTAATGGTTCCGAAAAGTAAATGGAGCCAGCTTTACATGGAGTGTCGACCTTCACTCACATACAGAAAATGAGGGCAAGTGCCTGGGGCTGGCGGAGCTCCCCCCTCAGGCAGTCTTTAGACCCCTAGTTTTCTAGCTCGCCCGTTTCCAGTTCCCCTTGTCCCCTCATGTCCCAACACTAGCAGACTGGCCTCCCTGCCTTCCTCTTTAAACCACTTGCCTCTTCTGCACAAGGTGGCATTTGTTGCTGCCTTTTTTATATCAATATTAGAAAGTCTAGAAAAAATCCAAACCTGTTAGCCTTGGGGGGTGATTTTGAAGAAGAACACATTTTTATTTAATTAATACCCCCCTATAAGAACTTGTTGTAATGCATATTCATAGCAACTTAAAACTTTAAAGATGCTTTAAAACCTTAAAAATGCTCCTGGTCATATTTCCTAAAGTAAAAAATAGCATTATACATCCTATCAAAAGGTTCTTTGAATGACTCAGAACAACTATATGTTCGCTTAGGGCATGAAGGTCCTGACTGAACCAATTCCAGGACACTGAGCCAGGTACGTATTGGAGGGAATCGACTGGGCAGGAAACAGAGTGGCTTTCTGGGGCGTGATCAAGCACCAGGCTCGAGGCTGTTGGAGAAAGGGCAGCCCAGCAGACCCAGCTTGGTATCCAGGGGCTATCACCAGGACTTGGGAAACTCACACGCATGTGTGTCCATCAGGAGGGGAGATGGAATTACATACATAACAAAGTGAAAGGGGGAAAAGAAGAAAGTAAAAATTTTATATATAGGTATGAATATAGATATGTATATATGAAAACATAGAAATATACAAAGATAGACTTTGGGCCTTTACTTATATCTTACCTCAGTACAAGAACAGTTTGTTCTAACAATGTGGCACTGTATGATGCTCACCTTCCCGACAGGATTGCTGAAAACAAAATGGGTGCACAGCAAATGTGGTGAAGAAAGTGGATGGTGGCTGGCTATCAAAAGATACAGCATCTGAGGTCTTAAATGCTTGAACATAAACAAGCGGCTATCTAGCTGAGAAGCAACAAAAACCACATGGAAGAAGCATACCAGCTTGCGTGATCATGAGGTGTCTACAGGAATACATATCAGAAGTTCCAAAACAAGCAATCAAATTGACAGGAAGGAGCATGGACAAAGTGGAGACCCTAAACCCACCTGTAAGATAAGCGGCCAGTCCCTGACAGCCACACGGAGGGGATGACATATCCAGGGTATGGCATGGTACTGTTGAAACACAAAACTATCCTCCAGTTCTTTAATGTTAACTCCCTTTACTCTTAGGGTCTTAGTTTTACCTCATTAATCTTGCTAGATTCATTTGCATAATTAAGAGCCTTCAATGCATGAAAGCTAAGATAGATAACTCTTCAGAAACAATAAGGTAGTAATGAGGGTATGGGAAGAGGGGGCAAAGGGGGGAAGGGGGAACTGATGCAATGAAGGTGGTATAACCCCACTGGAGGGGAACAAGTAACAGTGCTGTAGGAGAACAGATACATTGGATGGTGTAAGATATGCCCAAAACAAAATAAAATAATAATATACATATAATAATAAGGGTTCCTGGGGGGTGGGGTGGAGGGAGGAAATAAAGGGGAGCTGATATCAAAGAGTTTAAGATGAAAGAAAATGTTTTGAAACTGATGGTGGCAGCAATTGTACAATTATGCTTGATCTAATTGAATTATGGATTGTTATAATCTCTGTAAAAATTCCCAATAAAATGATTAATTAAATTAAAAAGAGTTGTGTGATCACCTTCAGTTCTAGTGCTCACTCCCCCTCCACCTTGTTTACTCCCATAATCCTCTCTTTCCTCATCTCCCCCACCCTCTACATCCCTTACAAACCCTTGTGTGACTCTTAATGACAGTAGAAAGCCCGTCTTCTACTGTGGAGCGGTTGGTGGTTTCGAACTCTGGACCTTGCAGTTAGCAGCCCAGTGTGCAACCACTAAGCCCCCAGGGCTCCAAAAGCAGTAGGTATTTAAGTAGGTGCCCTAAGTGGTCTTTAAATCCAAATTCAAATTCACTGTTACAGGTCAATTCTGACTCACACAGACAGTAAAGAGAGGGGCATTTCAAACCAAAGGTATGGGATCCAATCACGTGTGGAAGTATTTAAGTATTTTGAGGGGATACAATTGGAACAGAGGCAGCCTGTGGTGACAGGGACCTAGCACATGCCCAGACCCCTGCCAAGGACAGGAAATTTCATCACGTACTGGGACCACCACAAAAGGAGTTTGTGAAGGAAATACAAATAAAGTCACAGAGGCCAAATTATTTAAAGAAAAATAATGATTTTGTCCCCATTAAAATTAAAATTTACATAGGCCCTTAAAAATAACAATGAAATCAGTGAGGATATTAAGTGGTGGCAAGTCCATTTCAACTCATAGTAGAACTAACACCAAGAACAGAGTCCCCCTTGCGGGAGCTGACTGGCAGGGCTTTATCCTGCAGGCAGAGCTCCTGGTGGGTTCAAACTGCCAACCTTTGGATAGTAGCCGAGTCTTTCACAATTACACAACCAAGGCTCCTTATAGGACCAACACCCAATAGACAGTGAGCAAAAGACATGAAGCAATTGATAGAGAAATGCAGAAGACAAATAAACATGGGTGAAATCACACAACAGTGTGATTAAGGAAGTGAAGATCAAAACAATGAAATATATTGTTGGCTAAGAAGTTTGCTAATGCAAAACAAACCAGGATAACTACTATCTAAAAGCCATGTATTATACAATGATACAGCTAAGAACTGGGAACACAGGGAATCCAGGACAGATGATCCCTTCTGGACCAGTGGTGAGAGTGGCAATACCAGAAGGGTGAGAGAAGGTGGGGGAGAAAAGAGGAATTGATTATAAGGATCTACATATAATTCCCTGGGGGACAACAGAAGAGTGAGTGAAGGTAGATGTCAGACAGCACAAGATAAAACAAAATAATAATAATTATAAGGGGTTTATCAGGGAGGGGAGGGCGGGGGAAAATGAGGAGCTGATACCAAGGGCTCAAGCAGAAAGCAAATGTTTGGAGAATGATGAGGGCAACAAATGTACAAATGTGCTTGACACAATGAATGCATTCATGGATTGTGATGAGTTGTTATGCCCCAATAAAATGATTAAAAACAAACAAAGCCATGTATATTTTTACCCATTCTACATTTATAAAATTGGATTTGTATAGATTGTGTAGTTTCAGTCAGTAGAATGGCTTTGAGATTCCTTATGTAATTGTAGGTACATCAGTAGTTCAGTACGTGAAGTTGTGCCACTGTTTGTATGTCCGTTCTCCCTACCGGGCAGGCACTGGGGATGTTTTGACTGTTAGGAGTAGAGCTGCTATGAAGGAAAAATAAAAAGTGTGTCTCTATGCAAGGTTGTTAAAAATATTGCTAAAATCATAGAAACTTTTATTAAAGAAAAGTATCAAAAAGTGAAGCTATTTATTCTCAACATAAACTCCCCCTAGGTCTACAAATTTCAGAATGTGTTGTTTCCATCTCTCTAAACATTTCCCAAAGAATTATGCTCTCTTTGATTTATATCATGTCAAAATGGCACTTAGGGCATTTTGGGGGACTCAAATTGTTACTTGTCAACATTCTTCGAGTTTGGAGAATAAAAAGAAGTCTGACGGGGAAAGATCACTACTGTAGGCTACTAACATTCTCCCAGGACAGCCATTGCCCCTCTCGAAGAATGGACGAGTGCATTGGTACCATGGGAAAACCAAAAACTTCCTTTAACCTTCCTTCCCCGGCCCCTTTCTCAACAATGCAATTTTCAGTTTTCTTAAGACATTAGCTTTTATGATTGTCCTGTGTTCTTCAAGAACACTACCAAGATTCTCCTTCAGCATGCCGCCCTCAGAAAACTCTCCACACTTTGTTGAACTTTGAATTCATCTGGCCCAACAGAGCCCCTTCAACCCACTGTCTTGATTGGACCTTGCTTTCTGGATGGTACTGGCAAATCCAAGATGGGTCCCTGGTTGCAATTTGTTCCCTGAACTCATCTTCATTAGCTCTGAAAGATCAGCTATTTGAGCTCGTTGATCTGTATGTCCTGGTAACGCTCCTGGCATCTATCAAGTCAAAGGTGTGCTGAGGCCAAGATGACCACTTAAAATTAAAAACGCTAAGCCATGTGAGATCCCAATTTGAGTAGCTATCTTATCAAATGGTAGCTACATGTTCTGAATTTTGGCCATAGGTCCTTCACTTGCTGTCTACCTTCTCTTGACTCATCTTACTTCCCAATCTTCCTTAAAGTGCTTTAATCCACCTAAAAATGTTGTTTTATTTAGTACACTTCTCTGAACTTCTTGCAAAATTTCAATAATTTGTAAAGAAGTCTACTTGGATTTGTTTTGGATCTTTTGATGCCTGATACCTGATCCCGTTGACACTTTTTTTCTGACCCCCAAAAAAAGGATGTTCTCTAAGTAGCATTCAAATTTTGCCTTTAGCTATTAATTGCCTTTCAAACAAGATCTTTAAACAGACAGTTGTGATTTTTCATTATCTACTTTAAGCTGCAGTAGCCTTTTGAGGGCGATTTTTGAAAATGTTAACTATATTACCTTTCCTTATGACAGTTTACAGGATAGTGACCTAATTATGCTTCTATTTTTCCATGTTAATAGCAAAATATTATAAATGAAGCTTTTAAGCAGTTAGTCTTAACTCCTACAGTTATACAATATTGCATAGATTTCTCAGTGTATTTTCCAAGAAAATTTAGCAAAATGTATTTGATTATGGGGAAAAATTGGTAATAGCCTTCACCTGAGGATAATTTTCCCCCATGGCATAAAAAGTATTGTTTCTGAACACACTGTAATTAAAGTAAGGCAAATATATGAATATATTACTAAGAGAACTTTTCAACAGCCACCCTTTGGTAGCAGAGATGGGTTTCAACATATTTTGTTTAGAATAAGCCCATGCAGGTATGAACTAGAACTCTTGTACCTATACATTTTTTCTGGTCCTGGTACCTGGGATATTGTAGACAAAACACCAAAGTTTAGGAGAGCACAATAGTATAAGACTTTATAGATAATTTAAATTTTCTTCTTTGTAGTTTTTATTTCATAAACTTTGTTCAATAAAATCTCTTTTTAAAATAATATATATATTTGTTGTTAAGAAATTGAGCTTCTGGAGACGTTGGACAGGGCAAGATAAGACAAAATAATAATTTATAAATTATCAAGGGTTCATGAAGAACTGGGGAATTGGAAGCCTATATCTACAAGAATAAATGATCATTATTGAAAGTCAGGAATCAGGATTTCACCAATATCTTTACTACAAATGCTCCTTGACACCCACGAGGCAAGTGACTGGACAATGGAGCACTGCTGCTGGCAAATTTGAGCGTCTACAGCAGCGTGGGCCAGCCAGAGACTGGCGGCAGGAAGACGGCCTTCCCTCACAGCCCTTTCAACAAGCGATTCTAATCAGCAGAACGTCGTGTGATTCAGAGAGCCCTCGGTATAAATGCCGTCTGGGACATTCTGGCATCTACAGAACAAAAAGGTTCTCAGAAGGTTGGAATGGAGGAAGAGGGTCAAGTCACCACATCCACCACAGTACAGACGTGCAGAAGGCAGTGTTGTGCCAGCCCTACAGGGCACAGCACACATGACCAAAGATGACCAGGACTAATAAGTTGGAAAACCCTTGAGGTCTCACATGAGCCACGCACCATTTTTTTAGAAGGAGAGCCAGGGCACTGTACATATCTTGGTACCTAGACTCACTCCACAGAGGATGGCGAGAAGAAAGAAGAGCTCCATATCGCAAGAAAAAACAGGGGCATCCTAATCCGCCTTCGTGTTCACTGCTTGTGCAGTCAGTCCCCAACTCCTGGTGACTGAGCCAGGCACAAAGGGATGCAATGCTGCCCTGTCCCATGCCATCTCCATCACTGGTTGCGTTACTCTACGTACAATCAAGGCCTTGGGCTGTTTGTCTTGTTGAAACAGTTGCTGTGCAGCTATGGACATAGGTGGTAGAGGGTTCTGACCATCAGTGGTTTCGATGTGATAGGAGGCAACCCCCTCAATGTCCTGGCACTTCTGAGCAGTGGCTAACAATGAGAGCAGACCTACCAAAAGAAAATCTCATGTAAGCACACTGCACAATAAGGAATCTATCCGAATTACTGAATTGCAGATGAGGCAAAAGAAGCTCTTCTGGAAAACCCAAGAATCTTTATGTTATATGCCTTTAAAGTTGTAGGTGCCAAGTTGAATACAGTGACTTCTGTGTTACAGAATATACTGTACAACATTGTAAGGTAAAGGTTATAGTCCACAGTCCATAACAACTCACTTTATGAATTCAGATTTCCCCATGGGGACTACTTAAATGCAACCCTGAAATAAAAAATGTTCTTAGTTTCCCCCAATGCCTATTTTCAGCTTCTAACATTATCATACAAGCTGCTTTTAAAAAGCTCCTCTAGTGGATGTTCATCTCTCACACCTGCATCAACACTGCCTCCCTTTCTCGGTCTGTCTGGGCTCCTCTTCACCAACAACAGCTAATTAGGTGAGCTTAGCATTCAAGGCTCCGGACAACATTCCTTTCACTAAGAGCGAATTATAAAGACAGGGTCTAACACACCTCAACCTTATTTTAAGGCAATAAAGGATTTACAGGATTTAAGAAATCTGAATAAAACCCATCTTCACATTCCTAAACCAATACTACAAAAGATACAAAAAATATAGGTCCAAATATCCAATGTTTGTAAAAACAGTCATCAAACGAACAGGAATAAACAGAATTTTTGCATGTCTCAGGGATTATTTTTATTTTGGACTTCTTTATTCTTTTATTTTATACTTCTAAACTGTATGAGCAAAGTTCCAATAAGACTGCCTCACGGACAGTTTTCATAGATGACGGTGATGTACAAGTAACATCTGATCAATTCAAAACCTCTGGCACACTCTCTCCATATCCGATTCTTCCCCACGAGGGAGCCTGCCTCACCCACAGGGAATAGCTACAGACCAGCTTCTCTTGCCTCAGTGCAAGTGCTGGGCTGCAAGACAGTCATGTCGAAATGGGCCTCATAACATGAGAGCAGCAGATAGCAGTTCTTGACTACACAGTGCAATGAACAGTGCTTATGGGCCATTCTCAAGCACTCTGGGCCGTGTGGCGTGGTGGTCTTGATACTTGCATTTGGACGCTTTACCTGTTCTACTAACCCTTCCAAAGATACTGTAAGCATTCTGCTAAACTCTGGGTTAGCAGTTCAAACCCACTAGCCACTTGAGAGAAATGAGGTTGCCTGCTCTTATATAGCCCTGAAAATTCTACATAGGGTGCTATATGGATTGGAACAAACTAGTGATTTTCACCCCCTCTTAAACTAGCTCAGCAGATATTGGAAGTGTGTATACTCAAGACTCTTTCAGGGAAGTCTCTGAGCTGCTTCATTTCCCAACCACTTAGCTATGTGAAAACAGCTGTTCTGCATTACATCTCAGAAAAATCAATATCATGACTGTACAGTGGATGATGAGAATAAACCATTTTTTCTTAAATTTTAATAATTCAAGTTCACATGAGTTTATTTTTAAATGAGTTCATTAGTATTTAAAGCTTTCTCAGTTTTACTATCTAACATAGTATTAGTAAAAAGAAACTCATTGGGCTCCTAGATCATTTGGGGCTCTTCAGAGATCCTTAAATATAAAGTGATCTTGTCATGGATTAAATTGTTGTCCACACATGTGTCAACTTGGCTAGGCCACGATTCCCAGCATTGTGTGGTTATCCTCCATTTTATGTGTTACAAATAAATTTCTATATATTGGTTAGTGAGGGGTGTCCCTTCCGTCACAGGCTGACGGAGGTGATTGAGGGCGATACAAAAAGCAGCATATGACAGAACAAGGCCAAGAGTTAGTAGGAGGATCAGAAAGCAGGAGAACTTCCCATGTGTAGGGGAGGTGATGCTGAGATACATGGAGAGCTCTCAGAAATGCCAGGCCCACAGATGTTGAGACGAGGCGCTTCTTCTCGAGGTGGCACAGAAAGTCTGCCCTACAACTGGCACTTGAATCACACACACAGCCTTCTGAGCTGAGGGTACATGTGCTTGTTAAAGTCATCCACTCGTGCCAGTTCTGCTAAGACAGGTCCACAAATTAAAACGGTGGAAAAATACTGAGATAGTAGTGTGGTAGTTATATAACCTGGTGTCAATTTGTAGAGTAAGGATGTAGGGGTGGAAACCTACCCCAACACGAACGCTGAAGACAAAGCAGGTGCATAGGTAAATGCGGTGAAGAAAGCTGACAGTGCCTGGCTGTCAAAATATATAAAATCTGGGGTCCTATAGGCTGGAAGATAAGCAAGGGGCCATATAACTGAGAAACATCAAAGCCCACATGGAAGAAGCACACCAGCCTGTGAGATCACAAGGTGTCAAAGGGTTCAGGTATCAGGCATCAAACACACACACACAAAATCATAGCATTGAGATTGAGGGGGAGTGCAGAGTGGGAAACCAGGACCCATCTGTGGGAAATTGGACATCCCCTTGCAGAAGGGCTGACGGAAGGAGACGAGCCAGTCAGGGTACAGTGTAGCAACAATGAAATATGCAATTTCTTTCTAGTTCTTGAATGCTTCCTTCTCCCAACTATCATGATCCCAATTCTACTTTACATATCCAACTGGACCAGAGGATGTTCACTGGCACAGATAGGAACTGGAAATACAGGGAATTCAGGACAGATGAACCCCTCAGGACCAGTGGGGAGAGTGGCATTATGGGGAGGGTGCAGGGAAGGTGAGGGAGAAAGGGGGAACAGATTATAAGGTCTACATATAACCTCCTCCCCGGGGGACAGTGGAGAGTGGGTGAGGGAAACGTTGGATGGTGTGAGATATGACACAATAATAAACAATTTATAAATTATCAAGAGTTCAGGGGGGAGGGAGAGGAAAAAATGAGGAGCAGATGCCAAAGGCTCAAGTAGAAAGCAGGTGTTTTGAGAATGATGATGGCAACATATGTACGAATGTGCTGGATACAATTGATGTATGTATGGATTGTGATAAGAGTTGTATGAGCTCCTAATAAAATAATTATTTTAAAAAAAGAATGTAGGGGTGGAATCTAGCCTGCCAATCCGGAGGAAGCCAATGAGACCTGTGTGTGGGCTTTGCCTTCTCCTGAGAATTCTGGGAACTGGTGTATTTTCCTCTTTGAAGGTGGGAGACACATCTCTCTCTCTGCTTACTCCCTGAGAGACACACTACTGACAAGACAGATGTCACTATGCTGATAGACCCCAGGCCCTGGGAACTGGAGGAGCCACATGGAGACCCCTGCCAGCGCTGAGATGCTTCTACTGCCACTAGATCCAAAAGACTTTGTACCCACTGGCCTGTGATCATCCTTCATCTGGCATCATTGCATGTATTTCGTTGAGTCTGAAGAGGACTTTATAGATTGGTATTGGACATATGGGCTAGTATTGGACTTATGGACTTGATCTGGACTGGGCTGGGACATTTTCTCAATATTCAATTGCTATTGTATATAACCCTCTTTCTTGTATACATGAGTGTAGATGAATTTGTTTCTCTAGTCTACCCAGACTAACACAAATAGATTCTATCACTTTAATCTGAAAACATTGTATCACGGGTTACATTTCCCAATGCTTGGGGATTATGATTATACCAGAAGTTGGTTTAACCAGAGTGTATGATATTGCTCCTGCGTTAGTCTGGGTAGACTAGAGAAACAAATTAAAAAACACGAATGTGTATAAGAGAAAGTTTTATATAAAGGGTAATTGTATATTAAGAAAGCATCCCAACCCAGTCCAGATCAAGTCCATAACTCCGATATTAGTCCATATGTCTGACACCAATCTATAAAGTCCTCTTTACACTCATGAAATACATGCAATAATGCTGAATGCAGGAAGATCACAGGCCAGTGGATGGGAAGTCTTGTATATCCAGTGGCATTGTAAGCACCTCAGCCCTGGCAGGGGTCTCCATGTGGCTTCTCAGGTCCAGGGTTCTGAATGCATCAGGATAGGTCCATGTGGCTTCTCCTCAGGGATATCTCGCAGGGAGTGAGCAAAGAGAGAGAGAGAGAGAGAGAGAGAGAGAGAGAGAGAGAGAGAGAGTCTTCTGCCTCCAAGGATGAAAAACCAGATTTCCCAGAATTCTCAGGAGAAAGCCTTACCCACACAGAGGCCTCATTGGCTATGCTCCGATTGACAGACTAGACTCTACCCCTTCACTCTTAAACCTCTCAAGTCCCAAACTGACACCAGATGATGTCACCATCACAGCTCCCTAAGACGGGAAGGGAGGGTGATACAAAAAGCAGCGTATGATAGAACCAGGCCAACAGTTAGCAGGAAGATCAAAGAGCTCTTTCTACATAGAAAGAGGTATTTAAATATTTAATACTCATACCTTCAGAGTTCAATTACCTTTATAATTCATTCACAGCAGCCAGGCTTTAGTGAAGCTGAAGGCACCTTTAATTCTGCCATTCTAAGGGGCGTTATTATGCAGAGATATAAAATATATCAATCATTCTGCTCATATATCTTGTGGGTCCATGTTCATGAAGGCTGTTATATGGCAAGTTTAGAACATGTTTGATCATGGAATGAATACTTAATACATATCCCATACAATCAGTTTAAAGATCTGAAAATCCGGGTCTTTGAAGACTTATCTAGTATCAAAAGCCCAGAAAATGCAACTTTGAAAGTTTCTTTGTTTTGACTGGAGTGGTGCAGTGACCTGCATAATGTTTAGTCTTTAGTCAGTTATCTTCCAGAACTGTTTTCACCTGCCAATTCAGCCCACCAGACTTTATCCCACGACGGCAGGGCCTGTTTCAGTCACCAAATACAAGGAGCGAGACCAGTATCTCGCATATGTTGTTAGGTGTTGTTGAGTTGGTTCCAGTACATAGTGACCTTGGGAACCACAGAAGGAAGCACTGCCCGTTCCTGTACCCGCTGCACAGCCACTGTACGTCTGAGCTCACTGTCACAGCCATTGTATGTCTGAGCTCACTGTCACAGCCATTGTATGTCTGAGCTCACTGTCACAGCCACTGTACGTCTGAGCTCACTGTCACAGCCACTGTACGTCTGAGCTCACTGTCACAGCCACTGTACGTCTGGGCTCACTGTCACAGCCACTGTACGTCTGAGCTCACTGTCACAGCCACTGTACGTCTGAGCTCACTGTCACAGCCACTGTACGTCTGAGCTCACTGTCACAGCCACTGTACGTCTGGGCTCACTGTCACAGCCACTGTACGTCTGAGCTCACTGTCACAGCCACTGTACGTCTGGGCTCACTGTCACAGCCACTGTACGTCTGGGCTCACTGTCACAGCCACTGTACGTCTGGGCTCACTGTCACAGCCACTGTACGTCTGGGCTCACTGTCACAGCCACTGTACGTCTGGGCTCACTGTCACAGCCACTGTACGTCTGGGCTCACTGTCACAGCCACTGTACGTCTGGGCTCACTGTCACAGCCACTGTACGTCTGGGCTCACTGTCACAGCCACTGCCAGGTCATCTCACTGAGCGTCTTCCTATTTTTCACTGATTCCCTGCTTTTCCAAGTACGCTATTCTTCTCCAGAGATGTGTCCCTCCTGTCCAAAGTACATGAGATAAATATCACCATATTTACTTCTAAGGGGTACTCTGAGCTCTGAAGACACATAATAGGTAATATTGACACTGGTCAAGTGAATCTATTGAGTGACTGGTTGAACTTGTGGGTACTCTGATAATATATACCTACATTTGCTTTTCTTCCTACCTTATCAAAAAACATTGGTTAATCAATAGTCCATTGCCATTCTTATGCTATGCTTATAAAAATTTCTGTCCTATTTGGAAATTATCAAAATTGTTGTTACATCATTAATTGCTACTACAGTATCTGATAAGTGTAAATTACCTTATTTACCTAAAGAACAATTGTCATTTGCCAGCAGACTATGGCTTCGACCTTGCTCTTACAAGTTTAGTAGGTAGCATTATATTTTGACTCATGGTAGGTCAAGAAACAGACATCAAAGTGATATTTCAACTCAAAACACTATTTCTAGTATTCAAAGCTTCACATAAATGCTTACTCTATAATTTTCTAGGGGTCTCCGAGCAATATAAAATTAGATGATTACACCATGATTCCAATGGTAAAGGTTCCAAATGGTGTGTGACATTTCCTGAAAACCTGCCGATGAGGTGAACTTTAAAAACCATCCATGCTAGTCTGGATTCTCTGAAAAATAGATGCAAAGACAGGATTAAATATAAAAGAGTTGTACTGGGGCAATGTCTCTGAATGAGGAAGGAGAGAGTAGGGAGGGTCTGACACCTGTGAAGGAGAGAAAGTAGGGAAGGAAAACTGAGAAGGAAGGCTGAGCTTCTGAAAGCAGCGTTGTCCCAAGAACCTTTAGGGCCAATCAAACCTTAAGTCAAATCACCAAGCTCTCTGAACCAAATCACCATCAGCGGAGTGGTCAGCAGCAAAGACCTGCCCTTCTCAGTCTGTCTCACAATAGCCCAGGGCAAGATGGGCGTTAGCAGGAGCATGGCAGTGGACCCCAAGAGGTAGTGATGGCAGTGCTCAGTCAACTCTGCCTCTCGCCATAGGCAACATGTCGTTTTTTGACTAAGAACCAAAGTAAAGGTCCTTGAGATTTTTACATTGTATTACTGTTTGGTAAACACAAAGACCAGAGATATTTTCATGATACCACACTTTATAAATTTGGTGACTGTCATAAAACACATTACAATGAACAGGTGTTAAGGGCACTGTTATCTTTATACACAAATTTTGAAGTTTATAAATTATCTTCTTCAGATCGCATGATGCTTAGCATAAAATACAAGCGAGGCTATATAGTACAAAAGCATATGAAATATTTTTAGAATGTTAACTTTGTAACAACCTTTGCTAATTTTGGCTAAATAGGGCCTTACTAAATTATACAGTAGTCTCAAAAGGAAAGTAATTATTACTTAGCAGCATACACAGTAATTGAAAGTAGAAGAATGCTGACTGAGAGTGATATAGATACTGGTCCTAACTAGTGCACTAATTTATAAGTTTCTGGGTAGAACATATATTTTTAAAGGTTTATAGTTTTAAAGAAGTCTCTTTTTAATATTCTCAAATAATACCACACTTATAATTAATATCATACAATTATCACCCATTACCTGTCTTCCCTAGACCCTGCAAACCTTTCTAAGCAATTCAAGTGCGGCCCGGGGGATGAAGGTCCATGCTGTGCTGGAGAACGGCCAAGGGGCCTGTACCAGGGATGCCTCCGGGGAGCTGCAGTCCCCCTTCTCCCTTCATTCCAGATCTGCACACTGGACTGGACTTTTCCTGACCCAGTTATCAAGACCACGGGGCAGGAGCTTCTGAGTCATCAGACCTGTCTGGGCTGGGCCATTTCATCCCATGCTTTTCTCCTATTTGTCTTCTGTACCTGGACTTACGCTTCAAAAACTAACACTGATTTTAGCTTAGGTCACTTATAATGGTGTTTCAATCTTTAATGGCTGGTGGGAAAGATTTCATTTCTAGCACATCCCATACACTTCTGAAGAACCCAGGCCAACTAATGATGCCTTCCTTTCATGTTGTATTTATATAAAACAATTTCATCTAAAATTTTAAATTTGTTTCATAATCTCTCTCCCACGCCCCTCTGAAAGGCAACAGACCTGCAAAAAATACTTTTTATTCTTTCCAATTTCCACAAGAAGTAACTTAACTAAGGTCCTAGAGCTTCGTGAAGCCAAGATTTGAACCCAGATAATCTAACTCATCTCAAATTATAATGCACTACTTAACTCACACTTGAAAAGTTTCTGCTACCTAGCACACAATGATGCAGACATCTAAATTTCACTTAATTTACATCTTCATTTTACAATCATTTTATAAACTAAAAACTGGCACAGTAGCTTTTACTTCAATATCATTAAAGTTAAATTACTATGTGCCAATTCAGAACCAACTCTAAAGCGATGAGTTTTGGAGTTTAATGTAGAAATGTTTTCTCTTTCCCAACATGTAAAACCATATCTTTGTGCAAAGTCATCATGTATTTTTTTCCATCGCGTATATTTTTAAATGTATCGTCGAAGTCAAACGATTGACAGGATGTAAAGATATGATGAGAAGTACATGAATTCAGATATATGTATTCAGAATAGACATTGGGGCTAAAGCAACTGACTTAAAAGTCAATGCAGCGTCCTTTTCTTTCCCAATCTCCATATCGAGTAGGCTCTGGGCCCCTGGGTCCACCCTTTTCTTTGGTAACAGGATTGACATCACCTGGGAATTCTAAAGAAAGACAGAAGATGTAAACAAAACAGTTAATGGAGACGTCAATTTTGAAGACAGAGATGCAAAGTTGCAGTTAATTGCCTAGATACCTACAAACTTAAGTTAGGGTGCATTTTTTTAAAACAATGATTTCATGGCTTTCCTTCATGATAATCACCACTGATTCCAAACAGGAACAACATAAGCCACCTCTTAAGCCGCCTTTACACTGTTCGTTTCTGACCCATGAAGACATCACAAAGGAGCCCCTGGTAGCGCAGTATAGACACTGTGGGGTTGCTAACTGCAAGGTCGGCAGTTTGGAACCACCAGCCACTCTGAGAGATGGAGCTTTCTGCTTCCATTAAGTTCCAGTCTCAGAAATCTACAGGGGCAGTTCCACCCTGCCCTAAAAGGTTGCTATGAGGCCGCAGTGACTCCATGGCAGGGAGTTTGGTTTGGTTTGGGGAGACACCAAAAACGAGTCCTTGCTGGCCCGGGGGAGTAAGCACTAGCAGCTAACTAACCGGTCCACGGGCAAAAGCCGCCAGCCACCCTGAGGGAGGAAGAGGAGCCCGTCTGCTTCCATAAGGATTTCCAGCCTCGGAAACCGTGGAGCCATTCTACTCTGACCAAGAACGTCCCTCACAGTTGGAACGGACTCCGTAACAGTGGGTTTGGGTCTTCTTGGTACGACATCGAAACAAGAACTCCACCCTGTAGTCATCTCTGGATGTCTCTAAAGCAATGTGACCAGCTCAGGCATGCGTGAATCACAGAGGTCACCCGTCTATGACATGGGTCATAACCTACTTCAACAGCTCTGAAAGTGAACATCCCACAGAGGCTGTCAACTGGCTTAGGCTGCTCTGACAGCTTTCAGCGGTAGCACAGGCTCCACTGGCACACGGTCTTGTTTGCGCTGCCTCTCTCTGCTGAAGTCAGGACCAGTATTTAAAAAGAGACAAGGGCGAGCACCGGGAGGGCCCCCAGTGTGGAGATTCCGTGTGACAAAAAGGACACCTCATCTCCTGAATAGCAATGAGCCACCAGGAAGCACCTGCAGGTGTGACTAATGCTGCAATGAATGTCTGAACCACACCCAACCCTAATTAGGGTTTCGGAGACTGCAAATCTTCACAGGAACAAACAGCCTCAGCTTTCTCCTGCGGAGCACCTGGCAGCTCTGAACCACTGACCTGGAGGCTAGCAGTCCAACACTGATCCCACCAAGCAGTAGATAGCTGTTTGTGTTAATAGTTTTAGTTCGTCATGGTGGATACCTAGGAAGACGCTTATTGGATCCTTGCATAATTCAACTCAGCTTTTTGAGGAAGCCCTGTACTGATTTCCATAATGGCTGAAGCCACTACAGTTTTAAAATGAAATGAAAATGTACTTCTTTTTCCTGTTTTTGAAAAAAAAATCATTTTAGGATAAAATTTTCATATTCAATCAGCTTTGTTACCTACATTTGTGAATTAAAATTCTGGTGCAGTCTTTGCCTGATCTAAGAAATTGCTGTACATGGGTTTTTGGATTGAAACACCAAGTGTAGAGAATGCTGAGTGAAAATCCAGTGTTTGGAAGGTTCTAAAACAAATGAGCGCTTGAGTTTGCTTCTTTCTCTGTCAAATGGAAACACAGAGCCTGTCTGAGAGAGCTGTCAGAAGGGCCAAATGATGTCATCAGGTGAAGAGCACCCCATGGTACTAGTTAGGTCAGAAATGCTCCTCCTCATGGCTCCTCATTATAGGGTTCTGGCTCCAGGAACTGCTTAGCTAGTACTGTCATTTACTAACATAATGATTACTAACGATGATTATTATTATGCTGAGTTTATTTTGGGCGTACCTGCCATGAGTCAGTCTCAATTATGAGCATGTTACACATATTAACTCACTGAGTCCTTCTAACAATCCTATGGGAGAGAAACAGTTACTGTCCCCATTTTAAAGATGGGGAAACTAGCAGAGTGAGGTTGGGATAAGTCGCTCAAGGTCACATAGTTATACAAGCGGCAAAACTCAAACCAAGCTCACTGTCCTTGAGTCAACTGGTGTAATGGATTACAATGGGCTCCTGACTACAAGGTGGGCAGTTTGAAACCAGACTGTGCTGCAGGAGAAAGATGAGACTTTCTACTCCCACAAAGATTTAGTCTTACAAAGGCAGTGCTACTCTGTCCTAAAGAGTCACTATGAGAGTAGTGAAAGTGAGCTTGAATTCAGATAGTGTGGATACAGACCCTCTCCAGGACCATGTGCTGCATTGCTCTGCATATGCAAAGAACAGAAGTGGAACCAACTACCCGAAAGCATTCCGATTCTTCAATAGTGCTTCTTTGAAAACTAAAATATAATCACTCAAATCAAGCAATCCCTGTCTAAACAAAAGATGACAAAATTCACCTTAACCAATTTCAATAATTCATCCTTTCATTCTCCTCCTGTGAGGAAGCTCTCTGACCCACATCACCATTTAGTTTTCAGAAGAACATCTTGTTTTATCTAAAAGTTGACATTTCCTATTCAACCGCTCTTGTTTTTGTTTTTTTTTTAAATCATTTTATTGGGGCTCATACAACTCTTACCACAGTCATCCATTGTGTCAAGCACATTTGTTGCCATCATCATTCTCAAAGCATTTTCTTGCTACTTGAGCCCTTGGTATCAGCTCATTTCCCTCCCTCCCACCCCCACACTCCCTTCCTCATAAACCCTTGATAATTTAAATTTTTTTCTTTTTTTTCATGCCTTACAATGTCTGCTATCTCCCTTGACCTACTTTTCTGTTGTCTGTCCCCCGAGGAGGGGAGGGGGGGGATTATATGTAAATCATTGTGACCGGTTCCCACATCCTCCCCGACCTGCCTCTTACCCTCCTGGTATGGCTACTGTCATTATTGGTCCTGAGGGGTTTATCTGTCCTGGAAGAGCCTCTCTCATGGAAGCTGTTTCTCCCACATCCCTGAGGCTCACAAGGCAGGACAGGGTCCGGAGGTCTTGCCTCTTCACTGCTACATCCAGCCTCTCGTTCTACAACCAAATGCCTATGCTTTTTCCTCTTTGAAAATCAACGCTGTTTACGTTTCTCCAGACTCATAGGCTCAGAGACAATGTTCTCTCTTCTTGGCTATGTAGTGTACAGTTTTCTCTTTCTCTCCATCACCCTTAATAAAATCAACATCCACATTAATCCATCATTTCACACTGGGGCCGAGTCCCCAGTGCTCTTCGTGTGGTTTTCATCTCCAGGTTGGCCTTCACTTGGATTTTCATCTGTCTCAAACACATGCCTTCTCTAAACCCCACTCCTGAGCTCTTTCTAACCATGGCAGCCTAGATTGCCATCTCCCTTCTGCTCCAGATTGTTTGACCCGATCGTCACCCTCCTCACCCAGTCCTGACACGTTTCATTTTTCCACAGCTGCGTGCTCCGTGCCCCCAGTGCCCCCCTGACTCTCAGAGTCCAGCCCAACCTACACAGGAACCGAGCTTAACCTTTCTGAAACAGAACTTCTGCTCCCCATCACACCCAGTGAAAGCAGCAGGGCACGAGACCCGACGTACTGTACGGTTGAATTATAGAAAGCCCTAGCAAACCCAAAACTACAATTACAGTACGCCAATCAGTGGCTGCAAGAGGTGGTACTGATCACAAAAAGGTACAAGGAAAACCTTTGGAGAATTGGGAATTTTCTATACTCTGTATTGGTTATACACAATACACATTCGTTATAATTCATATACTTATAATGGGTGAGTTTTACTGTGTGATTGTAACTCAGCAAAAACAGAACTTTCCTCCCTGTCCCCCATGTAAAGCTGTACATATGCTGCAACTTAACCCTTTCAGAACGAAGCCGACCTTCCTGGCCTCCTACTCTATTAGCCTTGAGCTGCATCCAGAAAGCCCTCCTAGCTCTGTTTTGCGCATGTCATGTTTCCCAGTCTTCTTTCTCTTGGACCTATCTTTACTGAAGCATTTTACGATGGTAAAATAAGCAATCAAAGTGTGGCCATTTCCACATGTACAATTTTGTGACCCTAAATACATTCATCAGGTTGCACAATCATCATAACCTTCGCGAAGCCTTTTCAGCACCCCAAACAGAAGTTCTATACTTCGTGAGCCATGCCGTTCACTCTCCATTGACTCCCGCGTCTGAGAAGCACTAATAGACTTCACGCTTATGCATTTGTCTAGTGTACATATTCATTTAAGTGGTTCACACTTAATTTCCCTTTTATGGCTGATTTATAATACTCATCATATTCTCAATGCTGTGACATATAGCAAAACTTCACTTCATGCTGGATAATGTTCCACTCTCTCTCTCTATTAATACATTCTGTGCATCCATTCACTTGTGGACATACTTGGGTTGTCTGCATCTTTCGGCTACTGTGAATAATGCTTGCATGAACATTGCTGCTGTTCTTAGGTGCCCGTGAGTCGGTTCCGACTAGCAGTGACCGTGTGTAGAACAGAATGAAACTCTGCCTGGTCCCGAGCCCCCTCTCAATTGTTCTTCTGCTTGAGCCCCTGGTTATAACCACCGTGTCAGCCCATCTCATCAAGGGCCTTTCTCTCTTTCTCTGCCCCTCCACTGTACCAAGGATGATGTCCCTCTACAAGGATAGGTCTTGCCCGATAGCATGCCCAAAGTACATGAGATGAAGTCTCACCATGCTTGCCTCTAAAGCGCATTCTGGTTTTATTTCTCCTAAGAAGGGTTTGCCTGCTCTTTTGGCAGAACGTGCTACTTTCAGTGTTCTTTGCCAGCACTGTCATTCAAATGCATCGATTCTCTTCTGCTCCGAATCCAATGCCCAACTTTCCCATGCATCTGAGAGGATGTACGACGACTTGGGACAGGCATCCTTTAGCCCTCAAAGTAACACCCTTGCTTTTCAACACTTTAAAGAGGCTTGTGCAATAGATTTACCTAATGAATGAACATTAGTGTATAAATATTTCCTGTTTTCAAGTCTTTTGAGTATATACCTAGGAGTGAAATTGTTGAGTGATACGGTAATCTTTATTTAACTTTTTGAAGACCCTCCAAACTGGTTTCCACACCAGCTGCACCATTTTATATTTCCAGCAGCAATGCATATGGGTTCCATCTTCTCAACATTCTCAAACACCTACTGTTCGCCATTTTCTTGATACAAGCCATCTCAGTGGAGGTGAAATGGTAGCTCTTTGTGGTTTCATTTGCATCTCTTTACTGATTAACAATGGTGAGCATCTTCCTATGTGCTTATTAGCTATTGCATATCTTTTCTGTAAAAATGTCAATTCAAGTCCTTTGTTATTGTCTTTCTTTTTAAATTGTGGTTGCAAGGTACAGATTGAATTATGTCCTCCCTCCCCCCCAAAAAATGTAATATAAATCCTAACTTCCATGCCTGGGATTATACACTCAGTTCTTAGTATTAACATGGTTAGATTGTTATGTAAAAAATCAACATTAAGTGAAAATGGAGAATGACCAAATCAGGTCACAAAATAGATGACTATATCATTCTACAACTGCCAAACCACGGAGAATCACGACTCAACTAGTCTGAGAGCCCTAACGCTCCCAGCTGTGTCACCCTCAGCTAGCACCTCAATTTCTGACCTCCAGAGGAATGTGGTTAAATGGGCAAACTTGTGGGATTGTAGATTTCTTTTTTACCATTCTTGTAAGAGCAAAATGGTCAGATAAATAGGATACATAGTCTGTAAATGAAGCTTACATGAAATCCCATTTGGGAATGGGCTGCCTTTTTATGTTATTGGGGCAGGATAGCTGAAGGGTGTATCTTGAGTCAATCTCTTTTGATTAAAACAAGTGAACGGGGGTGGGGTGGGCGGGGGAAGCAAAATACAGACTCCTTGCCATCAAGTCCACGCTGACTCAGTGACCCGCAAGGCAGAGCTGCCCTTGGGAGTTTCCAAGACAGTAACTGTTGATGGGAGTAGGAAGTCCTTTCATTCTTCTGGAACAGAGGGAAGATGAGGTAAAATAGCTGCCAAGACACCAAGAGATCTCCAAGCAACTAGGAAGCAGAAGAAGCTGCAGAGACAAGAATTTCAGACTCCGAGAGGGAAAGCCTTTTCCCAGGGTAGGCACCTCGAATTAGGACCTGCTAGCCTGCGAAACTGAGAGATACTAAATGTGTCTGTCCCTCTGTGGTGTTTCTGTCATTGCCAGCTGTGTTGTTAGGTGCCCTGGGGTCGGTTCTGACCCAGCGCCACCCTATGCACAACAGGACCGAACACTGCCCGGTCCTGCGCCATCCTCACAATCGTTCCCAAGCTCGAGGCCGCTGTTGTAGCCTCTGTGTCCACCACCTTGCTGAAGACCTTCCTCTTTGTCGCTGTCCTGCTACTTTACCAAATATGAAGGATGCTTCCTGGGACTAACGTCTCCTGATGACAATACCCAAGATGTCCATGATGAAGCCTCAAGAGTCCTCCCTTTATAGCAAGGGCTACTGGTTAACTGAAACATCGCCTTTCTCTAGTTAAAAAGCTGGGCTGGCTGTTTGTTGTTGAAGGTGTTGATTAGGCTGCTAAGCACAAAATCTCAGTAGGTGGAAATCATAAGCTGCTCTGCAGGAGAAGCCTTTCCGCTCCAGTGAACGTGTTTAGCCTCAGAAACCCACTAGAGGCAGTTCTAGTCTATCAACACGAATTAGAACAGACTCACAGTAATCTTTTTGAGTGAATTTCTGTTGTTGAGTTATAGGAGTTGGTTATATATCATAGATATTAAACCCTTATCAGATATAAGGTTGCCAAATATTTGCTATTGTTGTATAAGGTGTCTCCACATACACTTGATAAAGTCCTTTGATACACGTTTAGAGCCTTGGTGGTGGCGCAGTGGTTATACCTTGTGCTGCGATCCTAAAGAAACAAAGGTTTAAAAAAAAATTTTTTTTTAAAGCGACAAAAGGAGTTTATTAGGTAGCTCGAGCTAGGGCTTCCTCCCTCCGATGGCTGGCGTCGCAGGGATGAAACATCCAAAGGGAATTCAGGTTTAAAAATTTTGATGAAACCAAATTTCTTTTCTTTTGCTCACATTTTTTTGGTGTAATATCAAGTCTTGAAGTTTGACTTTTTGTTGTTGTTGTGACTTGGGTGAAAATTTATAGAGCAAACTGGTTTTCCATCGAACAACTCAAAGAATGTGTTTTGTGACATTTTGTGCAATACCTGAAATGTAACAGCATTCTTCCTGCTTCCTCCCTGTGTTGTCACATTTCCATTGGTCCATTGGTCCTTCTTTCTTATCCCTTCCAGCCCTCTGCTATGAGCTGATTTCTGAGTGTGTCTATCTCCTGGTGTTCACTTCCTACTGATTGGCTGAAAGTTGAGCCATGATGGTGTCCATGTTTTCTTCCAAGAGTTTTATGGTTTCAGTTCTTAACTTTTGCCCATCGACCCATTTTGAGTTAATTGGTGCCATATAGGGTGTGAGGTGGGGATTGACCATCATTGTTTTGCGAATGGAGATCCTGTCGTCTCAGTGTTATTTAGGACACTGCTTTTGCCATTCTGTGGACTCGGCACTCCTGTCAAAAGTCTGTGGTCTTTCGATAAAGGTACCCATTTCAGTTTCATTGGTTTATATAGCTATCTTTATACCAGAATTAGATTGTTTTGGTTACTCTATGTTATAGTATGTTATGAAATTAGGAAATGCCAGCCCTCCTAATTTGTCCTTTTGCACGATTATTTTGGTTATTTGGGACGCTTTTCTATTCCTGCAATAAAAAATAATAAATAAATAAATGGCTGTCGGAATTTTGATAGGGATTATATCAAATCTTTACATCACTTTGAGTAGTACTGACATCATAACCATATTTACATCCTAATTGATCAACATAGAATTTTTTTCATATTTTAAAGTTAAAACAAACTTCTTTCAATGTTTTATTGTTTTCAATACTCAGCGAGTATTCTTTCCTGGTGTCCAGAAACATATCTAAATTTTGAGCAGTCATCGTGTACCCCATCACTTTGCTGAATTTATTAGCTCTAGTCGTTTTCATCAAGTAACGTGCAAATACAGGTAGTTATACTTCTTTTCTGATTTGGGTGTTTCTATCTCTCTCTCCCTCCTTCTTTTTTTCTCCTAATTGCTCTGACGAGGAATGCCAGTATAACGTTCCCTGTAGAAATGGGTATCCATGTAGCTATTTTTGTCTTATTCCCGATCTTAACAGGAAAACGGTTGGTCTTTCAGTATCATGCTAGCTGTGGGTTATTCGCAGATGCTCCGTGTCACGTTGAGAACTTCCCTTTCTATTTCTAATTTTATAAAGCTCTGTTCCTCCTCCTGGCAGGCCAGGCCAGGGCGTGATTAAAATTCTTTGCCGACACTGCAATTCAGAGGCATCGATTCTTCTCCAGTCTTCCTTATACCCCGAACAGTAGGTGGCTGAAAATACCACAACTCCAGTCATGGGCACGGTAGTATTCAAAATGACATCTCTGCTTTTTAACACATTCGGGATGTCTTCTGCAGATTTGTCCAGTATAATATACTGGTTGCCTTGACTCCTGCTTCTGAGAGTGATGACTGTGGGTTCAAGTACAATGAAATCTTCAATGACAGCTTCAATCTTTTCTCTGTTTATCATGTTGCAGTTTATTGGTCCAGTTGTGAGGATTTCTGGTTTCTTAACACTTGGGGCTGCGAGTCCTCTTCACTTTGAGCAAGCAAGGTTGTACCATCTATCACAGGTGTTAACAAATCTTCCTCCAATCCTAATGCCACATTCTCCTTCATGTAGCCTAGTTTCTTGGATTATTGGTCCAGTATTCAGATTAAGTGTGGTGAAAGCATAAAATCCGTTATTTTAAACTACACATAGCCCCTTGATTGAGTTTGAATGGCTATCTCTTGCTTTATGTACACATTCTATGTTCCAGAATTTCTATTCTTTAAAATGTTCCCCATGACATGTTAGGATCTATAGTCAAATAGCTTTGCGCAGTCAATGAAACAGGTCAACATCTGGCATTCTCTTCGGTCAGCCAAGACCCATTTGATATCAGTAATGATATCTCTCATTCTACGTTCTCTTCTGAATCCGGCCTAAATTTGGGGCAGTACCTGGTTGATGTAGCTCTGCGACCGCTTTTGAAGTAAGCACCTTGAGCAAAATGTAACTGGTGTGCATTACTGGTATTGCTAGATAACTTGTGCATTCTGCTAGGCCACCACTTTTTGAAATGGGGCAAATATGGATTTCTTCTAGTAATTTGGCTAGGAACTGTCTTCCCTGTGCTACACATAGATGAGTAAGCATGCCTCCTATCACATCCACTTTAAAAACCACTTCCATCGGTAGTCCCTCAGTTCCTGAAGCCTGTTTTTGCCAGTGCCACCATGCAGTCTGGATTTCTTCCTCTGGTACCACTGGTTTTTCCTCATGTGCTGCCTCCTGAGAGGGCTGCACATCTCACATACTGGTGGTGCACAGGATCATTTTATTTAGTGTTACAATATGTTTTGTTATTGTGCATAAAGAATTATAGGTACTCTAAATACAGGCATGTATATATGTACAGATATTTATATATGACCACGGGGAAATGGATCTCTTTACATATATTTATAGGTTTAGTATTAAGGTAGCAGATGGACATTGGGCCTCTACTCAAGTACACCCTAAACACAAGAGCACTTTGTTCTATTAAACTGGCATTTCATGATGCTCACCTTCCAGACACGATTGCTGAAGACAAAGAGGGTGCATAAGCAAATGTGGTGAAGAAAGCTGATGGTGCCCAGCTATCAAAAGATATAATGTCTGGGGGTCTTGAAGATAAACAAGCGGCCATCTAGCTAAAAATCAACAAAGCCCACATGGAAGAAGCACACCAGCCTGTGTGATCATGAGGTGTCGAAGGGATCAGGTATCAAAGAACAAAAAATATCATTGTGATGAGGGGGAGTACAAAGTGGAGATCCAAAGCTCATCTGTAAGAAATTGGACATCCCCTTACAAAAGGGTCACAGGGAGGAGATGAGCCAGTCAGGGTGCAGTATAGCACCGATGAAACATACAAATTTCCTCTAATTTTTTAATGCTTCCTCTCCCCCAGTATCATGATCCCAATTTTACCTTACAAATCTGGCTAGACCAGAGGATGTACACTGGTACAGATAAGAACTGGAAACACAGGGAATCCAGGACAGATAAACCCCTCAGGACCAATAATGAGAGTAGAGATACAGGAGGGTAAGGGGAAGGTGGGGGGAGAAAGGGAGAAACGATCACAATGATCTACATAACCCCCCTCCCTGGGGGACAGACAACAGAAAAGTGGGTGAAGTGAGATATCGGACAGTACAAGACATGAAATAATAATAATAATTTATAAATTATCAAGGGTTCGTGAGGGTGGGGGGAAAATGAGGCGTTGATATCAAAGGCTCAAGTAGAAAGAAAATGTTTTTGAAAATGACGATGGCAACAAATGTGCTTGACACAATGGATGGAAGGATTGTGATGAGTTGTACATTTTTAAAATGTACATATAAAATGATTTTTAAAACTATAGGTGCTAACATCTATTTTCTTTCACTTTTTCTCCATAATGACAATTCAGAGATTAAGAGAGAAGCTTTGGTATACTCACTTTCAAGTGGTTCTTTCTCTAAATGAGAATCCTCAGGCGCATCAAAACGACCTTCTGGAAACTTTGGCTTTCTGAGTGGCTGTTTGGTGGATCCAGACTTCCCTCCTTGCGAAGAACTTGTCTTCCTCAAAGAGTGACACAGGTGGGGTAAGCCTGGCAGTGCGATTAAAGTAGAAATGGAAGTTGTTTATTCTACTTTTAAAATTCAACCATTTACTTACTTAGTTCGATTTCACACATTCCCATGTTTCAAAGCTCAAAAGGTACCAGCCTGTGTGATACAAAGAGGACAATAACACAATGCAAATATGACAAAAAGAAAAGTATCAGAGCTAAAAGCGAGGAGGTTAGTGGGAGCCCAAAGTCCATCTGCAGAATATTTAATCAGATTAAGACCCTGGCAGACCCCTTTCTAGACAGAGGTGCAGGTACGCAACAGCCTATCAAACATAGACCATTGTAATCCTGCTTATGCTGGATCAAGCCTGACATTGCGTCAGTTGACCTCCCTTTAGACACTGCCTGAATTTGTTCTAGGTGCAAGGATATCTTTCCTGTTCTATGATAAAAATATCTTCCCTCCCTTTTAAAATACTGATGGAGGTCTTTTCTTTATATGATTGAATGATATGAGATGTGGGTTATGTGCCATAAAACTTAAAAAAAAAGGGGGGTGATTCTTGTCTGAATTACATAAAAAAACAGTGTAAATTTTTAATGACAATGTTTAGTATTTAAACTTCTAGAACTCACAGATTATATTAACATTCTTTAATGTTTAAATTCTACTCACGGTCTTCCCTTCTTGCCAACTAACATGTACTAAGCATTTATGACATTCAAACAAGGTCACTTTCTCTGTTGATTGCAAAGAGTAAGCTAAACTATGTAAGTATTTAACTCCCTGTTTGATATAATGTTCAATACGGACAAAACCACTCTGGAAAAAAAATGGCCCCAGAGTGGAGGATTTTATTCGACCAAGGAATGACTTTATCGTCCAGGAACAAGTTCTAGCAATACCACTATGGAAGGAAGAATGACAGCCCCTAAAGATGGCCATATCCTAAATCCCAGACCCCGTGAGCAGCTGTCATTTACGTGGCAAAGGAAATTAAGGTTAGCAGATGGAATTCAACCCCATCAGCCGCTCTGATGGGGAAAGAGGAGGCGTTCCACTCCCGTAAAGAAATTAGTCTCAAAAATCCAGAGGCATTTTACTCTGACTCAGCGCAGTGAGTCCGGTTTGGTTTAGATGTCTTTATGGTTAGTCAGTTAGTTGCTAAATTAGGAAGACTGTCCTAGAAGATGGTCCTTTAAATCTGGGTGGGCCCAATGCCATCAAAGGGCGAATCAGAAGAGAGGGCTTGTCACGATGGTGTCGGCAGAGGGCTCATGAGCCCAGGGATGTACACATCAGCAAGAAAAGGGAGAGAAACAGCTGAGACCCTGCCCTGGGCGGGGTGTGCCTCCCCGAGTCAGTTCGGGTGTCTCCCAACCCTCTGGACAACAGGGTGAAGCATACCTCC
Source organism: Tenrec ecaudatus (assembly GCF_050624435.1). Lineage (NCBI taxonomy): Eukaryota > Metazoa > Chordata > Mammalia > Afrosoricida > Tenrecidae > Tenrec > Tenrec ecaudatus. Next base: position 103,301,342 of record NC_134536.1, read on the forward strand.
CTGTCCTGTGTCAGCCTCACAATCGGGGAGCTTTGCCCTAGAGTTTCTTAAAAGATACAGCCCTTTGGAAAATTTTATGGAAGCCCCGTGAGCCAATTCTGACCTCCAGAAAACAGTATCTTTATGTTGCTTGAAACCATGGCACTTTAGTAATCTATGACAGCAGCAATAGAAAATGCAAACACTTTCTAGTTATACTGATCTTGGGTCAGGTTACTATTCTGTCTACATCTGTTGCTTCCCAGGCTAAATACATTCCAGGTCATGCGTTGGGCTGTGAACTACAAGGCCAGCCGTTGGAAACCCCCAGCTGCTCCGAGGAAGAAAGATGAGGCTTTCTGCTCCCGCCAAGAGTGCCAGTCCTGGAAACCCACAGGGCAGTCTCCTCTGTCCTGGAGGGTCATGGTGACTCAGTATGGCCTACAGGGTCGGGAGGTACAGGTTATCCTGAGGCCAACTCGTGGCGCAGTGGTTAAAGGGCTAGGCTGATGACCACAAGGGTTGTTGGTTTGAACCCATTAGATGTCCCACGGGAGAAAGAGGTGGCCGCCTGCTCTTGTAGTGGCTCTGAACTTTGAACTCCTCGCTGACCATTAGGATTGCTGTACCTCAGGTTCCACTTGAAGGCAACTTTTTCTTCTTTTTTGTGAAATGTGTTATCTGAGTGGGGCTGGTGGTTAATGGTTCAACACACGTCTGCTAACAATAGGACCAGCAGCTCAAGTTTACCAGGACTCCACAGGAGAAAAGACTTGGTGACCTGGTTTTGATACGGTTGGTGGTTTGGATCCTCCCAGCAAGTCTGAGGGAGAACAAGCTGACCAACTGCTTTCATAGATTATGGCCACGAAAACCCCACGGGGCTGGTCTACTCTGTCACGTGGAATCGCAATGGGTCGGAATCAGTAAGAAAGCACCCAGCAGAAACAGAGGCCCTGAAGTCAGAGTGTCCGCTTAGGCACGGGCACACATTCGGTGTGGTTACAAATTGAGCCTGAAGTCTGGGGTGCAGAAGTCAATCTGCATAAAGGTTTGGGTGAAGAGCCAGCATAAAAGAGAAGTATAGCCTCATATAGCCAGACTGTTCCGTTAGAAGCGAGGATGGCGAGACTTTGTCTCACATACTTGAATGGTGGCTGCAACAACGGGCTTAAACGTAAGAATGATGGAGAGGACGGAACAGGACTGGGTGGCATTTAATTCTGTTGTCCACAGGACTGCTGTTGAGTCAGAATCGACTCAACGGCACCTCACAACAAGGCAAGGAAGGCCGTATGCACTGCTGCAGGAATCGTAACTGCAGAAAATCGGATCTGTAAGGGAAAGTGGGAGGACCCACTTTCTCAAGAGACTCAGGCCAGCAGAAGCATAGATAAAACTCTTTGTACACTCAGGTGACTGAGAGGAAAACCATGGAGGAAGAGAACGCTCTGCATTTCTGCACAGCACAAGATAAGGCCAGGAACACTGTGCTCCTTGGCACCTGTCGGCTCGAGAGGGTTGGAAACCAGCCCATACCCATCAGCATGGCAGATAGGGGGGCACGTGCAAGTAGCTTCCCGCGCAGACGACATCAAAGAAAGGCCTGTCTGATGACACGGAGTTGACCCACTGCTGTGGATTCCACATGTGGAGACTAGGTGCTGAGCCACAGGGACTACACAGGAAGATCACTCTGACAGAGCTGTCAGTAAGACTTCTGACTACATCGACCACTTGGGAAACAGGCCACAAACTGACATAAAAACCACCCCTTGAAATGTGAGGAAACAACTAAAGCATCTGTCCCCTTCTTCAAGGATTGTGTTTACTAGTACTTTATAAGCTAAAAGATGACCTTGTACAGGAAAAAATTGTAAGAGGAAAAAAAGTGAATCACCATTAAAAGCTAATCTGAAAACATACCAACACCCTAGAAATATAAAAATTAAAAAAAATGGGTGGGGAAAAAAACAGCAAACATTTCTAAGTTTGAAGAAATGAAGTCAGTCAGTTTAAGGAGACAACCCAGTCAGATAAACAAACACTTAAACTGACCCATAGCCTGGGGGCTTCTCCCTTAGTGTTTGGGACATAGCGTTAACTGAAAAAAGTACAATAAACACATAGGGTATGAAAAAATATATACATATATATTTTTTAATACGAGGTAAATTAGACTGGATTGAGAAAGCAGCACACAGAAAATTCCATTATAACTCTCACTCAATCCTCTCTATTTGATTTCCACTCATGGCCCATCAAGATCCGTTATGGAAGCAGAAAGCCTTCCCTTTCCTGAGGGGCAGCTGCTGGCCTGGAGGCTAACAGTGCGACTGAGCCCGACACCACCAGGGTAACAGAAGTATTCAATTTCTGACCCTGCATAATAGATTCGTCGATGATGGTTTTGCTTCCCATGTGTGTTATGTAATTTTTGGTATCTTTGCAACTTTCCAAACGAGTTTAAAGGGATTCTGATACACACCCCTCTAAAACACAACGATTACCTTTAAATAGTTAATACTCTGGCAGTGGACTAACATGGGACTTCCACTTTCTGAGAGGATTGTATCAAAAGTTTGTGGAAAATGGAATGAAAAGATGATGTAATTTTCCCACGCTTTAAAGCCCTTCAGATTGTCCATTTCTGGACCACCGATTTTACTTTTTTTAACAACTGGCCTGTAATGAGGTGTGTTAGGTGGAAAATGATCGCATAGAACTCTAGGGCCACTTAGTATAAAGGCGATTACCGTTCTCAGTTTACACAATTTCTCTGGGATGTCAGTCCATGTAAGAAGCATGTATGCACTCTGTATGAACTCCCTGTACCAATACACCTGGCTCCATGCGGTTTAGTTCACAAGTGTTTTGGGACCATTTCTGCATTTCCCCAATATACAGATTTCTTACTACTGGAAAAGAGGAAGGAAGGAAGCGAGGCAAATGGGTGCCTCTCATTCCTAAGGGGCCCTTTCCCCCCTTGGTTTCTCACGAGCATCCACCTGCGTGGTGCCCTTCGCGCTCCAGAACCAGCCGCGCCGACCTGGGCCACCCTCCTGGCCCGGAGCGGGCGGAAGGCGGCGGGGGCCACCGGGCAGCTCCCCGCGCCGGCACGCGCGGACACCCGGAGCGGGCTCCGCCGGGCGCGCTGCTCGCCTCCTAGGCCTTTGCGCCCCCGCCCGCGCCCCGGACTCGGCAGCCGGGAGCCTTACGTGCAGCTCTCCACGTGACGCGCGCGCCGCGGCCGAGAAGCGCAGCCAGGCCCCAGGCGGTCATGGCGCCGACTCTCGCAGCGTCCGTGCTGGCCCCGCCCAGGGCAGGGAGGCGGCGGGAGCGTCCGGCTCCGCCCCGGAGCGTGGAATCGCGTCTGGGCTAGGCCGCGAGAGGCGGGGCCTGGCCGGGACGGGGGCGGAGCCTAGCCGGGACGGGGGCGGAGCCTGGCCGGGACGGGGGCGGGGCCTCCTCCTGTCGTGAGGGGAAAGAGATCCTCCCACTTGGCCCAGGCTCTGGAGTGAGGAACAGAACCTGTTTGAACTCAGACTCTCACTGAGAGCTCCAGCAATGAACATCCAGGCCATTGGTGATTCAAATACAGACTGAGTTGAAGAAATAATTAACTTTTATGCCGCCTACTCTGAAAGAATCGTCCTGAAAGATCCTTTTTATATTACACAAGATGGGCCAACTTTTACTTGCCTCGGATCTTCCTCTTTCATGTTTTAAATGTCTGCTTGTTAGTTGAGCTCCTGATTCTGCATTTCTGACGCATGGTCTGAATGGCCACCTCCTGAGGTGTGGTGCTGCAGTGCCCACTAGTCCTTACATTCCAGCAGCTCCAGCGGTGTTTGCAGTACATGCGGACCATCTGGATGTTTTATGTAATCTCTGGGAAGCTTTATAAACGCAGTTTCTTTTTTCAGTTGTACAGTTATTGGGCCTTGATGGCCTCAGACCATATGACATCAAGTGGACCGTATGAGCTAACTTTTTCATCAGGAACTGTCAATTATCTAGATCTCTCAGGGAAAGAAGGAACCCGTGTGGTGCCGTGGTTAAAGACCCGGCTGCTAACGGAAAGGTTGGTGGTTCAAATCCACCCAGGAGTTTCAAGGAAGAAAAAACCTGGTGACCTGCTCTGATAAAGTTTACATTCACAAACTCTCAGGCTGTGCTGTTCTACTCTGCGACACGGGGTTACTATGAGTCAGAACTCACTTGAGGACACCTATTAACTACCACTACCTCCCAGATAAGGAGCACTTTTATTAAGCGGGTGTGGTATATCCTGGACAGGGTCAGAGTCCATGATCAGGCATTATTTATGAGCAGGTAGTACAGTCACCTAATTCTGACCCAGAACTTGTAGCTACAGCTTAATGATGAATTCCTTGTAGCTAGATGATTAAAACCTTCAAAATTGGGTTAAAGATGGGTTTTCTCAAAAGACTGACACGTCAAGCAATGGATTGCTTTGGTATTCAAAGCCCCACTGAACAGGTTTCTCATGGAATAGCAGAAACAAACAATACTCCCTAATGACAGAACTTAATTTATCTTGGATGCTTTATCTGAAAGGACATATGGCCGAAGATCTCTATTATTCTATGGACAGTGTCGAAGGCCGAGTTCTCTAGGGAATCAAAACTTTGGGTATATACAAAAGCTGATATATATAAACAGTCACTGAGTCAGCTCTGATTCATAGAAACCCTATAGGACAGAATAGAACTTCCCTTGTGGGTTTTGGAGATAGTAAGTAAATCTTTATGGGAATAGAAAAGTGCTTCTTTCTCCCAAGCAGTGGCTGTTGGTTTTGAACTCCTGACCTAGTGTTTAGTAGAGGTTTATATCAAGAAAATGGTTCACGTAGCTGTAATAGTGGGCAAGTTCCAACTCTGTCATAGGTTGGGTTGGAGGCCTCTCTTGCAGCTGTGGGTGCTGAGGAACCCAAGACCAGCAAGATGATGATAGACTTGCGGTTACAGAGACAGTCAAGATGGAAGCCAAAACCATTTAATAATCTAATCTTAGAAGGGCCATGCTGTGTTTGCTGTATTTTCATTAGAAGTGAGTTAGTTGGTCTGGATCACATTCAAAACACATGAATGCCAGGAGGCAGAGGTCACTGAAGGCCCTCTTAGAATCAGTGATCTCTCCAAGCACCCCCTCACCACCCACTCTGGGGCATATTCTTTTTACAGTACTATTTTTTCAAGATTGACTAGCACCAAAATTGCCAACTACGGTGACCAATCTGACCTCCCTAATTTAATTTCATTGGGAGTCCTGGTGGTGTAGTGGTGATACGTTGGTCTACAGTTGGAAACCACCAGCAGCTCTGCGGGAGAAAGATTGGGCTTCCTACTGTGGTAAACAAGTACAGTCTTTGAAACCCACAAGGGGTCGCTAAGGGTCAGCACTGACTCTATGGCAGTCGTTTTGTTAGTTTAATAGCCTGGTTGGCATTCTTTTAGGTCACCTAACATGATAGAGCATTGTGCTAAAATTGATAGCACACACAATTACAATTTTTACATAAGATCATCCAACAATGATTACGTCAACAGGGAACTGCCAGAATTTCAGACCGGATTCAGTACAGTAGGCGGAACATGGGATATCATTACAGGTGTCATATGGATCTTGGCTCAAAGCAGAGAATACCAGAAAGATGTTTGTGTTTCATTGACTACGCAAAGGTATTCGACTGTGTGGACCATAATAAACTGTGGATAGCCTTGAGAAGAATGGGAATTCTGGAACGCTTCATTGGGCTTATTTGGAACTTGTACATGGATCAAGAAGTAGTTATTCGAGTAAAACAAGGGAACCCTGAATGGTTTCGAGTCAGGAAAGGTGTGAATCAGGGGTGTATCCTCTCACTGTACTTGTTCAGTCTATATGCTAAGCAAATTATCAGAGAAGCTGGATTTTTGAAGAAGCAGCATCAGGAAGTTTTATTAACCCGTGGTAAGCAGATGGCACAACCTTGCATTCTGGAAGTGAGGAATTGAAGGACACACTATGAAGATCAAGATTTGTAGACTTCAGTGTGGATTACAATTCAATGTAAGGAAGACCAAATTCTCACAATGGAACTGATAGTGGTAACATCATGATAAATGGGGTGTGGGGCAGGCTGAAGTTGTCAAGGATTTTGCCTTATTTGAATCCACAATCAATTCTCCTGAAAACAACAAATAGTTCTTTGAGGCCTAAGGTGGGCCTGACTCAGCCATGGTATTTTCTATTGCCTCATCTGCATGTGAAAGTTGGATACTGAATGAGGAAGAACAAAGAATCATTGCATTTGAATGGTGGTGCTGGAGAATAATATTGAAAGGACTTCTAAAAGGACAAATCTATCTGTATTGGAAGAAGGCCAGAATGCTGCAAGACTTCACCTTACATAATGTCAGAAGGGACCAGTCCCTGGAAAAGGGAAAGTGAAGGGATGGCGAGGAAGAGGAAGGCCTTTGAGGGGATGGACACAGTGGCTGCATCAGTGGGCTAGGGAAAGGAACAATTGAGCGGATGGCGCAGGACCACAGTGTTTCGTTCTGTTGTGCTGTGGGTTAGAGCTGACTTGATGGCACCGAACAACAGCCTGGGGGCCAGGTTTGATGACATCATGTGAAGATTAGCAATTCATTGTGATCGAGACAATTATTCTGGCTTTCCCTGACTTATGCTTCTTTTGTGTACTCCATCTGTTGACTTAGCGAATGCACCTTGTACAGCATCTCACATATTACTTTGCTAACAAAATCCGTGTGGATTCAATAATGCCTGTCGTATGTACCCCATTATCTGGAAGTAACTGGTCTTTTGAAATGATGGAACGCCTTATTGAAGATGCAGCTCTGGAACAAAGTAAGAAAATGACCTTTGGGGTGTTGTCTTAAAGGATCTGACATGTGCTCAAAACTAACAGTGTTCGGTGATCCCTCTTGTTGCTGGAATATCAGTTTCCAAAGAGCAGATGGGGAGCGGGTCCTATTACTTCTGACATATTGTCCATATTTTTGGCTTTCCATTGAGGGGAGAATCTGCCAACGCTTCAGCATGTTATCGCTGAGTGTGCCAGACTGCAAGTTTCATCCACCTTCTGATGCTGAGCAGTTTCTGTAGCTAGAAATCTAGGCAGCCAAGGTCAAGGCAACAATTACAATGACTATTCCTTAACGGCTGCATCCTGGGTTTGTTTGCTGCTTGATTAAAATTGCTGATGAAAACCCCCTTGTCCTGGAGTGCTCCTATACCGCAATTCACCGTTGTATAGGTGCCACCTGGCCCTTCGTATGGCTCTGCGGCAGTGGGGTCTACAGGAACAAGATATGCTGACACTCCGGCTACGACTGTTGGTGCTAATAGTCTTCTCTCTTACCCAGGAGTCCCTTGTCAGCACAACACTATAGGGAGCTAACTTGAAGGCCAGCGTCCATCACACCTTCATAACTCGTTTCTATGAAAGTTTTGTCCCTAGGAGCGCTTCTCCTGCGAATTCAATGTTTTCTCAAAATTTAATTCTGAAGTTATTCTTTTAGATACGGTTTAAAAAGTGGTCAGAGTGCTAGTTGGTGATTCTCCCTGGAGGAAGAGTGTAAGATGAGAACTCAGGGGATCTCCTGGAGTACTTGCTCACAGTGTTTCCACGGAATTGTAAAAACCGAGCACACAGTAATTGGGTAAGACCCCATATGCCTGACACTGTCCAGCTCCATGGGCCAGAGACCTGCTCTGGGGAGGTGCTGTTTAAATACTAAGAAAACAAGAAATAAGTAGCAGTGATGATGATGAATCACAAGCCTTCTTCACTCACGACCAGTGACAGAACTGAAAGCTATACTTAACTCTCCAAAGTCAAATCCACTGAGATGATTCTGACTAATCGTGACCTGATAGGAAAAAGTAGAATTGTTCCATAGGGTTTCTGAGGCTGTCAGTCTTTTAAAGAAATTTTCAGTTATCTATCACGTCAAGCAGCATTGTACATTTGCTTCGCTTCCAAACATCCTATTTCTACATGGACTCCTCATGTAAGTGGACTGCTTTTTCATTCTCCTACAGAACAGCTGGCGGCTTTGCACCGCCAACTGTCAATTAGCAGCCCACAGCCTCACCTGCCATGCCCACAGGGTGCCTGTGGTTGCCACAGTTGTTTCTTGTTGGAGAAGTTTGCTAGCATGCTACTTAGCGATGATTTAAAAAGATCAAAGAATTGATGCTTCTGAGTTATGGCCTTGGTAAAGACTGGTAAATATACTAAGAACTTCAAAAGAACAAATTGTCTTGGAATAAGTACAACCAGAAAGTTATGAGGATGATGAGACTTCTGAAGTACATTATCAGGAGGGACAAGTCCCTAGAAAATGTCATCATGGACTCACTCCACTCATCTCAATCACTCACTCACTCAAGCCATTCACTCTGACTCCTCTTACTCATTCACTCCACTCCACTCACTCCATTCATGCATTCCACTATTTACTCCACTCCCTCACTCGTCACTCAACACCACTCACTCCATCTCACTCGCTCCTCTCTCTCCCTTACTCACACTCCACACACAGTCACTCACTCCACTCAACTCACTCACTTATTTTACTCACTCACTCAACTAAAAAAAGAAAAGTCATCATGTTTGGTAAAGTACAGGGTCAGTCAGTAGAAAATAGGAGCTGGATTGATACAGTGGCGGCAACAATGAAATCACAGGGATGGTTGAGAGGATGGCACAGGACTAGGGGTGTTTTATTGTTGGAGATAGGGCTACCGGGCAGGAAATGATTTGTTGGCACCTAACAACTCACATCCTGTCCTGGAGACTGGTTCATTTGGACTGGGGCTTATGATGAAGTTTTTAGAAAAGGTCAGGACATTTGCATAAATGTCATTTTCTTTTTCATTGCAACAATGTACCTTATTTTTTAAGGGTAGCTGTCCTGTGAGAATTGTTGGCAAACCCTACCCACATACCTGATAGCCCCCGCTCCTTCATATTTTTTGTTCTCAAACTCAAAAAGAATCTTTTCGAGGGGCATGATTTGGGTCCTTTGAGGGCATCCTTGCTATGTATGGTATCAATCAGGAGTGTTGTAAGATCCTTGGGGAAGGATGAGAGAAGTATATTACCCAAGATAGAGGCTTGGCTGAGAAACAAAACCTGCACATATTGATATTTTTCTGTAATGGGCTTCTATGATTTCATAGTAATACTCTTTTTGATATGCCTTTGTATAATTAATTTCACTTTTCTTTCCTATCTTAAACCTCTACTCTGTAAGGAGATGGTTGTTAGATCACACACAATTGTCTCCAGTTTGTAAACTATCGAGACAAGATTGCAGTACCAGAGGAAAAACAAGAGGACTGAAGTTGGGTTGGATGGCGGTAGACTTCTGATGTTTATATATTTGCTACGTAGTCATCAAACCTGTTTTATATGATTCCTGAATCTCAGTAAGGAAAAAGGCAAGCTGTGGAAGCTGAGATCAGATCTGTTGTTTCTGGTGTCTAATTACCCAAATACTGGGACAAGTAAAAGCCTGGACACTCTCATTAGCTTCTGAATTTGGAATGAGCGATCCAGATATGTGTTTGGAACCTGATTTCCTGAGTCACCAGTGTCAGCAGAAATATACATAAACTTGTAGGTCTTCTTGAGAGAGGGCAGTGGCTATGATTTTGATTATCTAATTTTCTTTGATTTCTACCTGTTTTCCAAACCAAGTTCTCCTATCTTTCCATCAATTCTGTGAGTTATCTAATATTCTTTCAATAATGTCCTTTTCCAGCTAATTAATTGCTTTCTGTTGTTTACAACCAAGAGGAGTTCTTGTATGTATTTGTGAGATTAATTCTATTGCTTTAGATTATCATTCTCTCTCACCCCCACCTAAACTTGCAGGTGTAGAGGTAATTCAGAAGTTAAATCTATTAGATTTAGCTTAACCACGATTAGCGACATGCTTTTAAAATGGCATTAAAACAAACAAACAACTTGATTATATAGACATTCACAACCCAAAACCCAAATCCTCTGCCAGTGAGGAGATTCTACCTCTAAGTAAGGCTTCCCAGAGTTTCCAAGGCTATACGTCTTTATGAGAGTGACTGGTGGGTTCGGAGGACTGGCTTCTGGGGTTAGTAGTCCAATGCTTACCAAATGGGTTTTTAAATACTATTTTACTATTTACACAGTTGAAAAGGAGTGACTCCTTTGATAAGCCTAGATGACTATCCAAATGTAGACTACACATGATATTTCAAACAGGGCGTGTCAAGCTAAGTAAAGATACAAAATGAAAGATGAATACTGTACGGCAAATGTGCGTGAATAATGCACATATTTGACATTTTCCATTTTAATGCACTTGGTATACTTTTGCTCAATTAATTTATAGAATTTTGAAGTATTTTTGAAAGTCAAGAATTATGGAGACCTACCAAAAAGAAATAAATTTTGATTATCTGATATATACAAAAGCAAATTATAAAAATACTTTACATCATTTAACAGTTACATAATCACACTGGTCTATACTTCATTGATAAACTTAAATTATAAATAGAAACATATGCCCTAGTATCCTCAAGGTAAATAATGGCTTCAAACTGTTTTGGTGCTCCTCCAGATAAACAATTATTCGTTTATTAACATCAGAGGCAATAACACAATGCTAAAAATAAACATGCATCAATTATACAATATATATTCACAGAAACCTTAAGTCCAGAGAACCTTCTAGCCACCATTTGTGCATTATTACTTCACTAGTGAAAGAAGGAAAATAGTGAATTTAATGCCATTCAGCACCGTTAGTAAAGTCCAAAGACTTATCTCAATAAATCAAAAACTCTTGCATCTTTATCATTAAACATGTAAAGTTAATTATTTGTTGCATTTTTCACATGAACTCTTTTTATTTACATTATTTCAGTTCAATAAAATTTAACAATATTTTTAAATTATCTAAATTCATAAAAGTATTTCAGAAATTTCAACAACTGTTATATGTACATACAGGGAAGCTCATGAAAAAAGTTAAAGAAATATAGTCAGAAAATCCAAGCAATGTTCCAAGTTTAGCAAAATTCCAACCAAATCATAGCAGAGGGCATTCAAACATTCAAAAATCTGTATGTGCTACTAACATGAACAGTTCCAGTACTAAAAGTCAATATGAGAAATAATGTTGTAATCACCAGTAGAAAATAGATTTTAATAGGTATGGCATGTTTAATAGCAAAAATAAGGACTTCATAGAAAACTTTTATAACATTGTCATATATGAACTACCTGGTTTGGTCATATGATAGATGTTTTTTAGAGCTATAGAAGTTAATTTCAAAAAATATATTTTAGCAGTCACAATTTCCAGTTAGAATATAGTAAAATGTGAAAAGTAAAACTCATAACACCAAATAGAAAATTCAAACTCCCATGCTATTCTAGCAATAATGGCCTCTAACAGGGGAGAATTGTGTGGGAAGTCAATAATAGTGAGATGTATGTGGGTTTAATGTTTCATTGAAATATTTTAGTAGCAAAAGATGTGAAAAAGTAATAGAAAAGTAAAAAGATAAAATTAAAAAAATATTGCACAGCCACATTACCTAGAAAGTAAAGTTGTTGATGTTTTACAAAGCTCTAAACATGGATGATATAAATTATCTTCCATATAAAAAGGTATAAATATTTCTTAGAAGTCATCAGCCTCTAGAGTTTAATATAATACATTATTTGAATCACTGTTGAATGAGGTAATTGTCAAGTCTCTAACAATGTTTTGATCCTACTGGAAATATTTGAGGGCAGCAACTAAAAAGAACTTTTCTAAAAATATTTCTGAGTCAAGAACAGCTATATGTGCAGCTCTTCCAATGAGTGAATCAGCCGTATTGGGTAAGGTATTGATGATATTATATCGAACCAAATTACAGTCCTTGCTTTGCAGAACTGGGTGAAGTATGTTATGAATCATTTCGGAATAGAATTGTCCTATGGAAAAAATAGGACAGAGAAGGGGAAAAAAGAGAAAATTAGTTCACATCAGTAACAACCACCAAAAATTCTGTTCTCAATTTTTAATTATTTATAAAATTTAGTTAATATTTCTATTTAAACAGAAAACATATTTTGCCAGTTTTATTTTTCTTTGACACTCACTGTTGGGTCTGTATAGTGGAAAATACAAATAATCAGAATGTTTATCTAGTCGAATAAAATAATAAATTTTCTATATACCACATAAACAAATCTTACCGATTTGATATTTTTGATCAAAAGTAACACATATAACAAGGCAATAGTCTGCAACGTTAGTTGCTTTATGAGCAACTTCAATATTGTCAAATTTAAACCTTATAAATGGTACTTTAAGAAAATGTTTTCCAGCAGTCAATATTTCCAAATTATCTTAAGAATAAGCAACTTCTTAAAAGTTTTGAGTTTCACTCAAAGGACAAATAGGATCCCCCTTTTGGTCTTAGAAGGTTTGTTCAGTGATTATTTCTGCCTTTAACTAAAATTTATACTCCTTTTTAGTTAATTTTATTAATAGATTTAATGAGGCCAATCTAATCATAAAAGAAAAAAATATAAAAAATACATGTACACAGACATTGGGGCTTTAAAAAGTTTACGGAGAGCTGGAATAAAGAAATTATGGAATTTTCCTATAACTTTTGGAGCACACACACACACACACACACACACACACACACACACACACAAATGTACAAACTGCTCTATTAGAGGCAACACATTGCCACTGGAAGCATTGTAGGTTAGGCAACAGACTGCAAGGTCGGCAGTTCAATGCCACTGGCTACTCCATGGGAGAAGATAAGTCTGCCTGCTTCCTAAAAGATTGAGTTTTGGAAGCCTGCAGGCTGCTGTGAGTCAAGGTCAGCTTGACGGCAATGGGGTTGGTGTGGGTGGACTACGAATCTGTTAGCGCTGACACATATCTATGGAAACAGAGTTTTAGGAAGGTGGGAATTAAATTTCAGAGAATTATGACAAGAAAGGGATAGCATATATAGAAGTACAATAAAATTACAATAAAAGATTATGAAAATGTTAAAAAGAAAGATAAATATCACAGAAATTTTCCAGACAACCATTTATTCCAACTTCGTTTATATTGTGAGTCAAATTAGATTTCTGGCTGTTTCCTTAAGGAAGACATCCATAAACATGTTTTATCGTATTTCTCCTGCCTCCCACTGGCATAGAATCTCACTGTTATCAAATTTCTGCAACCCATTTGAAGGTTAAACTTCCTCTGAATTTCTAACCTTTGCTAAACAGAAGCAAAAGATGGTTATTTTGATGTCGCAAATGCTCTGTAAATATTTACTAAACGAATGGAATACCTATTATGCCAGACATCACGTAGGCAGTGTCAAAACAATGTGTGTGTAAAACAGAGTCCCCATCTTAAGAACTTGCTTAGGCCACAAACTAGATAAAGCAAAGGTACAAAATTTGTTTAATCGTAGTCTCATTATGGACTTTGGGCTTGCACTTAATTCTAACCCCAATCTAAGCACAATTAGTTCTCAATGACACGAAACTCTGCTTGATTCTTGCCCACACGACAAGCTCACTGAAGAGATGGGCGCTTTAGCATGGTGTGGCAAGACTCGAGATGGCGCTCACTTATCAGAAAGAACACTTGTCTGGGGTCTTCAAGGTTTGTCAGCAAACACGCAGGGGGAAAAAGGAAGCAAAAGAAAAGAGGATGCTGAGAACGGAGTGGGATAGGGAGTGTAAGAAAAACCTGGGGGAAAGCTCGTGTTCAGATACAACTGGTCACAATGTTTCTAATTTACTTGGCTACCTGACTGTTTGTCCTTTAATGCTGTTTTACACATCTCAATGCGGGCAGAGTGATAAGGAACATAGCGGTCCTGTAGCGATCCCACCAGCACAACATTTTTGAAGTAATGAAGCCCTGTGAAAAAATACAGAAATAATGATAATAACCAGACAAAAGTGGGGGGTAAAGTTAGTAGGCTAACTTTATGACTTTTAAACATCTGATAAATCTGTTCTCCAAATCTCCGTATAGTTCCTTAAAAAAAGAAATGCTATCAGAAATGTGTGACTTGAAAAATGTGCGTCCACAGGGAGACATCCAGGACGGTAGTGAGGAGGTGTGGATCTGGAGTCCCTGGTAGCACTAAGATGCATCTCTCTGGGTTCTTTATGTGTAAGCAATAAATATTCTCAACTTCCAAAGGGTATTCCTTGATTTTTAAAACTATTAACAAAGAAACAAATTATACTCTTCCATAAAAAACAAAACATCCCACAAAAGGGCGTTAAAGCTCCATTGTATTTACTCTAAGATTTCATTTATGAATTTACTCCTTATTTAAGGATGATGTCAGAAGGACATCTAATGATGATGCTGATGATGGATTTGGTGAACTGTATACAGACTCGCCAGGTTCCTTCTAATGCCTTTTCTTTTTTGTAAACTAGCTAAATTTAAGGCTTGTGACCTTGAAATATCATGTTCTTGACTTTTTGTTAATGCTCTAATTTTACTAACTGGCTTAGACAAGTAAATTAAAAGGAACCCTGGAGGCATAGAGATTGTGCTTGGGGATGTTAGCAGCAGATCAGCAGTTTGAAACCACCAGCTGCTCCTCGGGAGAAAAACGGGCCTTCTACTCCCCTTTACAGTCTTGGAAACTCACAGGGGCAGTTCCACCCTGTCTGCTAGGGTCACTATGAGTCAGTCTCAACTGAATGGCAATGAGTTTAGTTTGGAGTAAACTTTTTTTTAAAAGTTCAATAAAGCAACTCAATAACTCCACACATTAACATTAGAAAGAACACTGCCTGTAATTTTTGTTCTGGAACATTCCAGGTAACATTTCAGTGCCTTAGTACTCAATGCACTGCAGAGTTGTTACAGATAGGCCAACTGTGAGCACCGATGTGCGTTCGGACATGCAGACGCTCCTTTTCATCCTTGGAATTTAGCAGTCCCAATCTTACCTTCGGTGTGCACCCACAGACATGCAGGGGAGGCCAGACACTGCGCAGACCTAGGTTTTGACAGTCTTGAAGATGGACATACATATTGAGCTTACATAATTATTTAGTTGCTTAATATTTATTTTACTGATTCTAGGTCTTAGAGCTAAGCGTAGCATTTAAATTTTCAAACAATTTGAAAGTGTAAAGTGACCTTGATTAGTACACATTCCAGTATGTTATTACAAACAATTATTTACAATTGTGTAGGTTTCACGTTTAAGTTATGAACAGAGAAACAAATTAATCCTTTTCTGACCTTCCCTGCGGTCTATTAACTCTCCTCAAGATTCCATCCTTATCCTTTCTGTATATATCACCTTTATCAAATATTAATTCCAGCTTCAAATTTTCACAGTGAGAGGCTTTTATTTTTGGTGGCAAACCAAATAGATGAACTTCTAAGGATATAAATGAGTTGGAATCGATCCAACATCAACAGCATCATATAAATGAATCAATTGCCTATAGTATGAAATTAATGAAACTGCATATATATTTTATCTAAAAATCACCCTTCATAAAAATATAGATAAAACCCCACTATTTCTCTCTTTTCACATTTCACAGAATGAATGATTCAAGTTTAGCTGTAACTCGACACCAGTGTCTATGTCATCACTAGCACTATTTTGTGACCTAGAGCACAGGCTTTCAAATTGGTGTGCATTTATTAACCTTCAGGGTAACCGCACATTTCAGGAGGAAGAACATTTTATAAAAATCTCTAGACTCCAACCTCTTGATGAACTGTTTTTTTTTTTTAAGTTGTTTTCTAAAGGTGAGTTATCCCTTTCCTACTTTACAGCAGAAAAATACTTTCTTTCATCTATTATAGATTTTTTTTGGGGGGGTTAAGAAAACATTATTGATTTAAAAATATTTTTAATTATTGGGAATATTATACATCTTAATGGGGTATAAGACCCTAGGTGATAAAAACTTCGGTGGAACCAAGCAAAATATGATGTCTAACATTTTTCTGAGAAAAGGTAAGTTTTGTTAAATTGATTGTTTTCACAATGAGAAATGGCTTTGCGAATTAGATTTGATGGCACCAAGTCTCCAAAAAATTGAATGAGCTAAATCTTATCTGTAACAGAATGAGATAACAATTCATATTTTGATGAAGATATAAAGCATAGATATCGAGTCCAATATTACTTAAACCCATATCCTCTGCACTGTTTCAGTCTATGGCAAAGACTTCTAGGTGTCATGCACCACACCATGGACTAAGCACTAGGATGGTCACCGAAGTTGATCTGGTAGGCAGCGGGGGACAAAGCAGGTTATACCAGAATGACTTAACATAAAGGCCCCACTGAAATGAACCTAACCCTACTGTGAAGCTGCCTGTACCCTGGGACGGAGGGCTGCGGTACTTGGATGGGAGAGGAAGCAGAGATTGGCTGTCCCAGGATTGTGGAAGTGGGGGTTGTTGAACCTTGGGGGGAATCCCTGGCTAGTGAGAGTCCGGTGGAAAGGGTAGACAGTTATGAAGGTTGGTGAAGGGGAAAATAGTAGTCTACAAGAGAGAGAAGGGAAATCAAAGGTGGGAAGAAGTAAACTAGGACAAGTAATTGGGGGAGTTTGATAAGTACCTTCAATTGTTCAAAACAAAATCGATAATCTGTTTAAAATCCTTTAGATTTATTGTACTTATTAAAAGTTAATTTTTTGAGACAGCACATTGGCAACTTTAGTGTTTCCTGATACTATGAATATTTCAAAACAAATTGCTTTTCAAAATGCTCCAGAAACTTTCAAAAGAAACACCTGCAAGGAAAAAATCTAAATGATAAATCATTTTTGATATAGAAATGCGGGGTTTTAAATTAAAAATACAAATTTAAATGAGATAATTTTATAAAAATTGAAACCTAGCTAAAATTACATGCACAGGTATTCAATTTCTAATAAGAGAGGTACAGCATGTACACTGGTACATATGAGGGCTGGAGGTACAGGGAATCCAGGGTGGATGATACCTTCAGGACCAAGGGTGTGAGGGACGATGCTGGGAGAGTGGAGGGTGAGTGGGTTGGAAAGGGGGAACTGATTACAAGGATCCACATGTGACCTCTTCCCTGAGAGAGGGACAGCAGAGAAGGGGGGAAGGGAGACTCCGGATAGGGCAAGATATGACAAAATAACGAGGTATAAATTACCAAGGGCACATGAGGGAGAGGGGAAAGGGGAGGGAGGGGAAAAAAAAAGAGGACCTGATGCAAGGGGCTTAAGTGGAGAGCAAATGCCTTGAGAATGATTGGGGCAGGGAATATATGGATGTGCTTTATACAATTGATGTATGTATATGTATGGATTGTGATAAGAGTTGTATGAGTCCCTAATAAAATGTAAAAAAAGAGGAGAAAAAAATGATTAGGGCAAAGACTGTACAGATGTGCTTTATACAACTGATGTATGTATATGTATGAACTGTGATCAGAATTATATGAGCCCCAATAAATTGTTAAAAAAAAAAGAGAGGTACAGCAGTGAAACCTAAATAGGCTAGGATTTATCAGTAATCAATAAACATTTTATATACAATTTATGTCGTTAGTCTAGAAATCCAGCTGGGATGAAAAGACGATTTGTGAATCCTGAACATTAAGCGATGTGTGGAGTTGTTTTGTCCCATCCTCTCTTGGCAGTCCATGTGTTCAAAAAATCTATAGTGGGGCAGGAAGTTGGCGATGCATTGCTACTGCCTGTTGAAGGTTCTCTTCTTTGTCTTGTCTACAGTGGCAAACAATTCCTTTTTCCATGAAGCTACTGAGAAAATCACCTATTTCAGTTTTTCCCTCCAAGAAGTCTTCAGCGATATTATCGGATTCTTGCTCAGCTTCATGTGCAGCTACTTTCAACATGGCCTGAAGGGCGCTTGCACTACAGCTCTCACTAAGCCCATGCTGCCTTTCTATCTTCTTTTCAAAACCACATTTCATTTGTGTAACTAATTCATACTTCTTTCTCCAAGACAGTTTACCTTTTGGCTTCCAAACTGGGCTCCAAAAGGAGGTTTTTCCTTGCTAGTTCCTCAATACTTTTTACTAAGTCATCCTTGTCAGTAATGATCTACTTTGGTTGAGGTAAAGTCAGAAGCTGCTCTAGTAATAGCTCCTCATGTTCCTTCATATCTGTGAGTTCATTCACATCTAGAATGCCACACCTATTAAAGTGGCATTCAATGATGCTCACCTTCCCAACACAACTGCTGAAGACAAAGTGGGTGAATAAAAAAATGTGGTGAAGAAAGCTGATGGAGCTCGGTTATCAAAAGATATAGCATCTGGGGTCTTAAAAGCTTGAGGGTAAACAAGCGGCCATCTAGCTCAGAAGCAACAAAGCCCACATGGAAGAAGCACACCAGCCTGTGTGATCATGAGGTGTTGACGGGCAGGTATCAGGCATCATCAGAACAAAAAATCTTATCATAGTGAATGAGGGGGCAGTGCGGAATGGAGACCCAAAGTCCATTTGTAGGCCGTTGGAGATCCCCTTACAGAGGGTCTCTGGGAGGACATGAGCCAGTCAGGGTACGATGTAGCAACAACGAAAAATACAACTTTCCTCTACTTCCTAAATGCTCCCCACCCCCCGCCCCCCACTATCATGATCCGAATCCTACCTTGCAAGTCTGGCTAGGCCAGAGGATGTACACACTGGTACAGAAAGGAACTGGAAACAGGAAATCCAGGGCAGAGGATCCCTTCAGGACCAGTGCTGTGAGTGGCAAAACTGAGAATGTAGAGGGTGAGTGGGGTGGAAAAGGGGAACCGATTATAAGGATCTACATGTGATCTCCTCCCTGGGGGATGGACAACAGAAAAGTGGGTGAAGGGAGACGTCGGACAGGGCAAGATATGACAAAATAATAATTTATAAATTATGAAGGAGTCATGAGGGAGGCGGGAGTGGGGAGGGAGGGGGGAAAATGAGGAGGTGATATCAAGGGCTCAAGTAGAAAGCAAATGTTTTGAGAATGATGGCAACAAATGTACAAATGTGCTTTAACAATATATATATATATGGATTGTGATAAGCGTTGTATGAGCCCCTAATAAAACAATTTAAAAAGTATTTAATTAAAAAATTTAAAAATTGGTTTTAACTGGTTTAATCTCTTTGCATAAATTATAAAATTTATTAGATGTTTTAGTATGCATAAATTTTAATTTATTAATTCAAAGGACAATCTTTTTAGCTGGCTTATTTATTTATTTAAGATAATTTTATTGGGGGCTCTTACAGCTCTTATAACAATCCATACATCAATTGTATCAAGCAAAATTGATTACATTTTTGTACTATTTGTAAACCATGTAAGGAAGTTTCAAGATCATAGAAAAATAAATGTTTTTTATGTTCATAGAAAAATTGGGGGAAACCGATTACAAGGATCTTCATGTGACCTCCTTCCTCCCTGGGGAACGAACATGAGAATAGTGGGTGAAGGGATATGTCAGACAGGGAAAGATATGACAAAATATTAATTTATAAATTATCAAGGGTTCATGAGGGAGGGGGAAAAAATGAGGTCCTGATGTCAGGGGCTTAAGTGTAGAGCAGATGTTTTGAGAATGATGAGGGCAATGAATGTACAAATGTGCTTTACACAATTGATGCATGTAGGGATTGTGATAAGAATTGTATGAGCGAGTGAACAAGTAAATGTGGTGAAGAAAGCTGATGGTGCCCGGCTATCAAAAGAGATAGTGACTGGGGTCTTAAAGGCTTGAAGATAAACAAGCGGCCATCTAGCTCAGAAGCAACAAAGTCCACATGGAAGAACACACCAGCCTGTGTGATCGAGGGGTCCCAAAGGGATCAGTTACCAGGCATCAAAGAACAAAAAATCCTATCATTGACTGCACACCTCCATGATAGGATCGCTGAAGACAAATGGGTGCATAAGCAAATGTGGTGAAGAAAGCTGATGGTGCCCGGCTATCAAAAGAGATAGTGTCTGGGGTCTTAAAGGCTTGAAGGTGAACAAGGGGCCATCTAGCTCAGAAGCAAATAAGCCCACATGGAAGAAGCACACCGGCCAGTGCGATCACGAGGTGCCCAAGGGACCAGGTATAAGGCATCATGCAAAAAAAAAAGATATGTGTGTGTATGTGTATATATGTATATATATATATTAAATGAAGGGGGAAGTGCAGAGTGGAGACCCAAGGCCCAAGTGTCGGCCAATGGAGATCCCCTCATAGAGGGGTTTAGGAGAGGAGATGGGTTAATTAGGGTGTGAGGTAGTATCGATGAAGAACACAGCTCTCCCCCAGATCCTGGATGCTTCCTCCCCCCAACTACCATGATCTGAATTCTACCTTGCAGGGCTGGATAGGACAGAGGCTGTACACTGGTACATATGAGGGTTGGAGGTACAGGGAATCCAGGGTGATGATACCTTCAGGACCAAGGGTGTGAGGGACAATGCTGGGAGAGTGGAGGGTGAGTGGGTTGGAAAAGGGGAACTGATTACAAGGATCCACATGTGACCTCTTCCCTGGGAGAGGGACAGCAGAGAAGGGGGGAAGGGAGACTCCGGATAGGGCAAGATATGACAAAATAACGAGGTATAAATTACCAAGGGCATATGAGGGAGGGGGGAATGGGGAGGGAGGGGGGCGGAAAGAGGACCTGATGCAAGGGGCTTAAGTGGAGAGCAAATGCCTTGAGAATGATTGGGGCAGGGAATGTATGGATGTGCTTTATACAATTGATGTATGTATATGTATGGATTGTGGTAAGAGTTGTTTGAGTCCCTAATAAAATGTAAAAGAAGAAAAAAAAAAAGAAATTTTGCATTGAAATATACATATTTGCTACTGATAATAAATAAAAATTGAGGGTTCTCTCATGGAAAAAAAAATTGTATGAGCCCCTAATAAAATGATTAAAAAAATAAATAAAATAAAAATATATAGTTGGAAAAAAAAGCATAAAGAAAGCACTCAGCAAAAAAAAAAGAAAAGAAAAGAAAAATTGGAATCAAGAGATAATGGACTTTTTCCAGGAGTCCTGTCCTGCAAGCATAAATCAAAATATTAAACAAAATATCAAAATATAAAACAAAAAAACCCAAAATTGATCATCTGAAATGTAAACCTCCACCTAATTCACAATACAAAAATTGCTAAAAAGAAAAAAAGCCGATGCCGGAAGAGTGGAGGGTGAGTGGGTTGGAAAGGGGGAACTGATTACAAGGATCCACATGTGACCTCTTCCCTGGGAGAGGGACAGCAGAGAAGGGGGAAGGGAGACTCCGGATAGGGCAAGATATGACAAAATAACGATGTATAAATTACCAAGGGCACATGAGGGAGGGGGGAAAGGGGAAGGAGGGGAAAAAAAAAAAAAGAGGACCTGATGCAAGGGGCTTAAGTGGAGAGCAAATGCCTTGAGAATGATTGGGGCAGGGAATGTATGGATGTGCTTTATACAATTGATGTATGTATATGTATGGATTGTGATAAGAGTTGTATGAGTCCCTAATAAAATGTAAAACAAGAAAAAAGAAAAAAAATTGTAAAAAACTAACAAGAGAAAAAAGAAAAAAAATTGCTAAAAAACACGTAAAACTTTCACTAACTCAGAGTGACTTGCTCGAGAAAGATGTGTATTGTGAAAGCTCTGCCCAGCAGAGCTGTCTTCTTTTTTTGTGTGTGTTTCCCCTCACATAACATACATCTTTACCATCCATGTCGCTTTAGTTTCTTCCCTTTAATAATAATGTTGAGATGTTAGCATGACATAATTCTAGTGTGCAGATTACTCACATCCTATCAGTAGTTTGTAGTTTGCTAAGGTTCTTTGGACCACAGATGGTGTGGTGTATAAATTAATGAACATTTATCATTGTGGTATCTTAATAAAAGATGTTTTTAGCCATTTATCAGATCTACTATGCTCACACATGAAAATGAAATGGAAATCTCATATGGTAACTATATAATTTCTATACAAATACAGTATTTCCAAAAATTTAGTATTTATCAATTGTGTTAGATATTATAGAATTGTTTTTAGGTTTTAAAATGTTTGCTTCACTTTGAAATAATGAGTACCTAACAACGAAATGCTGCACGGAAAAATGACTGCTTTAAAAGGAGGAACCACAGAAGCCCTGTCCAAATAAAAAAATAGAAGATGAGTAAAGGCTGGACTTTGTTTTATAAACGCTAATTTAATAGTTTTCCACAGAAATAGGAAATAGAACATTGAGAAGAACCAGAGGTAGTAACTAAATCTGGGGACCTAATACTTTGTAATGTTAGCAGACTACAATATAAAAGAAAAATCATTGTCTTTTGATTGTTTTCCAACACCCGTGAATAACATGCTGGCTATTGATTTGTTCCTACACGTTTTCCTATTTTATTTACTTACGGTTCTGATATGAACCTACAGATCTCTATTTTGTGAATAAAATACTTATGTACATAAACAGGTGAAACAATTAGGTAGAAATTAACTATCATCTGTAGACTTCACTAGATGACCGAAAACCCAAACCAGAAACACACAAAACAAAAATCCTACATAAATATGTTCCAATTTTACTATCAATTGAGGGATATTTGTTGATATATAAAACCTCAATACGAAATAGCTGCTTTAGTTCTTGCAAATATACCCAAATGATTTAGCATAACATAATTTGAATCATTACACAACGATACATAAACTTTAAGACCGAAGGCATAAATTTTCCTATATTTCACATTCCTCACCTGTAAAATAGGGCAATGATATTCTTACCTCATAGAATTAAATGATTCAATACATATCACAGACTAAAATACTTTATTTTATTTATTTTTTACTAAAATACTTAAAAAGCTTCAAAAAATTCTTGGAAAAATGGAATTAAAGATAATGGTATTTTCCACAAATACTTTGAAGGTGCCTTGTAGTATCCAGCACATAGAAAAAGTGTATTTATCTATTTTTTCTATATTTTAGTATTAACTTACATCTATTAGTTAATGTATATTACTAGTACTTCTTTAGATTTTATAATATGGATACTTATTCAAGTAAGGTATATACTAATAAATGAATTCCTGGGCACAGGGAGATATCCTAAAACAGAAAAATAATTTTCAGAGGTCAGTATTAGTTAGGAATACTGAAATCTAGACCAGGCAATTCTTGAACATCTCCTAAAACAGATAAACATTGCTAATGTGAAAGCCAATTTCGATTGGCCTTTATAACAGCATTAGTTAGTGAATGAAGACAGCTGTCTTGATCTGAGCCATTAAAACAAACTAAGATTTATTGGATTTTGTTTGATACAGAATACCGATTGCATGACATCCTCTAGTCCTTATAATCTTATGAGGGATACTACAATTCTCATTTTAAAAACTAAAGCCTATTTAGATTATGTAACTTGTTCAAGGCCATATTTCAGTTACAATTAATATCTACCTGTGACTTCAAAAATTTACTCTTACAAGTGCTGCACTGTTAGAATCAGAAGGAAGAGCCTTGCTACACATAAGACAGAAATAAATGGGGGAAAAGAAAGCAAAAGTGTTAACTAATCCATTAAGAAAACAAAAACAAAACAAACACAGGTCCAAAGATCTCTCCATATCAAAACACATTGTTATCGAGTTGGTTGCTACTCACAGGAACCCTATAAGACAAAGAGAACCATTGGATAGCGTGCCTGAAACGAAATCTTTTATGGGAGCTGAAAGCCTCGTGTTTTTGTTGCAAAGCAGCTGGTGGGTTTGAACTTGCAGCCTGCAGCCCAATGTAATCCATCATGCAACAAGGGATCCTTTTGCCCATACAAAATTAATAAGAATCCTTAGAAGTACAGTAGATTAAGCTTTGGGCTGCTAACCACAAGGCTGGAAATTCAAACTTGCCAGGTACTCTGTAAGAGAAAAATGAGGCTCTGTTTGTTCCTGCAAAGACTCAGTCTTGGAAATCCTATATACGGAGTTGGATTTCCTGCAATGGCCCACCTACCCCCACATTGCCATGGAGTTAATTCTGACTCACTGTGACCCCATAGGAGAAGAGTAGAATTGCCCCTTTGGGCTTTCAAGACTGGTAGAAATCTTTATAGGAGCAAAAAGCCTTATCTTTGTCCCGTAGAGCAGCTGGTGGGTTTGAACTGCTGATCTGTGCTTAGCAACTCAGTCTGTAATCCAAAGCAATGGGTATTAATATTTACAGACTGAAACATTAAAATACCTTCTCAGATGAAGGAGGCACAGGATGCGAGGCTCGTCTTTCTAGTCTCATCCTAGAAGCTCCACAGAAATCTGTTCAGCATCATAGCAATAAGCAAGCTCCACTGACAGATGGGTGCTGGCTACTTATGAGGTGTACTGGCCAAGAATTGACCCTCAGTCTCCTACATGACAGGAAATTCTACCACTAAGCCATCTATGGCCCTTATTATTACTTCTAGGGCTATAACTACCACTGCTATTTAATAGGGGAGAAACTGGAATTACCTTATACATTAAAGAATTGCAAAGAAAGAATGTGAAGGTATGTTGCTGTCATTGATCAAGTAGAATTGACCAATCTGCAACCATATACACAACAGAAAGAAACACTGCCCCGTCCTGCACCACCCTCACACCTGGTCCTATGCTTGAGCCCACTGTGGCAGCCACGGTGTCCATCCACCTCCTCGAGGGCCGCCTCCCTCCTTTTCACTGCCCCTTGACGTTACGAAACATGATATAGAAAACAGAAGACGGGTCTCAAGGCAGCGGGTGGGGAGAATATGCTTCAATCAAAGATGCATCTTTCACTGGACTTCAAGGAAAGCTTAGGCATACTGATGTTTGCAAAGTAGGAAGAAAAGGTGTAGAAAAGTTCTAGTTTGATAGTCTTAGTTTTACACATAATGCAGAAAACGATATTTGTAGGAAGCAGAGGTATTTTTAAGTTTGAGGAAAAGAGGTCAAACATTTTAAAAAGCTCCCGAGCAACTTGGGTAGAGAGTTGCCTACAGAGATAACTAGATAGGGCCTCCAGGGATCTGCATGTCTCTGTGATCTGTTTATATACACACAACATAGGTTAGCCAGACAGGCGTGATGAAAGAGCATGAGGTAATAATACAGGAAAGATGAAAGTGGTCATTCATGCAGTCTGAATTGGATCAGACAGGAAGTGAAACCATGAAGTACAGGTAGAGTTAAGAAAACGGAGTAGAGATTTTAAGTAAGTTTTAAAATTAAAGGAGAGTTAGAGAGTGAAAGAGAAATGATCGGGTATTGTAGTCAGAGTGGGATATTGCCTGTATGCGTGGGTTCAAAAGGGGGGCTCATTATCACAAATGATGCCAAATCTGGTGAAAGATGATTGATGATTCAGTCAAGAACAAGAGAGGAGTATCTTTTCCCGAACATAGTCACGTAATAAATATTTTTAAATGAAAAAGCCTCTGTGTTAAGAGTTTTCATTGAACAGGTGAGCAGCAATTAGGAGACTGTCACGTTAACAATTAACAGGTACTATACACGTGAATGGTACAAGCCTCAAAGCGAGCAGTTTCATAAGTGTTCGTAACTGGAAACAGAAAGCAGGAGGTCAGTTTCACCTACTCCAGATATTACTCGGTGATACACTGAGCTCCTGCAGCAGGGACTGGCAAACTTTGGGCCAGGTATCTCAGCTGGTGTATCTTTTTGCAAATGTCGCTTTACTGGAATAGTCATATGCAGTTGTTGCTGTACTGTCCATGGTTTCTGGGATGCTATCGAGGCACTGTTGCATAATTGTGACATAGGCTGTGTGACCACACAGCAGTGAAACATGCTTACTATCTGGGCCTCCGGGGTCAGCACTCGCAGAAGACAGAGATGGGTACAGACTGCCCACATCACAATGGAGAGTGCAGTGGACAGAATATCCTAGAAGGACATTCGTGTGAAGATGAGTTGTGGGGAGATGGCACGAGGAACATTTTCCATGAGCAGCTGGAGAGCAGGGGCATTTAAGAAAGCCTGACAGGAAGGAAGACCAAGGGAGCTGGTTTCAAGATTCCGATTCCTACTTGTTGATAAGATCAAAGCAAACCAAAGAGAATGAGTGTCCCCAGAGGCCAGGGAAGCACTGAAGGTTTGTGCTTCAGTCAGGCTTTCTCAAGAGGACTGCATCTTCACAAAGCTCAGCAAGGAGGAAACCAAGATCAAAAACAGAAATGGAGGTGGCAAAGGAGCAGCTAGGGACGTAACACTGGAAAATCTTGGGTTACACTCATATATGCAAGCTGGAGAATGTATTTAATAATCAGTTACTAAGAGATGAGTAACAAGAATCATCCAGTAGTAAAAATTTGAATAAGTGATATATACACATATTAATAGTTTAGTTACTAACATTTTGCAGAAAATGCTTGATAACCTTAGGAAAAACCGATGGCAGTTTGCACAGAGGGTTGAGGACTGGCATGAAGGCAGCCAGGACTGGGGGTCAGGATAAGCTAAGGGCTAAACACGAGAGAGTAATTTATAACTGGCACTGAGAAAAAAAATGCTACAATTTTAGGATATTTCAAAGAAATAGCTCATTAATGATGAGTCCAACAATGCGAGAAGCAAAACAAACCTAAAGTCTACTCTGTCAATTATATAACCTTTTAAAAATATTACATAATCTTAACTGAAACGATCACTTCACCATTTCAGAAAAAGTTTAACAGCACATTTTCAAACCATTACTATATACTTACCTGATTTTTTACTGAGCTTGTATAAGAAAGTTTGGCGAGGGTCTGAATGATCTCGACATGTCAGTTGCAAAAGAGAACCTGATTTTTTCCACTTCTGCATAAACCAGAGTCCTAGAAAATTATACATGATCTGTGAATATAATTGTAAGTGTAAAACAAATACCGATATTAATTTTTAATTATTAATGTCATAATTCACTTCAAAATAACATATCTAAAATTAGCATCGCTGACCAAAGAAAAATGTATTTGCAAAGTATTTCCATTTTCTGATGTCAAATATAAGTGTACACGTACACACACACACAGTAGGTTAACAGTTGTTAATGGAACACTTTCCTTTTCTAAGTCATTCAGTAATGAAATAGATAATGGCATATGAAAAACCAATCTGGGAAAACTGTGCCTTTAGATATATTCATACACATTGCAAAGAAGCAGAGGGGAAGAATATTTAAATAAGGCTAATAAGTCCAAATGAATTCATATTGAGTTTTTTGCCCATAGATAATTACAGTTAAGTTATGGTAGGCTAATTGTATAAGGATCGCCTCTTCAACTGAGAGATGAATATCATTTAAGCTTCATACTGAATTTCCTTATATAGTAAGTAACTCAAATTTAAAGGCTTTTGCCCCTTAAGGAACCTAAGTGGAATCTTAATTGCTTGGTACTGTGGAATTGGTGGAAACCTTAAACTGTGCCATTTTCAGGTTCGCCGCTCCTAAGATTGTAGAGAGAAGCAGGGGAAGACAAAGTAAGCAAGGAAACTAACAAAAACAACCACGAGAACTCAAGTAAGTAAAGCTGACCGTTTACGAGCACCTACAGGAAACACATTAAAGTGCTGTACCCGATCATATTAGGTCATACTTTTGTAATATTTATGAATTTCTTTTTTTCATGCCCTCTTTCTGAAATGGTAAAACCTACAACTAGCGGTAACACCAATTCGAAATGAGGCAGAAAGAAAAGGGCATGGTTGCTTTCTCAATAACTGGCAGTAGAAAAGATAATGGAAAGAGCAGTTTCAGGACGCACTGAAAAGAAAGAGGATAAAGTCTAATTTATTTTCACAGTGAGGGCCAACTGACCCACCTATAAACCATTAAAAGAAAAATCAAACAAAAACACCAAACAAAAATGAAATAAAGTGATAGATATTCCAAAATAAGTATAATTTAATCAAAATTAGAGACCTACCTTCCATTTAAATTTTAGAATTTATTCCCCCGTTCCCCTTTATTATTACTATAACTTAAATCTAAGTTAAACTTTATAGAAAAGATTTTACAATTTCGTAACATTTTATTGAGGGTTCTTATAGCTCTTATAACAATACATATATGAATTGCATCAACATATTTGTACATACGTTGCTATCATTATTTTTTAGACATTTACTTTCTATTGCGTCCTTGGTGTCAGTTCTTCTCCCCCTACCCCAACACCCTGGTGGCCCTTTAAATGATAAATTGTTATTATTTTCTTAATCTTATCCCTACCGCTGTGCTCTCTCCCTCTTCCCTTAGTTTCTGTTGTTAGTTCCCTTGGAGGGTGGGAGGTTAGCGGGAGCAGTTATGTGTCCATCATCAGCATAGGTTTCCCGTTCCTCCCCATCTTCTCCCTGCACTCCTGGTATTGCTAATCCCATTCCTATTGTTTTTATAATGAAATTATTGAATAGCCTAATTATATGAAAAACTGTCCTAAAAATGTATCGAGGCAGCATAATTAAACAATCAAAAATTCTCAAGTGACATTTTACAAATATCACCTTTACAGGTTATTTCAATGAATATTTTACTTCATATGCAAGAGAAATCATAAGAACAGCTACATGGCTATATCTGTTTCATGAAATGTTCATGAAATGGCAAATGTGTGACAAGCTGGTGCGAAATAAACAACAAAAAATAAATAAAATAATTTATATTTGACAGTTTCCTTGATGCTATTATGCTATATATTTTATACAGAAAAAAAAAAAACCTTTTTACCTGTGTTAACAAGAGCACTGCTGTTGTAGAGTGTACCAAGGTGAGGTCCAGAAAGAGATAGAAAGGTATGAAGTTTATGAAGGTAATATTTAAATCTTGGCCTTGTAAGCACTGAACGGATTATTAAATTGCCCAATGAATGTCCAATAAAGCTTTGAGAGAAAAAGAAAAAGATGACATTTTCTCCTACATATAGCACTACTATCACCATTTACTACACGGGTAAAATTTAAGAAATTCAAAATTTCTATTATGTCCTCAAGTTATGGTTTGATATTTCCAAGTAATATATTTTGAACAAAAAACAATGACAATGAGTAGAAAACCCCATTATGGATTTTTAAAAGTTTATAGAAATAAGAAATTACAAATCAGAAACATTTATATTTTGAACAGCTTAAAATAGGTAGACAAAGTAGTAATATGTTGAACAGATCAAATATAGTTCCTTAGCAGACTCAAATTTTTTGCTTGTTAAATCATGAATTCAAAGCAAAAAATGAAATTAATCTAAAAGATGACTCACATGAAACTACATTCATTTCTTTTATTCTGTGGTCTACATTTCAAAGTAGAAGAGTTAATCAAGGAACAATCCTTTTCAAACATGGGTAAAACGTATTCATTTCCTGCTATGCAAGTCTAAGATTCTATAAAAAGATGCTATTTAAAAAGTATTTTGAGTTCATCTTTGGAACCTAGGTGGTATAAATCGTTAACACACTCCGCTACTAACCGAAATGTTGGAAGTTTGAGACCACTGACGACATCTCATAAAAAGGCCTTATGATCTACTTTTGAGAGAGCAGCGTTGAAAACGCCATGCAACATTTTACCCCTGGTGGTTTTGAACTGCCAATTCGGTGGTTACAGTCCAGTCTGCAATCAATCCACTATGACAGAGGCTCCTATCACATTCATTTAAATGGAAAGAGCCTAATCTTACCTGCCAGTGTTTTACAACAGCTGGTATAAGAATCCCTGGGGACAATCAGAGACCTTCAAAGCTGTCATAAATATTGGCGTACAGAAATATTTAATGAGAAATGCAGGATAAACTTCCCTCCCAACTTGAAGTTCCTAAAACTGTGGAATGGAAGTTATGATGCTATCAACCACTCTCCAGCCTTCAGTAAACGGCTGGTGATAGCTGACAATTATAAAGGGGATTATATTTGTGGATAAGTAAAAAAATTAAAATGTTCTTTCTCATCACTGTAGAAAATTCAGTAAACAAAAAAATATTTTAAAACATTCATTTTCATAAATGAAGATTAGAACAAGAAAATATCCCCTCCTCACCCTAAAAAAAAACCCCAAACAAAAAAAGCCCAGATAATTTCAACTTCCCTTATATTTTGACAGAAATGTATTCATTAAAAATGACTTCAAGGCCTCCTTAATCTTTTCTCATTCCCTAGTCTACACTTCAAGCTGGAGAGAGAGAGAAAACGAAAATCAAACCCAAATAAACCGATAGCAAGCAGAGCCCGTTTCTTTCTCTTTATTCAGTTGGAATATGAATGTAATCTGTTACTCAGCCCTTTTGAGACAGTTGTGCCTTTTTCTTTAATTTCTAAACGAAACAGAGTACAAGTAGCAAATGTTTCTTCTCTTTGAACTCTAGCCACAAGATTGAATGTAGCAATCAAGGATCTTGCTCATGGAAAAAGAGATTCTCAGAAATGACAGTCATGAAATTTTGCAAGTGTTTTTGTTGTTTCTTCTGTTAACATGCATGGCTTCTTTGTAACAGCCTTAATAAAGTGTAATTCCTATTCTACATAGATTGTGTCCCCCAATATGTGTTTTCCTTTTAACCCTTATACCTGCAGATATATGTGGAAGTAGGATTTCTCTAGTGATGCTAATCAGGCCTATCCGAATTATTTACGAGTCTTAAAAAGAGCAGATCAAATGGAGAAGAAAGCACCAAGGGAAGACGGATGCCAGGTAAGTGGTTAGGGCTCCAGAAGCAGAAAAGGACACGGATCTCCTCCACGTGACGGAGCAGGAGCTTCTCCTCGACTCTGTGCCCCCAATTCACATTTCCAGTCTTCCTAAATGTGAGAAATGTCCATTTCTAAAAGCCAGACCCTTGTGCCGGTCCTACTATAGCAGTACTCTAGAAAAACAAAGCCATCCTACAATCCACCTATTAAAGTGTACAGTTACATTGCTTTCAGTATATTTAGAGAGATGTAGCATCTCTACCACAATTAATTTAAGAATATTTGTATCGTTTTTCTAAAGAAACCCTACAACCTTCCCATCCCCCTGTTCTGAGGCAAACAGTAACCTACTTTTCAGTCTACAGATTGCCATAAACGCCACATTTAGCATTTATGACATCCTAAACATGTGGACTTTCTCTGTCACCTTCTGTTTTCCTCACAGATGGCGTAGAGTGTGTGTGTTCATATTTACAATGGTTGCAACCAAGCTATCACAAATGCGGTTTCTGTAATTCACAGACATATAAACTATACCATTACAGAAATTACCTTATTTTTGAGACTGCTAGACTATATATCTGAATATATTGTATTATTTCATCCAGAAGGCGATCAGTCATGCTATCAAAATCAGCAAAAGTATCATTCTAAAAAATACAAAACATATATTATGTACTAAAATAAGACATAAAGTTATCTAACTATTAATGTTACTTGTAATCTTTTTGTATCAGAATATGTTTAGTCTTAGAGAACTTACTGGATATAATATTCATTATATTATAATTAGCAAAAAGAGTGAGTTTTGGGGGGAAAATGTTTAATATCTCTATTAACATTTCCTTCATTTAATCAATTGTTTAATCCTTTTGTCCTTTATCAGAAGTAAACATAAGGCTTTATGATGTTTTAGTTAATGAATTAATTGCATAAAAATGTGAAATTCCAAAATTCTTGAGAAGTAAAATCATAAATCAAAATATAAATCATATAAATTCCTTTTCACTATATATTTATGTCAGATACCATGGAAATAAAAAATACTTTTTCTATTACAGGTATTTGGTCGCAAGCACTTATTTAAATGAAACTGGTACAAAAATGCTCACTTCGTTGTAAACACTATCATGTTTACCTGATTTCTCTCAGACATCAGAAAATCAATTCTTCCCCCAGGCAGTCCAAGTTTAATGTAAGTTTTTACTAATCGAAGATCTGCACTGTTACCTGAAAAAAGAAAAATTCTCTATGCAAAGGATGGGGCAAGGTGAAAGGCACAGAAAGCGTCACCACTTACTTTTCACAGAATTGAAGATCAGTTTCTGGCTAATGCCAGTTGTAAACAAACTACATTCTGAAATAAAAAATCCTCTACTTTTCTAAGACACAACTGACTTCCATGAGCAACATCTTGCAATAACTTGTTTCTTAAGAGATGTTCATCTACTGATGCTCACTAATGGGGTATTCATGTAACTGGACGGACACTGGCCTTGTGAAAGCTGGCTGTCAGAGCTGTGAACCATTGCTAGGTGCACTTTACCAGCAACTCAAGATGCGGATGTAGCAAACCTTGGATGCATTTTAGATTTAGATTTAATCTGGTCACCTTTCCTCTGGTGATACGAATACAGTAAAAAAAATTTCCAGTTAAATAACCTAAAAGAGCTTAATTGTTAGCTGAAAATGTATTAATAAATATAAGCTATTTATATCTATCACATAATAATAAAAAATAAGTTGAGTAGATTTTTAGTAATTTCTTTGATTTAGTTCTGAACCCCAAACCAAACTCACTGTCACTGAGGTGATTTTAACTGTTAGTGACACTACAGGACAGAAGAGAATTGCCCTTTTAGGTCTGTAAATCTTTAGGGGAGCAGAAGGCCTCGTTTCCTGCCCGCTCCCATCAGAGCAGCTGATGAATTTGAACTGCTGACCAACACGTCATCCATTACCCTATTAGGGCTCCAAAAAACCCAACCAATCAAACAAAAATCTAAACTCACTGCTATTGAGTCAAGACTGACTCATATCCCTCAAGGACAGGGTAGAACTGCCCCCCTGTGAGTTTCCTCTGACATGTTTACAGGAATAGTAGGGTACAGAAAAAGTCATGAAGTCTAGTGCAGATTCTTTTATTCCTGATGTCTAGTCCTTTTCTATTATGTATACATTTCATACTAGTGAATGAGCCCTAGTCCTATTTAGGGTTTCAAGTTTCTTTCTTGATTTTCTGATAGTGTTTTTGTGAACAAATTAACCTTTGCATTCCGTAGTTTAAGCTTTATCTGTTATAGTAATTTGTTAATATCTTGATTCTATCTAGAGCTTTACTAAGAATATGTTTATCTCTCTATTGTATTTTGCAATACTGATATGATGCCCTTTATCAAATTTGGTAATATCTTTAAGTTAACTTCCAGGAATACTATGGGCTGTATTTTTTCCCCCTTGTGACTGAAATAATTTTTATAACCTATAAATAATCTACTTCTTGGAAATGACAAAGAATAATTTGTCATATTACAATGCACCAAGCAGCCTTTCTTAAGGATCATTCTTTGAAAATGTGATGATTTGGGAATGATGGTATTACTAAGGTTATTATATTTTCCGATTTAAAGAAGCCAATTTCCAATTTCATGATAAGTTACTAATACAGATAGAGTATTTTATGATTTTTTGCCAATTTGTTACATAATCATATACTATAGGAAATAATTGCTAGACTAGAAATATCTATTGTTCCTAGCAGTTTTCTAAAAATAAGTCTTTTAAAAAGAATCTGTTGAGAAGTGAAAATACTGGGAACAACACTATACCATTAAGCCTAGTATTTCTCATTTCAGAGCCCTAGTAGTGCAGTAATTTACCACTTGGCTGAAACTGAGAAAGGCCAGCAGTTCAAACCCACCAGTCATTCTGTAGGACAGTCTGCTGGTGCCACCTTGGAAACCCTAGGGGGCAGCTCAGTTCTAGTCTGTCACATCGCATTGCAGGAGCTGGAAGTGATTTGACAGCAATTGGCATTTATACTTTATATGTTAGCACTGTTAAGGGAATCTTAAATTCTTAAAAATATTAGTTTTTTGAGCTCACAGGTTTGAAGCAGCAAGCAAAAAGTGAACTATAAGTGACCCAAATGAGACAAAATAATGGTTATGAGGTGAAGGTTGTCAAGACCAAGCGTGAAAAAAGAAGATAAAATAAATAAAAAGTAAAATAAATAAAATGTTGGAATGTAGGTGTCAGTTCCGATCGAAGGTTTATTTTAAAATGATTTCTAGCATTAGACTTAGCAACATTAAGCACATTTGTTTTAGAATGTAGTTAAGATTTAAGTAACTAAAAAAAAGTTCACTTTAAAGATTAATAAATAAGTCTAGATAAAATCGAGTACAAAAAGAAACGGCATGAACTGCTCTGTGATGCGCTGCGGTGACCTCCGTAGCGCTCCCATACCATCTAAACCATGCACACAGACAATAAGGTGCACTCCGGCCTCGGAATCCTCGTCTTCTTCCGCGCTGAAATAAGGTGCGGAGGAGGCCAGCTGAGGAACGTCACTGTACATAAACCCGGGCAGTCTAAGATGCTTCAGTTCTTCTTTTGCCTGAAGGAAACTGAGGTAAAAGATTATAAAATACTGAACATTATACTCAGTTTTTAAAACTAAAAACCTCTGCTAAATTTAAAGATATGCAGAAGGAGAAACCCAGCAATATTTGGGTTTAAAATAATAAAAACAGGTGGAATCTCACCCAACTGACTTAGAAATTCGAGCTTCGGTAATATTTTAAAGAAGATTCAAATATGTAGCAGTGTATTTTTCTTCAACATTTTAAATAAATTATCTGATCTCATAACAAACACTTGAAAGTTGAAACCATTTAGTATTATTTAAATGTGAAATCAGTTAAGAAAATACTGGGAGCAGTGTTAAAGCTTTCTTCAATCTTAGGTAGCTAATCAAATTAGTGTCTTTTAGATTACAGAGACCAGAGACTAAAATAGAAACGAATCCCTTCAGCACTACTTATGATGATGTCGATGGTCTGTATTAGTAGCTAATGTCATTGCTCCATTACTTACGCTTGTATTTGAGGCTTTGGTGAATTTTCATACCAGGAAAATGATGAAGTCAAGTTGCACGAAGTGCTGCTTGGCTGTTTTGTAATGGCATCAAATTTACTTTTAGAAGAACAGTTAATACTATAAGGAGACTCCCGTTGTGCAGACGGGAAAGACAAACAACCAGAAGTGCAGACAGTAGGCATGTTCATACCATCCCTCAGATAATCACTGTGTACTTTCTCAGGTTTTCCAAGTTTCTCTTCTACAAGTGCATCTCTGTTTGAGCAGTGAGCATTGACGGTTTCATCCAAAGCTGAATAATCTGTTTCTTCATGATATCCATTTTGAACCATGTGTTGATCCTGTTCTTCCTCCTCATCCTCTTTATTGTGTTCCTGCTGGTTACTAGTTTCTTTTGCAAAAGTTTCCTTCTGAGAGTAGGAATTGCTGTAGCTAGTAACACGTGTGTCAGCATTGTCCGTACAGGTACTGCTTTGAGAACCAAAATAGTTTTCCACGAGTCCCTGCTTTACCAGGTCCACACTGGCAGAAAATGGGTCGCCCGTACCCAGATGACTCTCACTTTTAACTGTGGAAGTTGCTGAATCTGTTTGTTCGAGATTTAGTGCATCACTATTTATTCCTTTCGTAGTTCTGGCTTCAGTGATTCCTGTACTAGCAGCAACAGAGCCTGAAAGAACACAGGACGCAGTTCCTACACAAGCCAGTGTTGAATCTAATGCAACTGCGGGCCCTGCAGAGTGATTAGATTTATTAGCACTCGGGCAGTCTGTACACACACTGTCTAAGTTAGGTTTAGAGCGGATCCTACTTTTCACATCACCAGAAGTATCTTCATCTGAAAAAACAAATTGTAAAGAGTCTTTGGTGCTTGAATTTAAGGAGTGTGTTGCTATTGTTTCATTGTCCACCTGCCCTGAAAAGACAGCACTCTGCTGTTGCAAGGTAATACTTGAATTTTTACTATCATCACATTTTGGCAAATCAACTGTTCCCAGATTGAATACAGTTTTGCTATCACTCAGATGGCATTCAGGCACAAGAGATTTCTTAGAATTTTCATCAGGTGACAGTTCATCATCCGAAGGTAGAGAGTTTATAGATGTCAGAGATGACTGTATTTCACTTAGAGCACTTGTGCTCTCAGTGCAATGATTTTCTAGTGAGAGCTGTATATTGCAGTCAGGCTTCATCAAAAGCTGAGGAAATAACCTTTCAGTATTGTAAAGACCTTGTCCGTGGGCAGTTTCAAGTACTACATCTGGGTTTGGATGTGTTGCAAATGAACTTGGTTCACTTTCAACACCTGAATCGGACAATCTAGATGAAGCATATGTGGCGTTAATATCTGGCAACTTGATTTTATCTCCACTTACTATAACATGACACTCTTTTGTAGAAGGAGCAGGTAGATTATTTCTTAACTTAGCTAGTGAGTCTCCAACAGAATGATACTTTGCTTCCTGTAAAGCTTCCTTCTCAAGGGTCAGTGCTATAGATTTAGATTTACAATTACAGTCTACGGACTCAATGTTCGGTAGCTGAAAGTGATCCACAAATAGTTCATCTGGTTGTGGCTCTGTCCAAGGTCCTATTTTAACTGTTATTTTCTCTCCCAAAAAAGGATCCGTACTGCTGGACATTACTTCGACTGTTCTAACCCCCGAAGATGGGGTTGTCTGATGAGCGTGGCAATCATCGGATGAGCTTCTGGATGCCAGACAGTGTTCCACTTGAGTCATTTCACTATCGTCCTGCGACATACCAAGTTTACCTGAAACGGACAAATGTGTACAAAGATTTAGGCTGCCAGAGTTCAAAGGATCAAATTGGTTTGGTTGGACATGCTCAATATCTGGAGACTTTTGTTCAGTTCTCTCTGCATTAGTTGGCAAAGGGCTAGCTTCCTTTTGACTTGTCTGTCTGCTGCAGGTCTTTGGGTCAAAATTATACCCACATATTGTGGGGTCCAGACCTTCTTTCTGGCTATGTGAAGGGTTGCTTTCAAAGTATCTCGATAGATCATGTGATGCCGTACCTTTCAGACATTTGTAGCCTACCAAAACCACAGAATCCTTAGAGTTCTGCTTTATTAATTTTTTTGTGTTTTCAGGTTTCATAGTTTTCATGAGCTTAGTAACCTTAACTTTGGGTTTATTTGATTCTTCATTCTTTCCTTTAAGAGACTTTGTTAGCTGCTTTTCACCATCTGTATACCACATATTGGAGGCACCAGCAGGTCTGACTTGCAACTCTGGGCTAGAAAGTCCAGCTACAGAGCTTTCTTCAGGCTCATATTTATCCATTCTACTGGATTCTGATCTCTGAAGATTCTGAATTCCCATCCAGAGTGCATCTAAGTCTTTTATTCAAAGAAAAAAAGATTCAGGTTTAAAACAAGGTGTGAGACTCATAAATAAGACCGCTTTTACTGCTTGTTTACAACTAAACACCACGTGGGTGCTTCCTGATTCTAGAAGTTATGGGGCATGTTTTCTGGGGATATCTTGGCTGACTGGTTTAATGCTGTGTGTAATGCTTCTGTTCTACATTCCAGTTCCTTACACAACACCTAGGGTCTGAAAAGCGTGCAAGTAGCTTTTCAAGAGACAATTAGTCTCCTATTCACCTGGAGCAACAAAGGAAGGACTGTCAGGAATAACAGGGAGACATGGAATGAAGGACTAATCACTTCCATGAGTAACTGTATCCTTTGCTGTGAGACCAGAGGCAGATGGTTTCTGTTTACTATTATTCAACATTTTGATTAAAAGAGTCCATAGAAGAATCCGTATCAAAAGTAAGGGGTATAAAACACAGCGTCACATTCTCATGAACTCTAGATATTCTGGAGCCATGGGAGGTGCATAAACCCTTGAAGCTATTGCCCTGAAATAATCTTTAAACTATAAACCAAAAATACCCCTTGAAGACATCTTAAAACAAGCAATGATTTAATTCAGCTACTAAAAAGATCTGCCTTGAGCATTATGCTCTTTCTAAACAACAACACGGTATCAAACTGATAACAACAACACAAAAGATTAGATAAGAGCCTTAGGGGGCAATGAATTTATGTCCACGAAGCAGGGACAACTCAGAAAAAAAGTGAAAATAGCCACACAACTCAAAGGATGTCACTAATAAATCATACAGGTAGACACTAAAAGTGGGGTGTTTTGCTTTGCATACTTTTTTTGAATAATAAAATATGAACTTTGTGTACTTTTAACAATAGAATAAATATAATTTAGAAAAAAGACTTTTTGATGACAACTTTTCAGAATATTGAAAAATAACTAAAACCATGAGAAAAATTATTCCACATTAAAGAGCAGTTTTGTGATTTTTAAGAAGCATATACTAAAAGTGATAAACAGACCATAGAAATTTCTGTTATACTTACCTTCAGTAACAGAATCTAAATACCTATCTTCAAAGATTATAGGTAATGAATTGAGATCTCCATCTAATTCACTACATTCAATAGGTAGGGGTGGAAGAGAATTGCAGAAGGAAGTATTTTTGATAGCGGTGCACATCTGTAGATGACTCTGAGCGCTGAAAAATATTTCTTTAAGTCAGATGGTAATAAAAAAACACACTTCACCCAACTCAGTTTTCCAGACTCTCGCCCCTTGTTCTGCAGTCCCACTTAAGACAGAATTTCCTTATGAAAGTGTTTTTTGGTCAGACATACAACTTGCAAAATAAAAATTTAGGCCATAAAAGTTCTTCTTTCTCCAAAACTTTTAAGCAGAAATTAAATGCCATAATCTTAAAATGAGAAAATCAACTAGACAATTTAGAGAAATAAGTTTATCAATAAATTTCTTATTCTTCTACGCTTTCTGCATATTCCAAAAGGTATATCTAGTTTTAACATTTAAATTTTCTAATTCGTTGTGAAGTATATGAAAAAATAATGAAAGCTCAAGTACCTAACTATTTAATTAGAGTACTAGTACAAAAATATATTCCATGGCTACTCTCTACTTTACACATAAGAATAAAGCTAACTATTTAATACAGGGTATATAATTTTCTAATACAACAGTTTAAAAGATAAACCCCTTTCTTATGGAAAATTTCACTGCATCAAAATAAAAAAACAAACAGTACAATAGTATAAACACTGAGCTTCTTAAATTAACCAGTTTTGCTAATCTTGTTTTTAGTTAAACTAGTATTTCCCAAAAGCAGTGACACTGCTTCCGGAGAGGGGTAGGGGGATGACAAAGATGCTGGACCCATGGGGAAAAGGGGCAACAAAAGCATATAGCTACACTTTATCCTGGATTTGGGGCTAGAGTACAAACGTTAATTGTGAGAGTATCACTGAGTAATTTTTTTTTTTTCCTGAAAAGGGGTGGTAGGCCAATAAATTTGAGAATTCTATGTTCTAGCCACTTATCCATGCTTTTAATATTATTACTAAACAGATATTGTCATTATGTGGTAGTTGTATAATCATTTGTCAATTTGAGTATTAAGAATGTAGGGGTGTAAGTCTAGCCTGTCAATCAGATCATAGCCAATGAGGCCTCTGTGTGGGCATGGCCTTCACCTGAGAATTCTGGGAAATCTGTTATTTTCCTCCTTGGAGGAAGGAGACAGACTCTCTCTCACTACTTCACACCTAAGGGAGACATAGCAGCTGACAAGATACATGGACCCACCCTGATGCAACCCTGGGTACTGGAGAAGCCATGGAGAGACCCCTGCCAGCACTGAGATGCTTACAATGCCACTGGATCCACAAGACTTTCCATCCACTTGCTTGTGATCATTCTGCACTTGTCATTATTGCATGTGTTTCGTGAGTCTGAAGAGGCCTTTATAGATTGGTATTGGATATATAGGCGACTATCGGACTTATGACCTTGGACTGGACTGGGTTGGGATGTTTTCTTAATGTACAATTACCCTTTATATAAACTCTCTCTTATATACATAGGCATGTTTATGAATTTGTTTCTCTAGTCTACTCAGACTAACACACACTAATATATTAACACACATTAAAAGAAAATACTAATAAACATTCATGTTGACAAATAAGTTCATAATATAGAACATTTCTATCTACTTTCCTCAAGCCTTCCAGTCAATCTCTCTATCCCACCCCAACTTATCAATCCCTACCAATTCTGACTTTTTTCACCTTAGTATTATTAAACCTGCTTCAGAACTTCATATAAATAGAAAAATAGATTATTCTTGGTTTTTGAACATAATATCTTTAAAAAATTCCTTAAAGCCAAAGAAAAGCAGGCTTAAATATGTTTAGTAGGAAAAGCAAGACGTTTAGCAGAAGGCAGTGGCAGTCTGGCTACTTCTAAAAACTTACAATAATACTGGTCTGAAAAAGAGTGAGAGAACAAGATGGCCAAATGGAAGGCTTGAAGCCAGAGTCAGAGGTCTACAAAGTTTTGGTAGGTAGATCTGCTGTGGGGTAAGGGATCACAGTGTATTACATTTCTTCATGTCCAGTATGGGGCTTTCACTAAGACTCATCCAATTTGATTAAGTAAAGGATTTCCCAACTTCTAATTATGCTAGTTTATTATACCATAAATGTGATCACTGATAAACTTTGACATAGAAATTTTATGCAAAAATAAATCAAATTATTTTGCTTTAGGATTCACTTACTGAAGTTCCTGGTATGCAATGGCAGCTTCTCTTGGATGTTCGAAACAAAAGAATGCCTCAGAAAATCTGCGCACCTAAACAGTTCCAAAAGGTAAAGTATTAACAATCTGGCTAACTTCAAAATCCAGTAAAGCATGGATGGTAGGAACCCTCTCCCCGCTTCCCCCCCCTTCTTCCCATTCCACAAGCCTCGAGTGCGATGTGCTCAGTTGTTTCTGAATCACAGGAGAACTGCCGTAGATAGGATTTTCTTTGCTATAATCTTTGAAAAAGCAAATCACTAGGTCTTTCTAGCCCTGAAGCCACTGGGTAGGTTTGAAGGACCAACCTTTCCCCCCGCCTCCTCTATTTCCTATAATAACAAGAATGATTTCTTGGCGGCACCCATCCTACCAGGCTCTATGCTAAGAATGTACGTACTTTACTCTTTATTTAAAGAAGCAAAATGAAAACCCCAACGTGTTTAGAATGGACCTGTGCCACAGGTTTTCAAGGCTGTGGCCCTTGGGAAGCAGATGGCCAGATCCTTCTTCCCAGGCACCTGTGCATGGATTCCTAGTCAAGCCACTTGAGGAATTCCAAAACCATAAACAAACTGAGTTAGAAAGGGGTTAGTTACTTGGCCAAAGTAACTTAACTAGTTATTAGTACTAAAACTGATATTCAAATGGTTATGAGAAACTTCAAATCTTGTGATATAAGCCACCTTTAAAATTTTGATTATTCTTTCTTCCATGCACCCATATAAAACCCTTTTTATATTCTGACACCATGACTTGTGGTAATTTGTTATAAATAAACCTATTAATTATATTATGTACCCATAACGAATATATGACTGCCACCTGATGGCAGCCCAGCTTAGATTTAAAGCAAAAAATTGCTAAATCTTCTCATTCTTAGGGCACGAAGAGTATCTATTATTACTCTAGTATATATGTTTTTGTGTACATAAAAAAAAAATTAGGCAAAGAGCTAAACTAAACAACGAAAACCCACTGCCATGTAGTCAATCCTGACACTTGGTAACCCTAATAGGATAGGGCAGAATTGGCCCTGGGGGTTTCTGAGACTGTAACTTTTTTGTTGTTGTTGTTAAACATTTTATTAGGGGCTCATACAACTCTTATCACAATCCATACATATACATACATCAATGGTATAAAGCACATCTGTACATTCTTTGCCCTAATCATTTTCAAAGCATTTGCTCTCCACTTCAACCCTTTGCATCAGGTCCTCTTTTTTTTCTCCCTCCCTCCCCGCTGCCCCCTCCCTCATGAGCCCTTGATAATTTATAGATTATTATCTTGCCCTATCCTGCGTCTCCCTTCACCACCTTTTCTGTTGTCCGTCCCCAAGGGAGGAGGTCACATGTAAATCCTTGTAATCGGTTTCCTCTTTCCAAACCACTCACCCTCTACCCTCCCAGTATCGCTCCTCACACCCCTGGTCCTGAAAGTATCACCCACCCTGGATTCCCTGTAGCTCCAGCTCCTATATGCACCAATGTACATCCTCTGCTCTATCCTGACTTGCAAGCTAGACTTCAGATCATGGTAGTTGGGGGGAGGAAGCATTTAGGATCTGGGAAAAAGCTGCATTCTTCATTGGTGCTACATCGCAGTCTGACTGACTCATCTCCTCCTCTAGACCCCTCTGTGAGGGGATCTCCAGTGGCCGACAAATGGGCTTTGGGCCTCTACTCTGCACTTCCCCCTTCATTCACTATGGTAAGATTTTTGATAGCCGGGCACCATCAGCTTTCTTCGCCACATTTGCTTATGCACCCTTATGCGATCGTATCATGGAGGTGTGCAGCCAATGATATGATGTTTTGTTCTTTGATGCCTGATAACTGATCTCTTTGGGACCACGCAATCACACAGGCTGGTGTGTTCTCCATGTGGGCTTTGTTGCTTCTGAGCTAGATGGCCGCTTGTTTATCTTCAAGCCTTTAAGACCCCAGACACTATCTCTTTTGATAGCCGGGCACCATCAGCTTTCTTCACATTTTACTTGTTCACCCGCTTTCGCTTCAGCAGCTGTGTCAGGAGGGTGAGCATCATAGAATGCCAATTTAATAGAAGAAAGTATTCATGCATTGAGGGAGTGCTTGAGTAGAGGCCCAAGGTCCTTCCGCCACCGTAATACTAAACATATAAATATAGATACATAGATCTATTTCCCCATCCTCATATATATATTTGCATGTACATGTCTTTGTGAGACTGTAATTCTTTATGAGAATAGAAAGCTTCATATCTTTCTCCCTAGGAATGCTGGTTATTAGAACAGCTGACCTTGCAGTTAGCAGCCGAATGCATAACCACTATGCCATTAGAACTTGTAGCAAAGAGTTAGGAAGGAGGGAAAACATTCAAACTGGGCTTTTTTTGGGGGGGGGGGGATAGGAGGAGAAGGGTGTAAAATATTGTTGTACTGGACAGAAGAGTGTACACAGCAAATTAGCTTTTCAATAAGCAATTCACATACAAATTGTTTTGCGACATTGGATGCAATCCCCACAACATCTCAGGAGTTTCCTCTTCCTTCCTGGGCTCCCTGTTTCTATCCGTCTGCTTTCCTTTCCCCTTTTAGCTTCTCATCTTTGGTCCGGGGCAAATATTACTCTTTTGATCTTGTATAACTAATTGTGTTAAGGAGTCAATTCTTCTGAGGTATTATTTTATTAGGTTA
This sequence comes from Tenrec ecaudatus, assembly GCF_050624435.1. Lineage (NCBI taxonomy): Eukaryota > Metazoa > Chordata > Mammalia > Afrosoricida > Tenrecidae > Tenrec > Tenrec ecaudatus. Next base: position 103,344,521 of record NC_134536.1, read on the forward strand.
TTAATATGCTCATCCATTAATTGGCTACAATGTGGCCTCTGAGAGTGTCTTCATTTTCAAATTAGAAGGTTATCTTAAGGAAATAGTTTTAGGAGTTTCTCTAGTTTCTATCAGACCAATTAAGTTTGGTCCTTTTATTTTATTTTTTAAGTTTGCTCTACAGTTTGTACCCAATCTAATCAGGATCTTCTACTGTGGTTCTTGTCAAGAGTAGCTGGTAGTAGTTGCAGACCACCACCCTGATCACAGGTTAGAAGCAACTGTGGCTCATGTGAAGAAACTGCTTATGTCTTAAACTTTCTTCATGCTCTTCTGTTCTAGGTGAGAAGAGATCAATAATTGCTTCTTAGATGGCTGATCAGAAGCTTTTAAGACCGTAAATCAGTGGTTCTTAACCTTCCTAATGCTACGACCCTTAATGCAGTTCTCTTATGTTGTGGTGACCCCCACAACCATAACATTATTTTTGTTGCTACTTCATAATTGTAATTTTGCTACTGTTATGAATTGGCGACCCTTATGAACGGGTCGTTTGATCCCAAAAGGGGTCACGACCCCCAGGTTGAGAACCGCTGCCCTAAATAATATTCACCCGTCAGTATGTACAACATATTTATGAATTATATTTTGCTTAGATGCTTGTTAAGAATACAGTCTTTAGCATTCAAGTCTAGCAGTTCAGTCCCAGTGTCAAAGTAATTTCTAGAAGTATGTCCTCTATTATGAGTACATATGCATCATTTACAAACTAGTATGTACAAAGATGCATAATCATCCCCATGTATAAAGAACCATAATTATATGTGTATACAAGTATACTCCCATATGCTTTTCCTCACGTATTTAGCACATACATTTACTTATCCAGCTACTCACAAATTGTTATTAACTGTTGTTGCGGGATTTACTAGAGTTACTCCTTATTCCTACATCTCTCCCTTTTGTAAGTACTGGATTGCTATCTGCAAGGTTCAAATACACCAGCTGTTCCCTGTGAGAAGGAGGCTGTTTTCTCCTGTGAAGATTTCTAGCTCAGAAACCCTACGTGGGTTTCAAAGGAGTCAGAATTAACGCAATGGCAGTAATGGATTGAGCTGCACCCCTCTTAAAATGTGCTGTAAATCATAACTGACACACCAGTGTTTACAATCCCATTTGAGAAATGGTTTTCTGTTACTTTAATAGGCGGTATCAGGAGAGGTAGGATGTGGTTTAAACCAATCACCTCTAAAATACTAAGAGAGCAGATTAGGGCAAGTAACAAAACAAGTAGAGATGGAAAGATTGATATAATAACGCTTGCAGATCCATGAGGAACCATCAACTTGAGTCCCTAGAGAGAAGAATATTTTCTCTTATACCTAGTGGCCTGCGTTCAGACTTCTAAATTGTGAGAAAATAAATTTCTGATTGTTATAGCCATTCACTTATGGTATTTGTTATAGTGGCAAAATTTAAGAAAGTAAGGGTAATGCAGAAATAACTTGTAGCTTATCTCAGTGGGATTGTTGAGCAATATGTCTTAATAGTAGGGAGAAGCAAACAAAAATCCCCTTAGAAGTAACCATTAAAAAACGATGATAAATTATATTAACTTCTGAAGCAGTAATAACAACAAAAATCCAAACCCATTGTCACCAAGTCAATTCCAGCCCACCGTGACCCATGACAGTGCTTTCCTCACTGAAAATCTTTATGGAGGCAGATAGCTTCATCTTTCTCCCGAGGAGCAACGACTGGGTTTGAACCACCATCCTTTCAGTTGGAGTCTAATGCTTAGTCAACAGTTCCATCAAGGTTCCTTAAATGGTAAAAATATAATCCAAACCTAAGAAAACTTGGTGTAGCTGCCTCACTCTATAATAATAGTTGATGATTTTTTCTCCAGTGTTACTAAGAAGTTCTATGAATTGTTAGTTACTAACCAAAGGACAAGCAGTCTAAAACCACCGCTGCCCTGAGAGAGAGACAGAGGCGGCTGTCTGCTGCTTCAAATATGTGTTCTCCGGGTTTGGGGGTATAAGTAAGACAGAATACTAAAATCATACAGACTGCTTTTTAACCACAGTGAAGATAAACTAAAAATCAACAATGAAAAGATAAGCAGGAAATAAAGAACGACATTCTTGAACATAGAGACCTTTTAGTTAGCAAAAGATACACAAGCTCAGGTTCCCTCTGGCTACTACGGGGTTTTAAAATAGGATATACAACACCATCAAAGGAACCAGCTCAACAATCCAACAGTCAGTCAGTGCTTGTCTGGTGTCACTATGGTGTAGCTGCTGCTTCAGAAACACCGTCTGCTGTGTTCTTTTCTTGCCACCCCCCTCCCCCCTTTCCCATGCTTTGCTTTTGACCCTTGATACATGGACTCTTCCCAGGATAATGGCCCACTCACTACTGGCTTCCTCTGTCTTGGGGCTTTTGCTTATCCTCTTCCCACTCTTGGTTTCTGCCGTTACTTACTAATGCTATTTGTGTGTGTGTGTGTGTGTGTGTGTGTGTGTGCCTTGTGTTTAAGATTCTTCCAGAGAAAGGATGTGAATACCTCAGTCAGTCACTATTTGAATAAAAAATGGCTGCCTCAAAGTCCACGCTGCAGAGTGGACCCTTTGGCTAAGTACAAATCCCTAATTCAATATTGTAATCACCTGATTAAACCTGGCAATTTGTTAAGAACTGCCTCTGGTCCTTTATTTCAGGAGACTCAGTAGATTTTTCATTTCTTGGAGTTCTGAACAGGACGAAATGTCAATAGCTAAATATTCACTGTATCACTACTTTACAAGTAAAGTTTTGTTTACTTGTTCTGCTGCAACTCAGTATTTCCATGGGCTAAGTTAGCTTTCCAAACAGAACACAAAAGGTGGCTTCTGAGATTCATTGAAGGGTGGTTGTTGTTAGGTGCAATCCAGACCATTTCGACTCCTAGTGACCTTATGTGTAACAGAACAAAAAGACTGCCCTGCCCTGCATCATTCCCACAATGGTTCTTAGGTGTGAGCCTATGTTGCAGTCACTGTGTCAATCTAGCTTGTCAATAGCCTTCTTTATTCATGGCCTCTCTGCTTTCCCCAGCATGATGTCCTTTTCCTCAGATTGGTCTTTCCTACTAACATGTCCAAATTACATGATATAAGTCTTGTCTTGCTTGCCTCTAAAGAGCATTCCAGCACTACTTGGAACTTCTAAGCCAGACTTACTCTTTTGGCAGTCCATGGTACTTTCAATATTCGCTATCAACACCATAATTCAGTTACATTGATTTTTCTCCAGTCTTCCTTATTCAATGTTCAACTTTCACATGTACCTTATCTTCCCCTCCTATCCATGGATAACTTGGCTGATGTGTTAATACTTCTTTGTAAACCTTCAATGAATTGTGAGCTGTCCCATTGTGTAATACTGTCATGAGTTTCAGGCTATGTGTGGCAAAAGGTACTTACGCCTGCCTGCTTCTAATAAAGTTAGGGGCCCTGCAGTGTCAATATTGCGGAGTCCCCTGAGCCTGAATTGCATCTATCCTTTATCTTATCTTTATATTTTCTCACTGAATACTGTGCCCCCTTGAGCATGTTAGATTTGTAAGATAAGAGCTAGTCTATATTACCATACACTGAATCATGTGTGCACACTAGGCTTATAACAAACATGTCTGCCTAGACTACTCCCCCAATCCTGCCATGTTGAAAATATCTATCTCTGTATGAGGTGGGGGGGGGGGGAGGGAAGAAAGGCAGGAAAGGAGAGCTTAATTCATTTGAGATGGCTCACTAGTTCTGATTACTGTTCCTACTAAAGTATGGCTGTAATTCATTTTCTTGCATTACAAGGACTATTATGAAGCCTGCATTTTCCTATGTTATTTATGCTTAAGTGTTTTTTCTTGCTAGTAGGGGCTTTGACTGCGACAAGTCATGGGCTCAACTATACGATTCTATTACAACTTTAGAAATCAAAGTATAGGTCAGTGACAAATGTCTCAGTTCAGATTTATGAACGCATTAGGTAATAAATCAGGTTTTTATTCATAAGAAAAATTTATAGATAAATGATAATACTCATTAAAATGTTTTAACATCAGTTGTCCTTAACTTACCCTCAAAGTATGATGCTCTTGTGCTAATAATATTCTTAATTCTTCATGTAGTGTTATAGCTTCCAGAAACTGTCCCCATAAAGCCATCAGAAGGGAACAAAGTTGTGCAAGATTCATATTTATAAGTTCTGCCAGTTCATCAGGGTTCTCTAATTTCTGAAATGGCCAAAAAGTAAATATCAAATGACTTGCTGTAACACAGTTACAGGTAACATTTTTATTAAGACTACTAATACAATAGCAAATTTGTAATTTAAAAAATAAATATGTGTACGCATATACACACATGTATGGAGAGACCAGTGTCTTTTTCTCTTTGAAAGCTATTGTAGCAACACTGAGCAACTTTTCAGTATCTGAGATACCGTATTACTGAAATTATATCACCCTAATCTAAAATTATAAAGTAAGATTCTATGGAATATGAGCAACTTCAAAATACATGCATTAGATATTGAAAAGTGTGAACAAAAACATGGTCACACATATAGTTGCTATCAGTTAGAATTGACTTGACAGCAACCAATAACGTGTACAAATAATGATGAAATTTGTATCATTCTGACAAAAACTGAAATCAGCTAATTATTAAGTATATGATTTCCTATTTCAAATAACTTAGTTCCATAAATTTGTCTTTTGATTCTTTTAAAGAAAGTCTACATATTTCCATTATTGTAGTTTTATTACATATTCTAGCATCCTGCTGGGAAAATCCTTCTATATTTATATTATTTCAAAGTTTTTTCTTAGCCATTGTTATCTTTCTCAAACTCTTAAAGATATGTTTAAATTAAAAAATCCACTTGGATTTTTATCTGAAATTACAAATATTATTGAGATAATTATTTTTGGGATTAATTATCTTTGATCCAAGAACATGTCACTTTTTAAATTTTTGTTTGAATTACTTAGGAAAACATTGTAGTTTACAAATATTAATTGTATATATGTTATTATGATATTTCTAAGAATTCATCATTCTTTTTTGATAACTATTATAATACATTAAGGAAATATTTAATAACTCCTTATTTAACATTAGAGGAAGTCTCTAGGACAGTGGCTCTCAACCTGTGGGTCAGCACCCTTTTGGAGGTCGAACGACTTTTTCACAGGGGTCACCAGATTCATAACAGTAGCAAAATTACAGTTATGAAGTAGCAATGAAAATAATTTTATGGTTAGGGGTCACCACAACATGAGGAGCTGTATTAAAGGGTCACAGTATTAGGAAGGTTGAGAACCACTGCTCTAGCATTATATTTATTTACACATATTTATGTAATTTTCCAAGAGAAAGCTAAAAAACTTTTCATTCTCAACAGAATATATACCCCAACTTCAAATATACATATTTAGATGACTGATGACACTACTTTATTTGGTTAATATCGTTGGTAGAGAAGGAAATAGAAATTTTAACTATACAGAATATTGAGTTCCTTGGCAGAAAACACAAACATAAGAAATTCTCATTTAAATTCCAAATATGAACTAGAAAAATGTGAGATATAAATGGTTAAATAAGACTTTTTCATTTCTATGTAACATTGTTTTATAAAAGTATGTAAACTTAAATGGTTTAAAATTTGTCCAGAAATTCTGCTATTTAACTAATAGAAAATATATATTTTGATTAAGATAATTACCTTTCCTTATTTCTGTGCAGAGAGCTTTAAAAGTTAATTTAATGTCAAAGTTAAATGTGTTTTGATTCACTAAGTTGTGAATTTGCCATGATTAAGCATTTTATCTATGCAACTTAGGAATAATTAAAGTAATTATTAGAAATAAATAAAAGATAAAACATTTAGAATAATAAACAGAAACTAGTCAAGTAACTTGATAATGTACATTTAAAAAAATTCAAGTACCTTCACTTCTTCACATAGTTCAGTAAGGCGAGCTTCTACATCCATTTCCTCTGAAAGGCGTAAAGAGTAATTAGAGGAAATTAAATTTTCAATAGTAGATATAAAAACTGTTAGAAATTATGTAAATGAATTAAAATCCCTTTAAAAAGCCAGAAAATTGAAAAATATCTACTATATTCAGTAAATCAAATTTCAACACAAGATATTTTCATTAAGTACCTTAACTATGTAGATAGTATGATTAATAGGTATTAAATTCTGTCATGGTTATTAACAGATTCTTGCAAGTAGGGAACAATGACACAGAAATACTGACTATAAGCCTAGGTGGCAGCTTGCACAAATGCACCACGGACAAGAAAAAACATAATTTTAATTGTATTTCAAATTTTACCATTTCCAGTAAAAGCTTTATTTTGTATTACAGTACACCTAGCTTATTTTTTGTAAAAGCTATTACGTAAAAGTTTAAGTAACTTTACTATTTGTAACTGAAATATATTAAAACAGCCCTGATGACACAAAGGATTATGTACTGGGCTGCTAACCACAAGGTCAGCAGTTCAAAATTACCAATGGCTCTGTGGAAGAAAGATGGGGCTTTTACTCTTGTAAAATGTTACAGTCTCAGAAACCCACAGGAGGCACATCTACCCTATCCTATATGGTTAAAATAAGTTGGAATCAACTCAATGGCAATAAATTTTGGGTCTGAATGCATAGAATACTTAATAAAAGTGAATATGAATATAAAACCCATTTAAATGAAAAGTTTCCATTTCAGTCTGGTAAATTCAGTTTTCTAGATGATAGCTTAAATGGAAGCATAAATCCAATTTATGTAATGTATGTTATAACCATCTATAAAGGAATGCATATATTAATTTATGTAGTAGTAATATTTACATGAGAAGACAGAAAATAGAATATAAAGATTATATTTTAGAGGAAAGTGATTTCATTAGGCCTGAAATTTCATTTTTTTATATTTTAAATTTTAACTAGAAATTAAAATGAGTTCTGAAGATTTATAAAAGCATAGTGAGGACCAAAAAAAATTCTTGTAATATTGCTAATTAAAAACAAGCAAACAAAAATAACTCACTGCCATTGAGATGATAATAAGTCAGAGATTAGAATGCTCCTGTCATAGTTTCCAAGACTGTAAATCTTTATAGGAGTACAAAGTGTCATCTTTCTCCTGTGGAGTGGCTGATGGTTTCGAACTGTTGACCTGGCAGTTAGCAGCCCAACACGTAAGTAACCAGGGTCCCTTCTCTTGTTGCTAAAGAGGCTTTAACAGATCATTATAACACAAAGGCATGAATACATTCATTATATGGCCTCCAGGAATTCATTAAAGGTAAAATGACTGTTTACAGCTTTGTAAAAAATTATAAACATTTATTTTTATAAAATAAGCAGTTACTGTGTGGCTAAATATATATAATCAAGTTATAAGATGGCAAATGCTGATGATAAAAAGGATGGGACATGTACATTCACCTACATAATGCAGAGTTTCCAACATATATAAACTGTATTTATACATACACAAAAACCAGTTTCACTAAATCGGTGATTTTGCATAGATGACGACTTTGGTAAGTTGATTGATCCCTAAGGATTTCATTATCACATAAATCAGTGGCTTCTAAAACTAAGTTTTTCAAGACCTAAACAAAACTAATAGACTGTATTAAAATCACAACTTCCAGATGCCATAAATCTCTTCACTTTACTCATCTCTTCTTGTAGAGCACCAGTAAAATTTGTCTAAGTGAGTTATAAAACCTACCCCTGAATCTAAAAATAAAACTTATACATTTTCCTAACTGTTACATATAAGAGATTAAATAACTCAAAAGGTTCATTTGAATTTTTTTCTAGTGGGAGCTACTTCTATGTAAACAGCATCACCGAGGAATGTTTAATAGCAAAACATAACGTCATAATCTTGAGTTAAGGTATTTTTAAAATCCTTTAGGTTCTATGCTAATTTTTTTCTTTTAAAAACGACATTCAAACAATTCTTATAATACGAGTGCCTTTAGCTAGTAAATTTCTTGTAAACCTAATCGGTATGTGTAAATTTGAACAGTTAGGTACAGACTGCATCTAATGTAAATTAATCAAATATTTGCCTTAATAGTGTACTTCATGCATAAAAATCATTTAAGAAACACTTCTAGCAACACGAAAATATCTAACATAATAAAATTACCGTATATTGCAAAGTAGTGTTCACTGTTACTATGAACTATATAGTGTGCATCTCAAATTTTGGTTAGTTCCTAAGTACGTGTATGTAAGTCAGATAATACTCGTAATTCAGGGACTGCTTGTCTATTTGTTGGGGGAGGGGTTATAGCTTCTGTCAAATGTTATAGTTTGTAACACAGGTTCCAAACTTATTTGGCTTATTGCCCATTTCATAAGGGGGGGGGGAGAATAGTAACTATTGGCAATTAAAAGCTTCTGTAGCATAACCCATAATGCAAGATAAGGTGTATTCTTGTTGTTAGACGCCATTGAGTGAGTTCCAATTCATAGTGACCCAGGTACAACCGAACAAAATACTGCCGGGTCAGCCCTATACTCACAATCGTTCTTATGTTTGAGCCCATTGTTGTAGCCATTGTGTCAAGTCATTGCATTGAGGGCCTTTCTCTTGTTGGCCGCCCCTCAATTTTACCAAGCATCATGTCTTCCTTCAGGGACTGTTCTCACCTGACAATTTGCCTCTAACCTGCCATCCTTGCCTCTAACAAGCATTCTGACTTTGCTTCTTCCATGACAGATGCTTGTCCTTTTGGCCGTACATGGTACTTTCAGCACCACAATTCAAATGCATCAGCTCTTCTTCAGTGGTCCTTATTCAATGGCCAACTTTCACATGCATATGAAGTTCTTGACAATACCGTGGCTTGGGTTAGGCTCACCTTAAGTCTCCAAAGTAATATCCTTGCTTTTTTTCCAGATTTATTTGATGTAATATACCGTTTGATATTTTGACTGCTGTTTCCATGAGCATTGATTGTGGACCTAAGCACGATGAAATCTTTGATAACTTCAATCTTTTTTCACTTTCTCATTATGTCACCTACTGGTCCAGCTGTGAGGATTTTGGCCTTCTTGACACTGAGCTGTAACCCACACTGAAGGCTGTAATCCCTGATCTTCATCAGCAAGTGCTCGTCTTCCTGACTTTCACAAGCAAGGTTGGGAAATTTGCCTATTGCAAATTCTTGTTAATAAGCCTTCCTCCGGTCCTGAAGCCACCTTTCTTCTTCATATAATCTAATTTCTCGATTATTTGCTGAACATACAGACAGAAAAATTGTAGTGAACATTTTCCCTGATTTAAAACCATACATTATGGCCTTATTCTGTTCACACAATTGCCTCTTGATCGATGTACAGGTTAGGGATGAGCACAATTAAGTGTTCTAAGATTCCCATCCTTTGCTAGGCTATCCAGTTTGTTATGGCCCACAGTCAAATGCCTTAGCAAAATCAAAACCACAGCTAAACATCCTTTTGGTATATTCTGCTTTCAGTCAGGATCCATCTTACATAAGTAATGATCTCTTGGCCCACATCCTCTTCTGAATCCGGCCTGAACTTCAGCAACATTTTACTTACATGTGACATCAATGATATCATTTAAGTATTCTTTTGTGTCACCATTCTTTGGAATGGGTACAAATATGGATCTCTTCCACTAAGTTGACCAAGTAGCTGTCTTCCAAATTTCCTAGCAAAAATGAGTGAGTGCTTCCAGTACTTTATCTGATAACTGAAACATTTCAAGTGGTATTCCATCAACTTCTATAGTCATGTTTTTGGCAAATGTTTTCAGTGCAGTTTGAACTTGGTTCTTATAATGGTTCGATATTGTCTAGTTCTTTTTGGTACAGTGACTGTGTATTATTTCCATCTTCTCTTGATATCTCCTACATTGTTCAATATTGAAAATAAAGGCTTGAATTTTTTTTAGTTCTTTCAAGTTAAGATATGCTTATAGTATCTGTCTTTATCTTTGTGAGTTGCCCTTAGAAATGTTCTATTCATTTCTCTGACTTCATCATTTCTTCCATATGCTTTAGCTAGTCTATGTTCAAGGCCAAGGTTTAGATGTCTTTTCTGACATCCATTTGGGTCTTCTTTCTTTCCTGTCTTTTTATTGACCTTTTAGTTTCTTCATGTATGATGTTCTTTTTTTAGAAAAAAAAAAACCCAACATTTTATGGGGCCTCTCTTCTTGTCATCCTACTTACTGTTCATCACATCTTCTGTCATCAGTGTTCAATATGTCAAATCTTCTCTTGAGAAATTCAGGTGGGATAGATTCAAGGTCCGAGGTGCTCTTGTTTTAATTTTATTCAGCTTCAACCTAAAGCTTTGTCTGAGCAACTGATGGTCTATTCCATGCTTTAGCTGCTGACAATGAGCGTTTCCATCATCTTCTCAGAGATGTCAATTTGTGCGTCTCATCTGAAGAAATCCATATATAGAGTTGCCTTTTGTGTTGTTGAAAAAAGGTATTTATGATGAAGAAGTGGTTGGTCTTGCAAAATTCTATCATGCGATCTCTGGTTTCATTTCTATCATCAAAGTCTTATTTTCCAACAACTGTTGCTTCCTCTTTGTTTCCAACATTTGGATTCCAATTGTCAATGCTCATCACTACCTCTTGACTGCATGTTTGATCAATTTCCTACTGAAGACATTGGTAGAATTCTTCAAATTCTTCTTTGTATTCTGAATCCTGTTGGTTTTGGGTACCCAGGTGGCATTTCAAGTACCAGTGACCAACCATCCAGCAGCATAGCCACACAAGGCACCACAGCAAGACAAACTGACAGACAAGTGGTGGAGGATAAGGTGTAGGTATCTGATTTTGCTGTGCCCCACCCCCAATTGCTTCACCCCAGCCCCCCAGTGGGCAGTACTGCACATGTTAGGAAACACAGGTTTAGAACGCTATCCTTTAATATTTTCCAAATTTATTGATCAATATGAGTTTTTATACCATTTTGTTTCATAAAAAGGGAGTTTGTTTTACACATTTAAAGTATTTGTTTTTTTTCCACAATAATACTCTACAGAAATATGGTACCTGATTCTAAACGCGCATGTAATCTTCCTTAGTGTGGATGCGGCATCGCTTACTCTAAATGTCACTCTTTACACAAATGATAGGCATTTATCTTTGTTTTCCATGTTTTTCCACTAAGAGCAATGCTTGGACATATACTATTAGATATCATTGATCTTATTTCTATGATTCATATTAACAGAAGTTAGCTTAATGGGTAAGAGACCACGCACTTCAAATTTATTTTCTAAATCTGCCATTCATAATACATTCATTCAACAGATTACTTATAACATATCCCCGAAAATGCTAGCACAGTGCTAGACTTTAAAAGTAAAAGATATTTCAATAAAAGTATTTAACTACCTTTCTTATATAGGCAGCCCCATGTTAGGAACATCTAACTTATAATCCACAATTATGAATCAAAACTGGTAAAGCCTATTGGTCTAAAGAGTCAAGGTACATATAATGGTTTCCATTAACAAATGGGTATCTGTGATACATGTGTCTCTGGAAGTGTTTCTGAAATGTTTAGTTTACAGGAAGTACATTATATACCATATATTAAGACTAATCTTTGGTGATCTATAGGTATGAATTATGGCTAATTGTTCTGATTTACATAGATTTTGACTTTATAAGAAAAATTTAGGATCACACTCATAATCTGGAGATTACCTATACATTAGTTCTGAATCAAGCCTTTTTCAGCCTAACCCAAAGCTGGCCCTTTATACTTATCTTATTATATAAATCTCTACTCCACAACACCATTTAGAATGCTCACATTCTAAATTGAATTGGTAATACATAGTTTAGAAGTTCCTAAGATACTTTTAAATACTACTTTTAGAAGTGTTTTTAATTGCTTAAAAGAACACTAAAATGTAACATTTATTCATAATTTTGACTATTAATTCTTTAATTTATAATTATATTAAAATATAAAATAATATTTCTGAAGGAATGGCTATAAAACATTTACAATAATTTTCACTATTTTTATTTTGTTACTTCAATTTCTTTTGTCTATACTTCTGAAAATTAAGTGACAAATATTGTGACTTTATTTTTAATTTCTTATTATGTTACTGTGATGGTCAATTCAATACAAATTTAAAAACTCTCAGTATGTGTACCATGGAAAAATAATAAATTTTTACTGGTATTCAAAAACAGTAATGCATATGGAACTATTGTTAACAAAATAGTGATAACAGAACAGCAAAATTAGGTGCAAGATGACAATGAGAATATTTGTTTACTTGTGTAATGCATAAACTAGGTTGGATTTTCTTTAATCACATATCTTTATTAGTGGGCGTATAAAAGAAAAAATTACTTTGACCAGATAGAAACATGTTCCAAGCAACTAATTCTGGCAATCAACATGGCTTCCAAAAAAATGTTCTTTGTAAGACCTCTTGAAGAATACAGAAAACGCCGGTGGTATTTCCATTGACCAATTCCTAGTTTTAAACAAAAACTTAGTATTCTAAATTGAAAGAGTAATCAACAGTTATCTACATACCAAGCTTAGTCTAAAAGAAAATTTTAAAATGAGTGAAGCCTATTATTTCAACAAGTACACATTTATGAAATTGGACACTAAGGCAACATTTCCAGTGACTTAAAAGGGAGGATTTACGTGACCTACTTGTAAACATACCTAGAGGAGTATCTTTCTGGGACCGTGACGGCTTTCTTCTGAGAAGGCGCTCAGAGAGGACCTGCATGTTGGCCTTGGCTAGTTATAAGGATTGCACATAGCACTAGTTACTCTTCTCTTTTTTTCAACAAAATTAGAATTTCCAACTTGTTAGTAACAGACTTATTACTGAATACCTAATAGTGCAGTTAGAACACTAAAGCAGAATCTTTGAGTTAATTAGTTTATTAGAATTACAAATGATGTACATTCAAATTTATATATTTTTTTCTATTTAAAGAGATGTCACTCGACATTTAATAAACCAGTATTATTCTTATGTTTTAATTTCTTAGGCTCAGAATTTTAGAGTTGGCTTGGTTCTTAGAGACCAATTAGGTCAGCCCTCTACTTTTATAATTGAGGATACCGAGACCCCGAAAAGCTTATATTTCAGGACCTTTGACTACCATTTTCTTTAAATATTCTTTGCACCAAGCCAATATTTAACTATAGGTCATCAAAAAATGTACATCATTTATCTAAAGAGGGAAAAAAGGCAAAGGTAGAAAGAAGAATACAAAGTATTATTTAAAGACAGGGTTTAGATAAAATGTTAATACATGTTGGGGTTTAAGACTTAAATATACACTTAAAAAATTCAAGGTAAGTATAAATAATAAAAGATATATAATAGGTATGTGAATCAACTATTTAATATGTACTTATTAAAACTGATGAGCCAGTATGGTCTTTAGTAGTGGGGTACTATTAAAATATATTCTAGTAATTACAATTTTAGGAAGTAAAAAAAAAACATTACCAATATAGTCCAGACTACACAGTATTTGATTATTTTAAGTAGTATGTAGCATTTTATATGTTCTTCTGGAAGCTGTATTCAAAAAATACTAAAATTTATAATAAAATTTTGGTATTATGTATATGTTATTAATTTTATTACTAGGATTGGTTCATGTAAAAATGAAGCCTGCGTTTGCTTTAAAATTTCAGTTTCTGATAAAACAATAATTTAAATAGTTTACATTCATTTAGTCTTTACACATGAAATTAAATGTTAAAGGGATTTTAATTATAATTTCTATACTATATTTCTAAACCCAAAGAAATCGATATGACAGAAATCATTCTTACCTAAAATACAAAACTTAATGGACAAATAAATGATCGAGCTGTAGTTAGATTAATATATTATTAATAAAGTGCTAGTAGCATCAAAGCTATTTTAAATGAACCTTTGAAAAAGTAATATTGCTTAATTCTCATTAATTATATCAATAAACATATCCCCTTTAGGGAGATATACTTTATTCTAAGTTAAAATATGGATCATATATTTTTTTACTCATAAGTAGTATTTATGTTGAAAATTATGGAAGGTGTATCCCCACCTCCAGCCAGTCCTGGAGCTTTGGGGTTTGGCTCAAGGGGAGTCCCTCTGGGACATGGGGGTACAGTGAATGGTATGACTCTTTGCTGGGCATGCCTACACAGTAGGGTATGCCGCCCCCCCCCCCCCAGAGTTTCCCGTATGGGCTCCAATAACTTTCTTCCCTTTTGCTTAACCAAAAAAAAAAAAAAAGAAAATTATGGAAGGTGATTAACACTTGTAGGACAATCTTATATACTTCTCTATATTAAAACTACTTTCTTGTAGAAACACCATTACATATGGCTTTGAAGTTTTCCATTACTATTTTTAAGATGTTTTTTCAGGCACATGATACTGTCATTTGTCAATAATGTAATTTAATAGTTGGTGGTCCAGTCATTGAAGCTAAAACAAATCTATAACATACTTTTAAAAAATGCTTTTGAGTCAGAAGGACCAAGTTGGGGAAATACCTGGAGATTTTCCCCCACAACGCAAGAATAAGAAATAGTCTAAATGTTTCTATTCTACAAATGACTAATCCATTTCAAAAATTATGTTCATTTTGAAGCAGTAGTTTTCTACTAGATTTTCCTGAGAGAAATAGGAGTCTAACGATATGAAATAGCAAGGCAAGTCTATTTCAGACACTAATTTAAAAAAAAACAAAAACACTGTTCCACACTACCTTTTTTATTTATGTGGAAGAAGATATTTGCCACACACATACAAAAAAAGTTCCTATTATTTATATACTCTATACACAGGAACCACTAAATCTAGTATTCTAAACAGTTTATTTAGTGAATCCTATGTCTAGTAACTAAAGAAATTAATCAAATCAAGTAGAGTAGTCGCGGTTAGACAGCAGCAGAATACCCAATAGGTTTCTACAGCTAAAATACGGGAGGGAAAAATCCTTTTATTATCTAACAATTCTTTTGTGCCCCTAAATAGGTAATTATAACATTATATAGCCTGCTATTTGGTCTAAAGTCTACTAACTATTTTCAGTAACAGTGGCCAGAAGTTCCACTGATACTGTTAAAACACTGAGATCCTTTAGAAACAAATGAATAGATAATAATGATTAAGTAAAATTTAAAAAGCAATTTCTGATTTATTCAAATATATAAAGTTAAATTTATTCTGAATAGAGCCTATTCAAATATAGAGGCTATTAGGATGAGCTGTTAGATAATATTTAAGAAGAAAAGCCTAAAAACCTGTCATACAAAGGTTAAAAGGAAACTCATTTGGACAATTCCGATTATTTATCTTCTGTAAAATGATACATGTATAAGAGTACCTTACAAAATATAGGTGGCATACAAACCCATAGCAATATAATTTTATTATGTACTGAAATATATAGGGGCAATATTATTTTTTGACTAAAATAAACCTTGGTGTTTCTTATTAAAAGCTATCATTCCCCAAAGTGAAATAAAGGAATAGATTACTTAAAGGCAAATGTACGTAAAATTCTTAAATACAACATGAAGAGGCTCTTAAATATTTGGGGGTTAATTTTAGGATTCTGCAGATAATTATTTGCTTCCTAGTATGTTTTCTGTAAGAGGAATAAGTAGATTGACAAACATGCTTTTAAAATATCTACAAAAGGACTCATTACACATATGGCACCAAGAAGTTATTTCCTCAATGTTACTGAAAGAATTTTCAAACAAAGAAAATGATTATCAAGGTTTGAAAAAGATGGAATTGAGAAAGAAGTAGAAGAAAGCAAATAAACACTAAAGGTTAGCAGAGAACAACTACACTGTAAGAATGGAGAGGATGAATTCAACTATAGGATAGGATCTAGCTGCTCCTTTTGACATACCCAGTTCTAGTTTCTGACAAGAGGGAATCTCTCCTGTTACCGTAATGAAGTAGCTGTGCAATCCCTTGAAAGCTAGCAGCAAAGTGGCACAAAGGGTATAATGAAAATTATAAGCATGATGCAGGAAGGAATCTGCAACCATGAAACTGCATCCCTAAGAAAGAACAGATTTTAAGGATAGTGTTAGTAACCGAAAATCTTAAAGTATGGTACTTCTAATTTAAAAAAATAAAGAACTCCCCCTCAAACATTTTTTATTTTAGTTATTCTAAAACATAAAATTAATCAGCAAAAGGTATGAGTTGATCTTCTTCATACAAATAATGTAAACATATAAAATACAACACTAGTAATTTCAGTAATGGAAGCTTGTTTTTTAAACAAGTATACTAAATTACAATGATTCATAACTTGAAAATCAAATTACATTTCACCTCAAGAACACATCTCTATATGCTTTTACAGTTAAATCCCCTACCCTCCTTTTGTTGCCCCTGGGGAATAATGGCTGCAATTATACTACATCTGGGTAGGTCTCAACCATGGCAACCGATTATAATAATTCTGTTAAGGGAGTATGGGGTGCTAGTATCAAGTTAAAAAGGTACAGTCATCAGAGATCTCTGCATGAAAAATGATAAATTCTTCGAGTATCAGTTATTTTCATAATAAACAACTAGATCTATTTGTTAAAATCATATATTAGATTGATACATTGTTGGGCTCAAATAATTAATAAAAAGACTATCACATACAAAGATAAAACAGTAAAACATTCCATTTGGAATAAGATAAATATTTTTAGTTCTTACATCTGGTGATAACTGTTTGCTGTAGTTAATACCAAAGACCACACTTTCAAGAGTAGGAATCAGAGAATCTCTGTTTTGTGCTGGTACATTTCTGTTTAACCAAGTAGTTTTCACAGGACGAGGAAAGCTGGAGGAATAAATATTACGGTGTTATTGTCATTAATAGTCTACTTGAACTTAAGGTGAATATTTACTAAAGAAAATCTTATAGGAAGAAAGTATAGAGCAAAGAATATGCAAGGTTATAAGTTCTAAAGCATCATTATAATTTTATAAATTTTCCTCTAATAATCTGAATTATTAGGAAAAGACATAATGACTATAAAACTTCAGACTTAAAAAAAAAACAACTTCAGACTTAAGAATATGTGAGACTGCTTTTCTATGGTTGGGATTCAAGGAATTTCAAAGGCTAAGACTGGGTGGAGTCCAAAGTGCCTAAAGGATAAATGAAGATTTAGTTTAGAAATACTCATCTGTCAGATTGGTTCCCTAGTTTAATGAAGCTAACTATGCACGCTATTACAGAAATAAATGCAGCAGAAGAAACAAAATCAACTTGAGGTCTCCACTTCTCAAAAATATTCACTTCTCTTCATTCAAAGCCCCTGAATTCTATTAAGATCATCTTTATAAAGAAATGCTTCCAGGCACCATGTCAATGACATTTTCATTAACTACTTCTATTAATACAACGAATACATTGTATCATTCCTTGTAGGTGACTTTGAAGCAATTCCAACTCCAGGAGTCTTGCTGTGTGCAGGGCAGAACTACTCCAAGGGGTTTTGCAAGCTGAATCTCTTTGGAAACACAAAAGTAGGCCTGTCTACTAAGGCACCTTTGTGTGGGGGTTCAAACTACAAACCTTGGGTTGAAGAATCTAGTGCTTAATTATTTGAGCTACCTATAGAACCATGTAACATTACATTTAGTATTCTATAAATTTCAGAGTAAATATTTGTGATCAAAAGTATAAACATAAACATGATTATACTTAGAGAAAGCACTGGTGATCTTAAGAAGGCCAAAGCATTTGGCCTATTTGACAGTTTGGCAAAAGGAAAGCGGCAGAACAGTAAATCATTTTTGCCATAAGCAGAGTGCAGCTTTCATTTGAAAAATCAATTTACTTTGCAAAAATAAAAAACATGTATCAGCAAAGGGAGTCACAGTCAATGGTAAATTCCACTTGCTATGTGTTTTTCAGAGACCAAAAAAAAAAAAAAAAAAGTTGTACTTAAAAAAAAAAGGGAAAAAAAAAAGGCCAAATAGATTCTGACTCATAGCAACCCTACATGACAGGGTAGAACTGCCCCTGGTGAATTTCCGAGGCTCTTAATACTTTACGGGAGTCGAAAGCCTCAGTCTTTCTCCTGCGGGGTGGCTCGTGGTTTCAAATTGCTGACCTTGTGGTACACAGCCCAACACATAACCACTACACCACCCTACAAAAGAAAGTAGATCGTATAAGAAGCAAAGAAAGACGTCCAAATAATTGATTAAATATCTCTAGTTAGGTTGGTCACAGAAACTTTTAAATAAAAAATAACATTTAAAAATAAAATTATAAATTAACATTTTCATTGTATTTAGAAATATCTATATACATTTCCACTTATAGTGAAAAGAACCAATTAAAATCTTGTCCTTACAGATCATGTTTACTAAGATCACTCTGTGAAGTACATTCTCATGAACTCAATAAACTTTGTGATTATCTTTTAAACCCACCTGTAACAAACCTTCAGGAAAACTCTGCCGAAGCATAAGCAGTGAGGAATATTACCCTTAATATGATCCCTTTGACCAGTGCCATCAGCAAAAAGCTTTCCCTTATTCCTTCTTTGCTTCCCTTTACCAATCTCTAATTTAAAGGCAAAGAAAGGCAGGGAAAGAGGCTGCTTCCCCGCTCCACGTGTTCCAGCAGCAAGAGAGGTGATGTAAGAGCCCATGGCAGCCAAGTAAAGAACAGCAACCTCAGCTGTTGCAGGCACCTCGTTTTTTCCTCCAGTCACTAACCAGAGCCAACAGTTGATCCTCTTGGCTTCTGATTCGGAGCCAAAAATGTCTTCTTCCAGTAAACAGTCTCTAGCAGGTGAGCTGCCCCTTCCTCCTACTAGTCTGTGGCAAAAACCGCTGCGTGGCCAGAGGAAGCACACGTTTAACTCACTAGGAGTAGTGATGTGAATATCACTACTCTAAATATCAGGGCTTTAAAATGTAACTTTAATAACCTGAGCTGACGTCTACATTTTCTGGATAGAAACTAAGCCAGTGCTATAGCTAGTCTTATGAGTTTTAAAATAGGAATAGCTTAGACAGTTTAAATAAAGATTCTTCAGGAAACTTAAGAAAATTTATGCAATACTACAAATTTCTTTATCAAATAGATTTAGTATTGAAACTTAATGTGTAGTTCACATAAAAAATGGCGTATTACTTCTCTGCCATCCACTTAACACGAATTTCACTAGGAGAAACAAACTGGTTGCTGCTCTGTGCGCTCTATCGAGATGACCTTTAGGGAAGGGATTGTGTGTAATATAGTGGAAGAGGTTCTTGATTACCGTTCTTAAAACAATGTATGCCACAATCTATGCCACAGAGGTTGTTACTTGTGGGCAATCTATCAAATTGTATTATCGCTGTAAAGTCTGGGGACTTTCAGTCTTCAATTTTACCTACTCACTTGTTTTCGTAAGCTAATACAATTCCTTAAAGAGCATCCCTAGCATTTTATTAGCTGTTTGAAATTAGAAAGTAGACAGTTCAGACGTCAAATTAATTAAGCGTCTTTTCATTTAAATTACTGATTTCTTAAAAGTGCCCATAAGGGCACAATTTTACAAATGCAATCTTACATTAATAAAAGAATCTATCACCCCATGGAAGTGAGAAACAAGAAAAAAAAAATCACCCTACTGTATATATTGTGATCCAGAATATTAGATTTTTAAGCTAAAATGGTACATTATATAGTTTAAACAATTTAAATCAATATCTTTACAGTTGATTAATCAATTAGGAAACAAGAATCTATGTATAGTACAGATAGATTTAAGATACAGATAGCACAGAGACCAAGAAAAACTAGAAAATTTAATATACTTTTCTAGATAATTAATGAGTAAGTTCAGCCTACTACACAAAAACACAGGGATAAACTAAACAACCCTGTATGGTTATTCTGGATTGTATTATTTTGCTTGGTCAATTTATCTAGGATCGACAAAAGAGTGCTCCATATGTCTGCAATAGAAAGCTAGCAATCTAATACTCCCATGCTCTTAAATTAGTATTTTACTACTTTAGTATAAAAGTATTTATTAAATAATTACATGTTAAGAAATTCCTTACAACTTTAGCTGTCTTTATCAAAGCACACACGCGTTTTCCCTATAAAAATGATAGGCCTTAGCAAGCACTAAAGCATTGGTTAAAATTACCTTATTAGTGGCTGGTGCAGGGCAACCAATGATGCGTGGACTGTAACAGACACAACAGAGAGGTGGAAATAATCAAACATAACATTAACATGATGATGAAGGCCTTTATGGAGGCTAAAGTGCAGCTTCAATGTTCGGCTACTTATTAGTTGCAAGGTGTTCAAATCATCTGCCCTATAAAAAGTAATGTATTTGGCATGTAAGTAGGAATATTTAGAAAAGGCTAATATTTTTTCAAGTAATTTCAAGCCAGCAAAACATTTAGCTACTTAATTATTTTTTTAAAATTTGGAATGAGTAATTTTTTCCAAGGATCAAGTTTGATTATATAAGATATAAAATCTAACAATACGTAAATAATCAGAGGTACCTATAAGTTTTTCAGTCCAAGTTATAGGCTTTTTTGCATCAACAAATTATAACATGAGTCCTTTGATACTTTAGGCACATTATACTAAACTTCACTCCACAGGGAATAGCATTTACTACATGGAGGGAGTATAACACAGGTCAAGCAAACCAAATCTGAGTTTAACTAATGTCAAAAGATACTTCAAATTATTTTTAATGTATGAAGCTGTTATTAAATGCTGCCCCCGCCAACTGGTAGATGTAGAAAAGTATTAAGAAATTCTTATTTCTCAATGATAATAAAGAAAACAACTAAAGAAAACCTTCAATAATGTCATTGCTTCTTTATTCTTTATGCTGTTTGAATTTATATATAATTTCCAAAAAATAGTATTAGAACTACATTTGAAATGGAAAAAACAAACCCCAAAAGTTAAATTAATTACCAATTCTTGGTTTAAGCAAATAAAAGCACAATATAGGCCTAAATTATTTGCTTTTATTTCCAAGTGTGTAGGCAAGTTCACAGTAGGCAGTCTGAAGACTCTAGACATGAATGTACTGGTGACAACTGTCAAGTCTAAGAGCATCAATCTTGACACATCTCAATACCAGGAAATTCTCACCCAAAAAGGGATCTTTCATGTCACTAAAGAAGGTTAACCAGTGACATAAAGAAAGTTCAATTATATTAAAATATCTCATGGCAGCAATGTACCAACAGTTCACTTCTAGAGTTTCGCAAAGAGTTTCATATTTCTTCACTTTGTCTAAATTGGCTGTTTGAGGTTTATGGAAACGACATGGGCACAGAAGAGCAGGCCAAGTCATGTTCATGAAAGTCCCATAGAAGATAGAAGTCATTAAAAATGAACAAGAGATAGGCTTGCCTATGAGAAATGGAGAACCTAATACTAGCAGATACAGTTATGGGTCTCTAAATATTTAATTGTCAGATAAGCCTACTTACGAATAATCTCCAACTGTGAAGTGTAGATCCAAGGATAACATAAAATTGATTTCCTCAAGTGTTTCTTCAATCTGAAAATAAATTACACTATAAGAAACTTTATGAATATTTATAGAAAGAAACCTTCAGACTTTACAAAAATATTTACCTAAATATATACAAAGAGATATTTACCTTTTTTTCATCCAACAACATTTTAACTTTGAAGATCATAACATCATTTAAAACAACTTCCTCATTTTTGTATAGAATTTGAAAGGTTTTACTGCAAATCAGAGAACCATGAATGGAAGCTGGAAAAGCTAAAGTCACACCTAAAACAGATAAGACACGTAATTGACAGGGAAAAGACAAACTATAATACAAAGTGAACAACTGATATTACTTTAAACTCCTGCAAGTTTAATTTATTTGCTCCAATGCCTTTATTATTATATGGAACTATTAACACAACTCTAAAGTGTTAAACTACTTAAAATAATAGGCCTGTGGTTTTCAAGTATCTGTTTCATGAAAATCAAAGACTGAGGAACTGTTCAAGATTTAAAAAAAAATTATGTATTAGAGTAGATGGTCAGTAAAAGAGAAGGCTCTTAACAAGAAGGATCGACTCTGGTTACTACAAGGGATTCAATCATAGCAACAAGAATAAGGATGACGTAGGACTGGGTAGTCTTGTGTCGTACATAGATTAGACTCAATAGAACCTACCAACAATCACAGAGAAATACAACTTATTATAAAGTCTCCACCCCCAGCCAGTCCTGGGGCTTTGGGGCTTGGCTCAAGGGGCGTCCCTCTGGGACATGGGGGTATAGTGAATGGTGTGACCCTTTGCTGGGCATGCCTGCACAGTAGGGTATGCTGGGGCCCTCTAGGGTTTCCGGTATGGACTCCAATAAATTTCTTCCCTTTTGCTTTAAAAATAAATAATGTAGAATCAGAATATTTTGCTATAAAGTAACACTATTGGATCAACTAATAAAACACAAGTGAAAAAAAGAATAAAAAAAACTCAAGTGAGGCTAATGAGAAGATAGCAGTAATGTATCAATATTAATTTCCTGATTTTGATGGTTATATTAGGGTTACAAAGGAAATTATTCTCGTTTGGAGACTTTATAGTCAAGAATTTAGAGATGATAGGATATCATATTGGCTAATCACTCTTAAATAGCTTAGGGAAAATATTTTATACTGTACTTACAACTTTTCTCAAGTTCAAGATTGTTTCCTATTTTCAACAAAATTCTTCAACACTTTTTGGTCCTCTAATTCATCTCTTACAATTCTCTTTTTAGGCCACTTAGTAGTAGTGAATCTCCAAGTGGTGCCCAAAGAATCTCACCGGCTGGTACTAACATTCATGTGTAAACCACTCCCACAAAGTATCCGAGCTGAAGCGAGTGATAGTACATTAGCATCTTCCATGATGCTTGTTCTTGCTCGCTCACTCCCAAACTAAAGCACAGGGGAAAGGCAACTATCACTCACTTCCTGAGGGGACCGGGGCAGTCTATAAAGGTTTGCATGGTTAATAACTGAGGTCTGCCAACAACTAAGGGAGTGGGCTTGAAAATGGATCCTTTAGCCTCAGTTGCATGTTGGAGGACTGTATCTCTTGTAATAACTTGACTACAAGTTTATATTTTTTCCTCGGTGTAAGTGAAAATAGCATATATTTTAGTCTAATAAATTTTCCTATATATATTTTTTCCTTTCTCACTGGTATTTTAAATTCGACACCATTGGTTAGGTTACTGATAAGATCATTAGGCATACCATGTGTTTCTTGTACGGTATCCACATTATTTCTCAGGAACTTGAGAATGCAGCCTCTACGAGTACTGTCTACACCTTATATCCAGGAGTGTATTCTCAGTTTGAACTCAATCATAAACCCTAATTGACGACGAGTTAGTTCTTATGATGTGACCCTGCTCTATACCTGCCCTCACGACGAGATCATGGAAGACATGGGTGCTATAGCAAAGTATGACGAAGGGAGCAGATAGTTGCTGGCTAGCAGAAAGAAGAGTGCTTGCGGTCTTTTGTCTTATGACAAAGCAGTCTTCTAAGCCAATACAAGTGAGGCATCAGCTAAGCTCATACAAAAGAAGCTAGCTGTGTGAACCAAGGATTGTAAATAATAAAATCTAAGACCAGGCGAGGGAATTATATTACATTAGGGCATAAATTCTGAGCACCCAAAACCCATTTGCAGAGTCCCAGGTGGACTAAGTTTCCAATGAACTCCTTCGCACCATCAACCAGATACTTGAAGAGTTTTGTCCTCAGAGAACACTGAAAAATGTACTACTGCAGATATAGTTCAGTCAAAGTGCAACATCTTACCCCACTCGACAATTTAAAACTTGATCTAGGGCAGTGGTTCTCAGTCTTCCTAATGCCGCGATACTTTAATACAGTTCCTCATGTTGTGGTGACCCCTCAACCATTAAATTTTTTTTGTTGCTACTTCATAACTGTCATTTTGCTACTGTTATGAATTGGGCGGCCCCTGTGAAAGGGTAATTCAACCCTAAAAGAGGTTACAACCCACAGGTTGAGAACCACTGATCGAAGGGGTTTGTTATTTTTTGCTTTCTTTTGGAATGAAGTTTGTGTTCTATTTTGTTGTTTCTTAAGGGTTTTGGGGGTGAGGCATGATTTTCTTTATATGAAATCTAGAATAAGTAAATCTATAGAGACAGTCAGTAGCTTAATAGATCCTTAGGGTAGGGTTATGACAAGGGAGGTTGGGAGGCAATGGGGAGGTAATAACAATGGATATAAGAATGAAGAAAATGAGAAACAAAGATTGTGGTTAGGATTGCACAATTCTTCTTAATATATTTAAACCATTTAATGGTATCATACACAAAATATGTCAATAAAAAGTACAAAAAAAGATAAATAATTTGGCTACAACTTCATGAGACACCAGCTAATCCTTTCCTGGTCCATAGAAAGTGTAAGATCATACATGTTGTTTTAAGATATAAAGCTTTGGAGTGTACACTTTTAAAATTGTTTCATTAGGGGCTCATACAACTCTTATCACAATCCATACATACATCAATTGTGTAAAGCACATTTGTACATTCATTGCCCTCATCATTCTCAAAATATTTGCTCTCCACTTAAGCCCCTGGCATCAGGTCCTCATTTTTGCCCCTCCCCACAGATAATTAAAACACATTCCAACCAGACTGTGAACCATGTAACTCCTTTTATCAATTTTAACAAAGACTTTTACTTAGTTAAATCTAATGGTCAATTTTCAGATATCATTTCACTTGTCCTATCATCAGCTTGGATAGAATGTTTGCTTCTTGAAACACTAATTTGGCTTTCTAGGGTTTTGCTCCTACCTCACAAATCATTCCGTTTTAGTCTCTTTTGACTGGATCATTCTCATCTAAGCAGCAGCACAGTAGGGGTGGCTTACAGCAGATTCTGGAACCAGACAGGCTTGGTTTAAATCCTGGCTCTGCCACCCAGTAGCACTGTGATCATTGTTGATTTTTTTCCCTTATTCCATATCCTGCATAAAATTCTACAGCAAACCCATGGGCTCTATCAACAAAATATATTCAGTAACATTGAGTGCTAGAAATAATCAAACAGAAGTCAGAGATTGCCTTCAGGGCTGCTCTAAAAAAGATTCTATCACTGGGCAAAAATATCACCAAATACTAACAATACCGAAGTTTCAATGATGGTTACCTATATTCTTGATGGAAAATAATAATTTTTTGAAGGTATAGCAATGTCTTACAGGTAAAAATACCTCTTAATTTTATTCACAAACAATGGGAAAGAGATATATAACTCCCTTCTAGTCTTTCCTTCACATAGCCAAGCAACAAATGTCTACTGAGCACTAATATGGATCAAGCCAATTGTCTACTAGATGTTAGGAGATGCATAGTAAAATAAACAAACACCTCATAAAACAACAAAAATCTCGCTACCATCGATTCAATTTCTATTCACAGTGGCCAGGAAGACCAGAAATGTCCCTGTGTATTCCAAGACTGTCACTCTTTAACGGCCTTCCAGTCAATGCTGACTCCGAGCAATACAACTGTGGGTTTCCGAGACTGTAAGGTTTATAGGAGCAGAAAGCCCAGTCTGTCTCCCTTGGAGCTGATGGTGGTTTTGTGCTGTGGACCATGCGGACTGCAGCCCCACACGTAAAACTCCTACACCACAGGGCTCCACTAGAGGAGTGCAAAACCTTGCCTTTCTCCTGGGGGTAGCTGGTCATGTTGATGCGGGGACCTAGCCGTTAGAAGCCACTAGGCCGCCAGGGGGCCAAGAGTAAAGTAAAAGAGATAAAAATACCTCAGTTCATGGAATTTATATTCTAGTGGCAATGAGGGGGAAGAAGGCCTTGGCAGAGAATAAAAACAATTAACAATAGATTAAAATTTATTAAGTTAATAATTAAACAATGATTAAACAATGATGCTTTGCTGAGGTGGGCTATCAACAAACACCTCATGTCTTCTTCTCCATAACATGCAACTGCCTCTCCTTCATCCTAATGGAAGTCGAGGGGTTTATTCCCAGGGAAGATAAAATTGTGGACCCTATAAATGGAAGTTACCGGACAAGACTGAAAACACAGGTTTCTGAGTACACATACATTCAACACTGAATGCAAAGCTGCTCAAAATTCTCTCTGTGCTCAGTTCCAGAAGGCTGGAGGCTATACTAATATCTCCTTGGAAGCAGACAGACAGGAGTCTCCTTGTATGTTTCAGAAACTATTACATCCTAAGATTTTAACTTAATTGCAAGCTAACAAACTAATTTGAAATAGTTTAACAGATATTAGCAGAAGGCTTATAGAACACCGAAAAAAGGTTTTATTAATCACAGCACAAACATCATGTTTATTATCAGTGTTTTTCCCCCATAACCCCATAGAATGACATGGAGGCAGGCCTAGGTTTTTAGTTATTGTTGAGGAGCAGTAGGCTTAGGAAAACCCACATTTTCATACAGAAATATAAAGAAACCTATTCAATCTATACATGGAAGGGAGACAGTATTATACTAGAGAAAATAAAGCTATTATTAACCCCACATTGAAACACAATCTCTCTTGTAAAGTTATTCACTATACAAAAGCTTCCCGTGCCTGTTTATACAAAGCGTACAGAAACAGAGACCACGGAGAACCATTTTCACAATATACAAAGTAAAATCTTAGCTCCTCACAGCTGTTGACATTAAAAATCTGATCAGTTCAATACAAGAGACCTATAGGTACGAGCTTAGAAGATTCCTTTAGAAATTCTTTCCAAAGAATCTCAGACTAGTCCCAAGTTGGATTACATGTGAAGAATGTGGCGTCAAGATTGAAGGACCTCTTAGTAACAACCTGAGATAGGAGGCTATGAAGCACTTGCTGATGAAGATCAAGGATTGCAGCCATCAGTATGGATTACAACCCACTGCACAAAAGACCAAAAGTTCTCACAACTGGACCAAGTAATATCATGAAATAGGAAGAGAAGATGGGAAGAGTGACGTTTTCAAGGATTTCATCTTGCTTGGATTCACAATCAATGCTCATGGAAGCAGCAGTCAAAGGATGTATTGTGTTGGATACTGTGTTAGTCTGGGTAGACTAGAGAAACAAATTCATAGACACACATATGCGTATAAGAGCTTTATATACAAGAGTAATTGAATATTGAGAAAACATCCCAGGCCCAGTCCAGATCAAGTCCCTAAGTCTGATATTAACCCATATGTTTGACCCCATCTATAAAGTCCGCTTCAGACTCACGAAACACATGCCATGATGCTGAAGCAGGAAGATCACAGGCCAGTGGGTTGGAAGTCTTGTGGATCCAGTGGCGTTGTAAGCATCTCGGCACTGGCAGGGGTCTCCACGTGGTTCCTTCATCTTCGAAACTCTGACTCCCTCAGGGTAGCTTCACGTGGCTTCTCCTCAGAAATGTCTTACAGGAGCAAAGAGATAAAGTGTCTCCCACCTCCAAGGAAGAAATACAGGAGTTCCCAGAATCCTCAGGAGAAGGCTATGCCCACACAGAGGCCTCATTGGCTATGTCCTGATTGACAGGCTATACTCTAGCCGTACACGCTCGGTCCTCAGATTGACACCAGATTATGTAACTACAAGAGATACATCAGATGTAAAAGACCTCGAAAGTGTTGAAAAGCAAGTTTTTAGGACTAAGGTGCCCCTAACCTAAGCTATGGCATTTTCCCACTGCTTCATATGCATGTGAAAGTTAGACATTGAACAAGACAGGCTGAAGAAAAACTGATGCATTTGAATTGTGGTGCTGGTGAAGACTATTCAAAGTACCATGAACTGTCAAAATGAACAGATTTGTCTTGGAAGAAGTATAGCCAGAATGTTCTTTAGAGACAAGGATGGTGAGACTTTGATGTACTTTGGACGTGTCGTCAGGAGAGGGAGGCCAATCCCGTGAGAAAGGTATCATGCCTGGTAACCTAGAGAGGCAGTGTAAAAGAGGAAGGTCTTCAACAAGATGGGGTGATACTGTGGCTACAACAATGGCCTCCAGCAGAGGAACAGCTGTGATGATGACGCAGGACCGAGCAGTTTCACTCTGTTATGAGTAAGGTTGCTATGGGTTCTAACTGATTTGATGGCATCTAACAACAAACAGCAGTCCCAAGGAGCTGGGGATTGATAATAACCCAAATGTCCAACTTTTGCTTGATGTCATTTGGCTCCATTTTCCTCCACTTAATTCTCTGACTATATTCCCTCATGTTTCTGAGTTCTATGAATTGCTGTAATGTCTCATAGAAACTAACAGATTTGAAGAAATGTCTCATGTGGTGTTAAGCGCTGCTCAGTGCAAAACCAGAAGGTCAGGCAGGAGTAAGCCAGATGCTGTGTCTGGACTCTTGCCAGTGATGAGATCTTCTCTCCACTTCTCAAAGTGCTCATTTTATACTCAGGAGGATGGCATTGCAGGGAATCTGTTTACAACTATTCACAGGAGAGTCCGATCATTATTTTCCTCCACCTTCTTACTGGACCCACATAGGGAAAGCTTTTTTGGTGGAAGTTGCATTGAGTATCAATAGTATAATCAAATGAATCCTTCACCTTTGTGGTGGTTACATAATCTCCTGTCACCTTGAGTGAAGGGGTGGAGTCTAGCCTATGAATCTGGCATGGCCTTCTCCTGAGGATTCTTGGAACTCCCATTTTCCTCCCTGGAGGCAGGACGCACACTCTCCATAGCCACCTTGGTTTTGTGGTTTGGCAAAGTACCGACCACCAGTGACACTGCCAGAGCTTCTGCTTCCAGTTTCCTCCCTTCAGCGGTCCAAATTGGAAGACTGATGGTTGTAATTGCCAAAATCACTCTAGCATCTGCCACCTCGAAAATTGCTTCCATCATTACCAAATCCATTATAACCATCCCACTGCTGTCATATCCACCACTGCCATCAAAGTCACCAACCACGTCCACTGACGTTTCCACCTTGACCAATGTTGTCATTCCCAACCAAAGTACCTCCTTGTCCACCACCGACATTTCTAGAGCTGCCTCGACCTCTTGGCTGCAAGAGGCACTGGCCATAGGTTGCTTCGGCAGGCTTTCCTTACTTCACAGGTGTGGCCGTTCACATGGTCCTCAAAAGTCACACAAGCGGAGCCTTCTTCTTGCCGCGGCCTCTATCAGTCATGATTTCAGGCACTATAATTTCCAAGATGGCTCAAAATAATCTCGGAGGTGGTGCTCTTCCATGTTTTCGTCGATGCCAACAACAGAGATCTTTTTTTAGTGATAAAGGGGCACCTGGTCTTTGAAGTCCTCCCGGGAGACAGCCCGATCAGCTCCCTCACTCTTCGCTTCCCCTTGCGTGGGCTTGCGTTCATGGCTGCATCTTCTCTCTCCCCCCCCCCACCCGCCCCAGTGGAGACAGTGACAGACCCACAGCCCCTGCAGCGCTGGGTGTGTGGCTCTCTCATGACTGCATGGTCCCTGAGCATCACCCATTGCTCACAATGGCTCAATCCTCTGATGAAGAGTTTTGGCAGCTGTGCGGGGCATGATCTACCATCTAAATGAAAAGACTACCCCCCAGAAAAAATGAATTTCAAAAGGAAGAAAAGTTACCCACTGCCCCGCCTCCCTTTCTCAACTCAAACCCAGTGGCACTGAATCGATTCCAACACATAGTGATTCCATATAGGATTTCTGAGACTAACTCTTCATGGGAGCACATAGCCTAAGGGACCCCGGGGGCTCTTTTGGGCAGGTGTGAGACTGCTAACCAAAAGTTTAGCAAGTCAAACCCACCAGTTACCCTGTAGGAGACAAAAATAATACACAACATAAAAATAATTATTCTGGAAAGGCTAAAATATTTGGAGACATTGAAGTTAATTCTATACAGGCACAGTTTGATAAGCCCTTAATCAAAAATATTAGAATATTTCCAATCCTAATAACATCTTTTAAAAATTCATCTTATCTTGGTTAAAATTTGTACCACACTCCTTGTAAGCTATGTTTGATTTTCTTGAAGTTTCCAAATACTTTCCTGTAATTTCTTGACCAAAAAAAATGTGTTCTTACTTCTACTCTTAAGTTTATCCAAAATATTTCTAATTCATCCACTCCTATTAATCTCCCAGAAATACAGTATTTTCTGGGAGTATATTTTCAAGGAACTTTTTTGGGAAATGCTAAGTGGGAGGTAAAGTTTTTGAATCCTTGCATGTCCCAAAATGTTTTCTTATTGTGATAATCTTACCCTTGACAAATAGTTTGGTTAAGTAAGTTAATGTGGTCTTAGAATTTCAAGTTAAAACTATTTTCTTTCAGAATTTCAAGTTGCTCTAATGTCTTCTGCCATTCAGGATTGACAGAAATGTCAGTTTAATTTTCAATTCCCCCCCCCCGCCCCCTTCTGATCTATTTTTATTACTCCCACCTTCCCTTCCCATCACTGGAAACATTTAACATCTCTTGATTTTCTGAAACTTCACAGTAACATCTCTAGATTTTTAAAATCGTTAATCTGAATCAAATTCTGTTATTTCAACAATTTCTTTTCAATTTTCTTTGAACTATTACTTGACTAGTTCATAGACTACATCACTAAATTTCCCTTTCTTTTGTTTCCTGTTCTAAACATTTCTGCTCTAGTGGATTACAACTTGGATTGCTAACCACAAGGCCAGTAGTTCAAACCCACCAGCTACTCCACTGAAGAAAGAAAAAGCTTTCTGCTCTTAAAAAGATTTACAGTGTTGAAAATCTATAGGGGCAGTTTTATCCTGCCCTATAGGATCATTAAGAATCAGAATGCCAGAAGCAACACAATGGCAGCTGAATTTTAGTTTTTTATTTAAATCCTCATACTGCACTACTTAAAATTTTTATTATTTTAAAATCTCTAGTAGTTCTTTTTTGATATACTTAAAAGTATCCTACTCTTTTTCTTAAATAGTTTTATGGATGTATAATTCACATGTCATACAATTTAGTAGCTCAATTATATCAAGAAGAGTTGTACAATCATCACCGCAATCAATTTTGGAACAAGTTCTTTGTTCTAGTACTCGTTATTAGCTCCCCATTTCTCCCCAACCTTTCCTGCCATTCCCCCAAGGAACCATTCCTTAATCTAGTTACTGTCTCTATAGATTTACCTCTTCTGGATTTCATTTACAGAAAAACATCACCAAAAAACTATAATAACAAAGTAAAACAGATAAAAACCTCAATTAAAGGTCAGAACAAATTTAAAATGAATCAAAATGGCGATAAAATGACAAGGTGTTAAGTTTTAGCCTAACCGCATCTACAATGATCCATTTTCCAATGCATTCTGCATGATAGCAGGGTTGTTCATACCTGGTCTACGGTTAGAGAGGATGCACAATGAGTTTAATTCACATGTATTCCCACTTCACTTTTTAAAAACACTGAAACTACTTTAAAATGGGTCAAATGGGAGATCCAGTGATAAGACAGTACGTTTTAACCTAACTCTGTCTGCTATATTCAACTTTATAATGCACTCTGTCTGACACCAAGACTGCTCACATCCCTCAAATTGGTCAGAGGGGATTCACTGGAGGCTTCACCATGTGTAGACACTGCAAATGGATTTTGGGCTTCCACTGTCATCCATGCAAGGCACCCTACACTCTTATTTTGTGGACATAACAATTCACATCTCTTTGATTATACTAGTGCTTGATATATCCGCTCTTGATTTTGCAATTATTTGTTTTTTCTGATATCAATTTTTTACTATTCTGGTTTTCCTCTATCAAGTGGCTCAATATCCTAACATTTCTAGTTGGAGGAAATGTCTAATAACTTCAGCAAAAACCTGAAGCCTATTGTCTGAATACCCCAACCCGCACCCGCACCCCCACCACCAAAAAAAAAACCAACCCCAAACAAACAAATCCCCACACCAACAGCCAGTGAGTCAATTCCAACTCAGACTCATAGCAACCCTATAGGGCAGAGTAGAACAGTTCTACAGGCTTGCTGAGACTATAAAATTCTACCAAACACTGCTCCATCTTTCTCCCATGGAGTGCCTGCCTGATGGGTGTGAACAAGACCTCATTAAGACTGAGTGTGTTACTTTGGAATGCTAACTCCCCTCACAGTAACTTCATTTAGAGAAAAGCCTTGATTTTTTTTTTTTTACAGGGGGTGGGGTTGAGAGGGGCTAAGGTTACCTGATGATTGCACTTAGGGCTGGGGTACCCAATTCTCACAGCTGACCTGACAACGGCCTTTACTTTATCCCTCATGTCAATCCTGTTCACTCATGGCTTGGCCAATGAAGCAAAATCTGAATGGGCCAGAATTTGCAACATGAGTTCCTGGAACAGTAACAGAAATGGAGAGAATTATGGGAAAGACCCTGCTAGACACTTACTCTCTGTCTTAGAAACCAGGGCAGTGTGCCCATCCATAGCAGCCAAATTTCTTGACCAGCAGAGATGGAAAGAGGCTTCTGCTCAACGATGATATAGTCCTGGCAATAAGCCAATCTCCTATATCACGGTCCTAAAAGGACTCACTAGTCTCCTATTGTCAGGTTTTGACCATCATTTTTACAGTTCTGCTTATTGTTCTCTTAAATCCACATTTTTCAAATTCCAGTCTATCCTGGTTTCACTGTCAGCCACAAATGAATTAAGACAAACCCGTTAGAACTCCTGTCTTCCGACTTCCAGTTTCATGCAAAACTTGCCTAATGCCAATCTGGAAGAAGATGGAAGGATGCTTCAAAAGGGAGGCCATCTCTGTGGAGTGAAGACTCAAGCGGCACTCTAAATAAGGTGGCATTGATCCTTGATTCTGGAGAAGTGACTATTGCGGTGCCTTGGGCTAGGATTTCAAGGTTACACATGGGAAACTTGTGTTGGTGAGTGGAAGTTGGCCCAGAAAATATTCACCTGGAAGGTCACTAACAATTAGCTTCAGGAGGCATGTTTTAGCCTACTGTGCAAGGTTGGCCAATCAAACTCCTGAATATAAGGATCAGCAAGCTTCATGGATGATGAGAACATCTGCTCTTGGGAGGGAGGGCACCGTGATACTTGGGACATACACTCTCCGTGTCAGGAATTCTCCCAGACTTGTATCTTTTTGTTACGTAATAAATAGAGTTTGATTATGATATATTCTTGGTGAGTTCTGAGTCATTTCAGTAAATTATCAAACCCAAAGGGGTAATGGGAGCTATTAAGTGAGAAAACAAGGGTATTCTACAGACTCCTGAACTTTCCACTGGTATCCTGAAGGGGTAGTGGGAGCCTAGCCTTGACTTGGTGAACAGCAGTCACAAGTATTGGGTGTAACACCCAAGAGTCTCTTGTAGAGTCTCTAAACTTGTGACTGGTGTCTGCCTAATTGGTAGTCTGATGTACGGTGTCCTTTTAACTTGTGAACTATTAGGGCCTGCATGGTAGAGGCAGTTGGTGGGTAGGGTGGAAAAGTGAAGACGAATCAATCTCCACATTTTGGGAAGTAGATTCACGCTAAGTCTTTCTTTTTTACAATTACCAATTTAAAGAAATATACCACCACCACAATGTCTCAGAGACAACAATTTCAGTTCTTATGAAGAAATGAGATAGGGTGGCTCAAAAAGTGACCAAAGTACAGAGGAAGCAAAATACTTTTTTGAGGACCCCTCTGCCAAGAAGCCAGTGTTCCCTGGCAATATACTTAGTAGCCAATCCTAACTCTAGGTAAAAAACCAAGGGCAGTGACAGAAAGATCTGTTTGATCTACAGAAAGTAAAATGGAGTTCATAATATCAAATGGACTAAAGTTTCAAATCTATGCAAAGTTCAGTCCAAAATTGTTTAAACGTTATGGTGAATTTTCTATCATGTCTATAGAGATTATTCACGTATTGATAACCATAATGGATTAGTGAATTACATATATGTATTTTTAAGCACTGCTCTTTAATGATGCAATGTTTAATCATTTTAGAATTCCAATTCCAATACTTTTTTAACCTGGTATGAGCTGGAAGAGGTATACAGGAAATGCTGCGACAGCATAGAGAGGAAACTTGGAACAGCCCAAGGGATTTGGAATGGTTTAACAAAGGGGAGGAGGAGGAAGAGAGCACATACATAACAGATGAGGGACGTTAGAGATGGGAAGAAATGAATGTGGCCTTATAAAATCTACAGGGAGAATGGTGGGAATTACAGTGAAGCACGTAGGATAATCACATTATGAACAATCGGAACAATACAGCAAAAAGATCCCAGTATTCCAGGGGCTTTCAAAGGAAGGCTCTAAAATGTTGATGGCTGGGCAAAGACTTAATCCGTGAAAGACACGATTCTGCTAACATCATTTCAAATTATATGGAGGGTTTATAAAGGCAGCCAACTGACCAAGGCAAAGCAAGCAGAACAACCCTATTTGCTTGGATATCCCTTACTTCCAATCTTTTAAAAATATTTTTAAGCCAGGTGGTGGCATGTAGAAAGAACTGAATACACATACACACATATATACTCATGTAGATCAGATGATGGATTTAGAAAAAGGCCTCGTCAAATGCAAAAAGTGGAAATCAACCTGAGTTGATTTCCTATCAATCTAAATACTTAACCAGCTGTGAAACATATCAAAGTTGAGAATATATATAGTTTCAGTATTAAGACCTTATTGTTTGGATTTTTGTGCATTTCCCTTTTGTCTTCCTCATAAATGGCAGTCTCACTAGCTACCATCTAATGAGAGAGCTTAAGAAATTATATTGAAAAACAATGGCATTTTCCCACAATTTTTGAAATACTTCCAAGCGCCCCCATATAGAACATTTGGGACATGTGCTGAACCATTACTAAAATTTCTGGCTACTTTACAGGGCCAGGATTAATACACCCATTTCATAGACACGAAGGCTCTGCCAGTTTAAATTATCTGACCAAGAAGCAAATGCCTCAGTGGTTTGCTACAAAGTCTTGCTTGTTATTATGTGTTTAAACATTTTCTAATTTAATTTTTACAGATATATTAAGATGGAAGTTATTTCCATTTTACTGATGAGGAAAGATAAGCCCAAAGTCACAGAACAATCTCCTTAAGCCACTTAGCTAGTGAAGGCAGAATTGGACTCGAAACTACTTCTGTCTGTATGCAAATACTTTGTCGAGATTTAGCTAGTTCATAAGCATAGCTCTATAAGCCCTAGTATGTGGATTTTCTTAATACATTCAAGGGTCTTCTGGTAAATTTACAAACATGTCTTTCAGTTTTACTATCTTGTTCTTAATATTAAACTTTACGCATTAACATGAGATGTCACTCTATGTACTTAACCGCTGTGCTGTATAACAGTGATAGTATGAATCATCGGAAACATCAAATTAACTTCGTTAGGAAGTTTCTGTTCTTTATAACATAAAATTCTTCACAAAATCATGGCTACAATAACAATACATTTTGTACAGTCCTTTACAGTTTGCTAAGAACTTTCACTCATTTGATGTATTACAATCTTGTAAAGCGGACAGGTTAAGTGAATTTTCTAAGGTCATATAAAAGGATAACGATATCTCCTGATTCCAAATAACTATTTTCTGAACTATATTAGAGCAGTATCTCTTGAGATACAGTTTCTAAATTCTATAAACACTTTCTGTCTCAGTTCCCCATAACAATGTAAAAGCTATTTACTTCTTAAAAAATCAACTCATAGGTAAAGCACAAAGATTTGATTACAATTAGAAAACAGTGTATGTCTATTATCAACCTAGGTAACACAAAAGAAAAGGTTATAGCTAACAAAGGCTGGGAAGTAGAAGCAAGATGGGAAATTTGGAAAAAGGATGAGTATTTAAATCCTTGTTGTATAAAACAAGGGTGTCTCTGGTTGCTGAAACAGGAGATAGAACCTTAAATATATTGTTTAAAGATATGAACATGGCCAGGCAGGAAAAGGGAACAAGATAATCTTATAACAGCAAGTCTGCAGACAATGTCTATATAAGACAGACTAGTGGAAGAATGAAAAGTACGGGGGTAATAGTTTTTACTACAAATCTTTCTGGATTAATTGATTTTTTAAGACTATGCTTGTATTATTTACACAAAAATATTTTATATGAAAAAAGAGATAAATACACACCCACGCACCCGTGCGCCCGCACACACATGCGCATGATCTTTTAAATCAGTGTTTCTCAAAGTGGGTGATACTGTCCCCTGAGAGGAGGGCGTGGAAGGACCCAGGGAGACTACAAAGCTGATAACATATCCTGGATTACAGTACCTAAAGTTTTTAATTGCCCAGGGACACTGACCTTTTTTTTTTTTTTAAATGAAAAGGGGCAGAAGGCCAAGTAAGTTTGAGAACCTATTAACTATTAGAAACAAGGGGTCACTGGTTGAACTTTTAAAATCAAATTGAACATGGTTCTCTAATATTTGAAACTGGGGCTAACTTTCTAAAATCAGCAATGACTTCTCTGTTGTAGAAGTATGAATGTTTTCTTATTAATCAATGTTCAAAAGTCCTATAAAAAGTATTTCTGGGGGGGGAAAAAGTATTTCTTTCCTGACTGATGTTATTGGAGGTGACAGCCATTTCCTGACCCAAGTCAGATTGTCAGCACAATCTTTTGCTGGAAATAATTTAAATGTATTGTGACAGTTGTATAAATGCCGCCTAATTCCCAACCTCTTCTAATCTGTCTGATTGCAGCTGACAGACACACTTATCACTTGCTCTCTCTTCTGAAACAATTTTCAGAAATAAGACACAAGGTATAGGAATAATGGTAAAGCACAGAAGTGAGAAGATAGTGCAATGAAAATGCAAATACAACTTCGATGAAAAATCAAGTATTTAATAAAAAGACTCACTGCCATTGAGTTGATGCCAACTCAAAGCCCATTAAGGCAGGGTAAAACAGTTCCTGTGAGTTTCTGAGAGTGTAATTCATTATGGGAGTAGAAAGCCCCATCTTTCTCCCTTAGAGCAGTTGGTGGTTTTGAACTGTAGATCTTGTGGTTATTAGCCCAATGGGTAACCACTAGCCCACCAGAGCTCCTTTAAGGCCACTAATGAAAGGAAATACAAGCTTCTAGACGAAACAGAAAGGCAGGCAGATACAAAGCATAAGAGAAAGCAATGTTACAAAATGCTATTTTATGTTATTAAGGATGTCTAGCAACCATTTTTTCTATCAATTCTTACTAAGAGTTCTCTTTTAAAACTTTAAAGAAAGGATGAAATTATATATATATTTTTAAAAAGGTGAATCTAGACATTAACACTGCATACTTCGTCAAATACATTAAGTGATTTCTGGAGACAGAAAAATCTTTGTAAGAATATAATATCCCTATAAATTTATCAATATTAACAGATACACATTTCAAAATCCAAACCAACTCACTGTGATAAAGCCCATTCTGATCACAATGACCTGATTCTATATGACTGAGTGCAACTGTTCCTTTGGGGTTCTGCGGCTGTAAATCTTTAGGGGAATAGAAAGTCTTTTTTTCTTCCTCCCTTAGAGCAACTGGAGGTTTAGAACAGCTGACCTTGAGGTTAGTAGCCCAATTCATAACCCACATGCCACTAGAGCTCCTTCTTACACATACTCAAGGAACCCTTAAATATTTTTAAATGAAGCAAATTGCGGGAGAAGTGCGGACTTAGAAAAAGAATAGTAGCAACAGTTCAGTCTGGAATAAATAGACTACTTTATTCTTGGTTTTAAGAATGTTCATAAGGAAATTTATCTGGTTAA
Source organism: Tenrec ecaudatus (assembly GCF_050624435.1). NCBI lineage: Eukaryota > Metazoa > Chordata > Mammalia > Afrosoricida > Tenrecidae > Tenrec > Tenrec ecaudatus. The sequence continues at coordinate 103,382,379 of NC_134536.1, forward strand.
GAGAACGAAAGCTGTAGCATTCAGTAAGTAACTACACATATTCCATCAAACACTATTATTTCTAATTTTCACATTAATGTTATCAGTGAATATTAGAGATGTTATTTTGAGGTACACTGGCAGGAATAAAATTGGGGTACTTGATTTCCAATATGAAGCAACTGAGTTCTGTTTTCTGGTTCTAGAAATGAACACTTATTGTCCCACAAAGATTTCTTTCTATCATTCTAACTTCTGTTTGGCTCACTCAACTTAAATAGCTTGGGGGTGGTTTAAGGAGATCATTCTGTATCTTTGGGCTTATCTTTCCTTATCAGTAAAATGGAAATAACTTCCATCTTAATATATCTGTAAAATTAAAATTAAAAACATTTAAACACGTAATAACAGTTCCTTAGTTAAGTGATGAGGAAACACTGGTTTCCTTCTTTACTCGTTTTTGTACTCTTACTGAATTAAAAAAAATTATTTTAAAACTGGCCTATGAGCTTTACCATCAAAGTATCTAGGTTTGAAATATATATTGTTCTTTTGAAAAGCACTGTACAAGAATACTAGTATTAGCTTATGAATCTGTGTGTAAATGGATAGTGTCTACAACTTCGGCACCACTAATTACTTAGCAGTTGAGCACACCTGGCTAGAATCTGGATTACGACTGCATTTTATCTATAGATCACTTGTGTAGTGATAATTTCACAATGTTGAGTTTTCTACTCATAAAAAGGGTATATTCTTCCACTTATGTAAATTTCTTTCTTTCTTTTTTTTGCTCCTTCCCTACTCCCACCCCCTCTCTTTTGTTTTCTTGTAGTAGCATTTTTGTAGTTTTCTTTTGGTTCTCTGGTTAGATTTATTGTGAAGTATTTTATCTTTTGGGTGGCTAACGTAAATGGAATTGCTTTCTCTTTTTCCTCTTCAGAGCTCTGTTATCATAAAAGAATTCACTTGATTTCTGTATGTTGATCTCATAGTCTGCCACTTTGCCTAATCTTTTAACTCGTTCCAATTCTCTTGCAGTTTTCGGAATTTTCTATGTATAGGATTATATCATTTGCAAATAGAGCAAAACTTTACTTCTTCGCCAATCCAGATGTCTTTCTCTTTAAGAAGATCTGATGATGCAGCATGTTACACACTAGGCTACTGATCACAGGTAAGTGGTTCAAACCTACCAGCTATTATTCCATGGTAAAAAGATGAATCTTTCTGCTTCTACAAAGATTTACAGCCTAGGGAACACACAAGGGCAGTTCTATTTTGTCCTATCGGGTTGCTATGAATTAGAATTGATTCAATGGCAGTGAGCTTTAATTTCCCTTTGTTGCCTGATATCTCTGGTTAAGACTTCTAAAACAATATTGAATATTAGTGGTGATAAAGCAAATTCTTGTCTGTTTCCCATTTGCAAGGGGACTACTTCTAGCTTCTCTCTGGTTCAGAGTAATACTGGCCATTGGTCTTATATATATGCCCTGTATTATGTTGGGAAATGGTCCTTCGATTTCTATTTTGTTGAGTGTTCTTATGCTCAGTGTTTAAGCAAAAATGGGTGTTGAATTTTGTCAAATATCTGTTCTGGGTCTGGTGGTATAAATCATGTGGTTCTTTGCCTTTGTTCCATTTGTTTCTCTAATGTTGAATCCTTCCTTAAGTGGTATGAACTGCACTTGGTCATGATATTTTATTTTTAATAAACTTTTGGAGTCTAATGGCTAGAATTTTGTAGAGAATTTCTGCATCAGTGTTCACAAGGGACATTTGACCTCTACAATCGTTCTTGGAATATCAGTTTAGTACCAACAGAGTTAAAATTTCTATTTCTCTGAAGTAGTTACTAAAAACTTTTTTAAAAGAAAAAAATGGTAAAACGATGCTTACTGATGGACATATTTCATTTGCAATAGTTTTTCTAGTTGTTTCCTAAAGAAGTTAAATAATCTCACATCTAAACATTTAAATGACAATGTTAATTCAATTATTGAATTAAGATAAACCAGAAGACAGTTTTATCAATTCAACCAAAAAAAAAATCTCTCAGGTTGAAGATAATTTGACTTTCATATCAAGAAAATTGAAGTTGTCAAGAATATACATAACTCACAGATTTTTACTTTGTTTCTCTCTGTAAGAGTTAGGTTTTATGTCAACATGGCTGGGCCACGATTCTCAGCAGTTTGGTAGTTGAGGCCTTCTCCATGAGGCGGTCTAACATAATGTAATCAACTCTATGATGGGATCTACTGTGAGCAATAAAGCAGTTGTACAAAAAATTAGAATCAGCCTTCCTCAGGTTGATCATGTTTCCTCAGAGATGTGGCCTAGTTCATACAAAGTAGACACGGCAAAGACATTATTACTATCGTCTTTTATTTGCTCACCAGAATTATCTTCTGGGTTTCTGAGTTGGCAACTCTTTATGGGAGTAGAAAGTCTGATGGTTTTGAACAGCTAACCTCCAGAGTAGCAGCCTAACTCATAACCATGCTGCCTCAATGAGATAGGCAAGGTACCTATAATCAAACCTATTTACTAAGGCCCCCAAATATATTTCTTACAATGGTTATAATGATGTTCTCTGGGATATTTGCATTTGTGAATAAAAAATACACAAATTTGAAGGTATTTCAAAACGCTTGTGGATAAATGGAACAACAAGGATAATAGATTTTCTCACAAACTTTTTGAAGCCCCCTTGTATAGCAGGTCTTCCATATCTACTGACTGCATGCCTGCAGATTCCATCAACCAGGATTAAAATTATTTTGTGGGTAAAGAAATTAGGTGGTTACAAGTTAAGAAGATGCAGAAAGTGCAGTCTGCATAACATTTACGTTGCACCGGGAAGTCTGTCTAGGAAGCCCTGGGGGCACAGCAGGTGCCAGGCCTGGCTACTAACCACAAGGTCAAACCGAACCCACCAGATACTCTGCTTCTTAAAAGACGTAGCCCTTAGAAAACCTCATGGCAGACTCACTATAAGTCAGAAGCAACCCGATCGCAGCTTTAAGAGCTGATTTAAGATATATGGGAGGCTTCTGTGTCAGTTATAGATGAATATTAGACCATTTTATATAAGGGACTAGAAGAGCATCTACAGAGTTTGGTACCTTGGAGGAGGTGAAGTGTGTGTGCTTATCCTACAATCAATATCCTTTGATACAAAGAGACAATAGTATATACAGAAGCATTATTGTTGAATATTATAATGTTGCCTCTGATCATTTTAACTTTAAAACATTCATTGGCTTACCTGTTTCATGTAACAAACTAGCTTCTACTTTGTGAGGAATTCTTGGTGGAATTTTCATAGATGCACGAATTTGGTAAAAACTGAAGCAAAATAGAAAAGGAAGTCATTTTAAAACATATTTTCAGAATATGTAATACTAATTTCTATGTACATATGTATATAAAGACTATTAAATAGAGTTGGTTTGCTTCTGTATTTATTGATGAGAAAATCATTACGATCCAGAGGTCAAATTTTAAATGGCATAAAAGCAACAGGTTATGTATAAAGTTGAATGAAAAGCTGCATGAGTAAACTATAAGTAATATATACCGAATTTTCTATTTTGTATGAGAGAATGTTACAGCAACCTGTGAAGCTAGAAACGCATATATTTAAGAGTTTTTTTGTTTCAGCTTATTCTTTCGAGGCATACAACAACCTTCGTTGGCCACACCAGAAGGGCTCTATGTGGAAACCTCAACTAAGTGAATGGGGCCCTACCTCAAACTCACCTACAGTCCTTGGACTTAAGGCTGAAACAAAACTTCAAAAGGTGAGACGCAGATGCGGCTCTATCAAGGATATACATAGCACTGGCAGTCATCGGACTTTGGCTTGGACCTCTTGCCAAGGTGCCCAATGAATGGTGGCCTGAACCTACCACACAATTACCATTTTAATGAACTCTTTATTATATTAAGATATATCAATCTAGTAGAACTGCATCTGCCAATGTCAGTGAATATTACTGAAAATATTGCTGGAATGGCAACCCCATTGTTCGTGTAAACAGTGTCTAATCACTTAAAGAGTTTAATCCAGTGGTTCTCAAGCTTCCTAATGCCACGACCCTTTAATACAGGTTCCTTATGTTGTGGTCATCCCCCAACCATTAAATTATTTTTGCTGCTACTTCATAACTGTAATTTTGCTACTGTTATGAATCGGGCAACCCTGTGAAAGGGTCGCTTGTGATGTACAGGTTGAGAACCACTGGTTTAATCTGTTCAAGTCAATAATTCATCAATTTCAATTCATAGTCAGTTTTTACTTACATAATGTCCTTTTCAATTGTGCTTTAAGTTCTATACCATTGGTTAATTGACATTATCAATCGAATTAGCTTATGCCCCAGGGAGATGACTGATAATGTTCTCGAATCATAAAATGATGATGTCTCTAGAGTGATCCAGACATATATATACCAGATCTATATATAATTGGATCTTGTGCTCGTACTTAATTCTAGCCCTAATCTAAGGACAATTGGTTCTTATGACAGACCCTGCCTGATACTTCCCCTCATGAAGAGATTACTGAAAATACAGGTGCTATAGCAGAGTGTGGTGAAGAAACTAGATGGTGATTTCAATAATGGTTGTACAACATGAAGAGTATAATAAATGGCACTGAATTATACATGGAGAAGATTTGGAATCAGAGAAGGTCCAATGGTATATATTTTTACCTCAACAAAAAAAACCACAATTACACAAATAGCAATGAGTACAAGGAAGAAGGAAATGCTCTAAAATTAATTGTGCAATGATTGTACAACTTTTCTTGATATGAACTATTGAATTGTGAGATATGTATGTGAAGTACAAATACTGTTTAAAAAAAAAGAATTAGTCTTGGAAACTCATGGGGGCAGCTCTTCCCTGTCCTATATGGCCACTAGACCTCGGCAGACACTCAACAGCAGTGAGTTTGGTTTGTTTTGGTGTGGTGGAATTAGTTGGTATGGCGCTTTGCAACTCCACTCAGTCACTGCACAAATAATGCGTAGAGGACTCTAAAGGGGACTGGGCAGTTTTGTCATTCCACTTGGTATAAAATGAACCATCACAGAAGCAGGAACCAAGAATCTTAGGAGCAGCAGAAGAGGCAACCGCGCTTACTGAGGATTGCTATGTGGAGAAGCAGTGGCAGCAGAGCCTGTGAAGAAGGAGCCATGGTGGGAACAGACCAGACAGAGAGGCATAGGCTACGGAGCCCGCAGAGAGAATAAAGCTGAGCACATTCAGGCAGGAAGGATGGGGTGTCCTGTAGGCATTTAACATTTGCCCAAGCAGGACAGAAGCCAGGCATATAGCTGAGAGGAATCACTGTAGACAAGATGTTTTGTTTATCCTGAGTTGTAGTCTATTAACTTTCGTAATAAACCCCATAATTATGGGGGTGAGGGTAGAGAAAGAGAGAAAAGAAATTAGATGGTGCCGGGCTATCAGAAAGAATAGTGTCTGGGGTCTTAAAAGGCTTGTCTTCAAAAAAGAAGCCATTTAAGTGAGGTGCTAAAGAAGCACACCAGCCTGTGTGATCCAAGGACTGTAAATAATGTAATCCAAGTCCAAAGGAGCGAATGTTATCAGAGCTTAAACTGTGAATACTTAGTCTGAAAAATGCAACAGATGACAGTGGAAGCCCAAAATCCACGCGCAGGGTTGAGGCATAGATTAAGCCTCCAGTGAATTCTCCCTGACCATAGTCAAGGGATGTGTGTAGCCATGTCATCACACAGAGTTTTGTAGAGATGACTATAGTAAGGTATTGTTAGGTTAAAATTTAATATTTTATTTGATCCCTCTTTTGTCCCATTGTAATGTTATATCACAGTTAAAATAAATGTGGGGGTGGGGGGATACACGTGGATTAAGCGTCCAGTGAATCCCCTCTAAGAGCAGGCATGTGAACAGTCTTGCTATCAGGTAGAGTACAATGGAAAGTGTTTGATGGCAGAGGTAGTCAGGTTAAAGTTTAACACCTTATTATTTGATCTCCTTTTGACCCATTTTAAAGTTCTAGTTTTTAGTATTTTCTGCTTTCTTTTCAATTGAAGATTTTCTCTATTTTGTTAAAGTTGTTAGCTTTTTTGTTTCTTTGTTTTTTTTTTTCTTGGTATATCAAATCTAGGATGGGTGAGTCTACAGTAATCGGATTAATAATTTCTTGGGGTTTTTTCTAGTTTCCTAGGGAATAATTAGGTACCTCAGCTTATACTCGGTTAGGCTTATATTCGAGTATATACGGTATTTTTTTGTTATTGTTCTGCAACATTTTTTTATCTATCCTAGCAAACAACCTTCACCACAACAAAAGTATTCACAGAAAAAAATGAAACTCACTCAAATTTTTGGAAAAAAAAGTTAAATCTTGTATACATATCCACACCAAAAATCAACCCTGCAAATTGTAACTACACTGAGGCATCACTTATTGCCTATCAGAGTGACAGCTATCCACACTTTAACAAAATATTGGTGAGGCTGCAGGCACAAAAAAATTTTCCTCCTCTGCTGGAAGGATGCAATCCATATGAAATAGATTTTGGCAATAAATAGCAAGGACACATATGCATTTACACTTTGATCTAGAAATTCACTTTGAGGATTATATCCCAAACATACACTTAAAAAATACTAATTGACTAATAATACATACGACTACTTATTGCAAATTAGTAGTAACAGCCAAAGTCAAGAACGAAAATGTCCACCAGTTGACCGCCTCAATAAGCGCTCAACAAGATAGAACTGAGTACTTTTCTACTATCAAAAGGAATGTGAAATCTTTCTATATGTACTGTGATGGAATGACCTCTAAGATGCAACCAAAAAACCAAGATGCAGCAAATATGTATACTATAGTCCCCTGTATAAGGATGTATATGACTATTTACTTGCTTATATTCCAAATAATGAGAGCAAACCTTTCCTTCTACTGGAGTAATGATGCAGTTAATATTAATTTTAAAAACTACCTTGTTTCTAGAGATTTTTTTCATGGCTTCTAAATTTTATATTTTAATTTTTTTCCATGTCTAAAATAGACATAAAATATGACTGGGATGCCCGTATCAGTAACTCTAGTAATTCAATCATGACTATGATCTTCAAAGGATGCAAAAACTTACCGTATATACTCGAGTATAAGCTGGCCGGAATATCAGCCGAAGCACATAATTTTACCACTAAAACAACATTTAAAATGTGCTGCAAAACTCGACTTACACAGGATATATATGGTAATTGTGATTCATCAAGGGTGTAAAAAATGGCAAAGTAAAAACAATGGGTTTCTAGTTTTGAGAACAAAAAGAGAGAGGGTGGACACTGGCAATTAAGAGGTTCACTTTTTTTTTTATCTCCAATCACCAAATTATAAATCTTGCAGAAGTGTAATCACCAGTCCCTTGATGCCAGTACCAGGGGCACATGTCTCTGAAACGGTGATTCAGGCTAAATGGAGACCTCTTTTGTGATTGATTTTAAAGATGAGGCAGAGGTTAGGATTAGCATAACAACAAGAAAAACCTTGAGTGTCTAATATTAATGTGACTTTTGTAAGGAAAACAAACTGCTGACCACAAAGAGTTGATTCTTAAACCTGATAACTTTTCCCCCCTTTATTGGTCTCTTTTTTTCCTCTTTTTTTTTCCTGTGTAAGAGAAATCTACTACTCAACCTCTACTGTAAGGTTGGTAGCCCTGAGAACTCCTTTATTAGAGTAGTTTTAGTTCTTTCATCTTAATGAAAAAATACAGACAATTTTAGACAGCTTTAAAGGCCTTAAAGAAAACTTGGAGTAGTTTCTGAGGCGCACCAATGACTACTAATCCAAACCCACTACCATTGAGTTGATTTTGAAGCACTGTGACCTTATGGAGGTTTCGCATGCTAAGTCTTCACAGGAGGAAAAAGTCTCAACTGTGCCTACCCAAACCCCAAGAAGTGGGTGGTGGATTCATACTGCTGAACTTGTGATAAGTAGCCCAATTTGCAATCCACTACACCACAAGGGCTCCTATTACCTAATCAGAAGTTGTCAACATCAATTCAAATTCTACAATATATACAAGGGAGCTTTTAAAAGTTCATGACAAGAAATTCATTATCTTTTAATTCCATATGTCCACACACTTTGGAAGTCTCCTCACACATGAAATCTATTAGAGGTAATGGATAAATTTCCCTAAAGTTGTAATCAATATCAATAATCCAAAAATTTATCATGAAAAGTTCTCCTTCGCTGACAATTTTTTTAAATCATTTTATTAGGGGCTCGTACAACTCATCACAATCCATACATCTATCCATTGTGTCAAGCACATTTGTACATCTGTTGCCCTCATCATTCTCAAAACATTTGCTTTCTACTTGAGCCCTTGGTATCAGCTCCTCATTCCCCCCCCTCCGTCCCCACTCCCTCACAAGCCCTTGAAAATTATTATTTTGTCATATCTTACACTGTCCAACATCTCCCTCTACTTTTCTCTTGTCCACTCCCATGGAGGAGGTTATATGTAGATCCTTGTAATCGGTCCCCCCTTTCTACCCCATCCTCCCCCCACCATCCTGTTATCACCACTCTCAGCACTGGTCCTGAAGGGAAAATTTGTCCTGGATTCCCTGTGCTTCCAGTTCCTATCTGAACCCGTGGACACCCTCTAGTTTAGCTGGGTTCGTAAGGTAGAATTGGGATCATGATAGTGGGGGTGAGGAAACATTCAGGAACTAGAGGAAAGTTGTATTTTTCATGGGTGTTACATCGCACCCTGACTGTCTCGTTTCCTCCCCAAGACCCTTCTGTAAGAGGATGTCGAGTTGCTTACAGATGGGTCTTGGATTCCCAATCTGCACTCCCCGCCTCATTCACAATGATTTGAGTTTTTGTTCTTTGATGTCTGATATCTGATCCCTTCGACACCTCGTGATCACACAGGCTGGTGTGCTTCTTCCGTGTGGGCTTTGTTGTTTCTGAGTCAAATGGCCACTTGTTTACCTTTAAGACCCCAGACACTATATCTTTTGACAGCCAGGCATCATCAGCTTTCTTCACATTTGCTTAGCTGATAATTCTTTTTAATTAAGCTATAAACTTCCTATGAATTTAACAAATTCAAAACAGAAGCAGAAGAGATTTAAGATAGTTTCAGAGCTTTTAAAAACTATGCTATGTGGAAACTGGTGTGTAAGTTCAACAGGAATTTTTAAAAAGGACGTAAGCTCCATAATCTAGGGATGTTACTAAAACCCAACAATACAATTTTTATATCCTTAACTTTACTGTTCTACATTTCCAACACACTATGTTCCTCACCTTCTAGTAGCACATCTTATGACACAGAAATGGTGCTATCATATGATTAGCAAAAGCAGCAGTAATTACGGACACATAATTACACTATATTTTATTATAACCCAGGTAAAAAAAAAAGTAAAAGTATTACTACTATCATTTCAACTTCCATTTCCAACATCTGTCTCATTACTAGTTTTATTACTGGCAATATTTAACTGTATAAAATTTCACTTGCTTTACTATAAAGATTATAAGAATATGTTGCACTTATCAAAGTTTCCATATCTTCTAAATACTTAAAAATCTCTGTTCCCTTATGAGTTAGATTATCAGCATCTCCATTCGAGAATTAATTTACAACATCATAAAACTGTGCTAATTTAAAATGTGGTACACAAGAGTGATGGCTGTATGTGAACTGCTGGTTACTATTCTGCAACCAAGTAAAATAAATCAACTATGTGGCAATAATACACTGTTTATTCAGCTGACCACCCGCTAACCCCACCAACAAGATTTCTTATTGAAGAACACAGCGCATTCATTAATTTATATTCTAGCAAAAGCTCAACTCCTCTTAGATCAGTAAGTTTGCAGATGAACTACTCTACGTAACACTGTCCCTTAAAGAATTCCAGAAAAAGATGTTCTAATACTTTTGCAATAGTCACTACGGTGAAAAAAATTCTCTCTAGTTTGAACCTAATTCTAATTACTATAGCTTCAACTTACCTCCAATTCTACGATCCTTTATGAAGATGAGGATGTGAGTTCAAATATAACCCCCCATTTATATATTTCCAAGGCAATGTACCCTCCTCACTTTAGAGTCCTAAGGAGCCCTAGTGGCATGTTGTTGTAGCTAAGTGCCATTGAGTCGGTTCTGACCAATAGTGTCTTTTGTCTGCAAAACAATGAAAAGCTGCCTGGTCGTGTGCCATCCTCAATTGTTCCTATGTATGAGCCCATTGTTGCAGCCATGGGGTCAGTCCATCTGGTTAAGGAATTTCCTCTCCTTTGCTGCCCCTCTACCGTACCTAACATGATGATCTTCTCCAGGGACCAGTCTTTCCTGACAACATGTCCAAAGTATGAAGACAAAGATCACCAACCTTATTTCTATGGGGCACTTTGGACATAGCTCTTCCGAAACAGATCCTTTCATACTTTTAGCAGCCCATGGTACATTCAATATTCTTTCCGAGTACCACAATTCAAATGCATCACTTCTTCTATTGTCTTTATTCAGTGCCCAATTCACATGTACATGAGGCAATAGAAAATACCAGCTTGGGTTTAGCTCACCCTAGTCCTCAAAAGTAACATTCTTGCTTTTCAATGCTCTAAAGAGGCCTTGTGCAGCAGGCTTACTTAATGCAACAGGTCTTTCCTCTCTGACTGCTGCTTCCATGAGTATTGATTGTGGATCCAAGCAAGACAAAATCATCGGTAACTTCAACCTCTTCTCCATTTATCATGATGTTACAGATTGGCCTTCACATACTGATGGCTGCAATCCTTGTTATTGATCAGCAATGGTTCAAGTCCTCCTTACTTTCAGCAAGCAAGGTTATGTCACCTGTATATTGCAGATTATTAACGAGCCTTCCTCTAAGCCCGATGCCACATTCTTTTTCATGTAAGCCAGCTTCTGATTATTTGCTCGACATATAGTTTGAATACATATGGTGAGCACATACTACCGTTTCACACCTTTTCTGATTTTAAACCATGCAGTATGTCCTTGTTCTGTTCATACAATTACCTTTGATTCATGTACAAGTTCCTTTGAGCACAATGAAGTGTTCTGGGACTCCCATTCTTCTCAATGTTATCCATAGTTTGTTATGGTCCACAAAGTCAAATGCCTTAGCATAATCAATAAACTACAAGTAAATATCTTTCTGGCATCCTCTGCTTTTAGTCATGATTTTTTCTGACATCAGCCACGATATCCCTTGTTCCATGTCTTCTGAATCAGGCCTGAACCTCTGGTAGCTCTTTGTCAATGGGTGATCTGAAGGAAAATGTTACTTGCACACTATATGACACTGATCTATCATGTGAGTATTCTGTTGGGCTACCTTTCTTTGGAAGGGGCACTAATATGAATCTCTTCCAGTCAGTTGGACAGTAGCTGTCTTCCCAATTTCCCGGCTTAGACAAGTGAGTGCTACCAGTGCTTCATCATCTTGTGAAAACATTTCAATTGGTATTCCATCTATTCCTGAAGCCCTGTTTTTGGCTAATGCTTTCTATACAGCTAAGACTTCTTTCTTCAGTACTATAGGTTCTTGCTCAAATCTTACCTCTTGAAATGGGAGACTACCGATTAGTTCTTTTGGCACAGTGACTGTTTTTTTTTTTTCATCTTCTTTTGATGTTTCCTACATCACTCAGTATTTTGCCCATGAAGTCTTTAATATTACAACTCGTGGCTTGGATTTCTTTTTCAGTTCTTTCAAGATATGGTGAGCATGTTCTTCCTTTTGGTTTTATAATTCTAGGTCTTCACAGATTTTATTGTATTTTGTCTTCTCAAGCTGCCCTTTGAGATTTTCTATTCAACTCTTTGGTTTCACCATTTCTTCCATTTCCTGGTTGCATAGTAGTTATGTTGGGCTGCTAACTGCACTATCAGCAGTTCAAAACCACCAGCTGCTCTATGGGAGAATGATGGGGCTCTCTATTCCTGAAGAGAGTTACTATTTCAGAAACTCACAGGGAAGTTCTCCCGTGACCTACAGGGTCACTATGAGTCAGCACTGAATCAATGTCAATGAGTATACTCTACAATTAAGAGCAATTTTTAGTCTCTTCTGACATGCATGCCGATTTTTTCTTTCTAATCACCCTCTCTTCTTCTATGATGTTCTTATGTCATCCCACAGCTCATGAAATCTTCAGACATTCGTGTTCACGGCATTAAATCTTTTTCTGGAGATGTTCTCAAAATTCAGGTGGGATAGATTCAAGTTTGTATTTTGGGTCTTAGGGACTTGTTTTAATTTTCTTCCACTTCAACCTGGTCCCTGGCCCCTGCCTTGTTTTAGATGCTGATTTTGAGCTCCTTCATCATCTCTTCCCACAGATGGAGTCAAGTGGTAATGATGTTGAAGTAGTTGATCTTGCAAACTTCTTTCATGTCATCTGTCTTCAATTCTATCACACAAAGCCCATATTTTCCAACTATTATTCCTTCCTGTTTGTAACTTTTGCATTGCAATCATCAATAATTACCAATGCATCTTGATTACATGCTTGATCAATTTCAGACTGATGACATTAGCAGAATTCTTCAACTTCCTAACGACTACCATTGGTGGTTGGTGGATACATTGGACTATCAGTTCTCTTATTGAATTTGCTTATATGCAGACAGTTATAATCTTATCATAGACACTATAATTAAAGATAAATCTTAAAATGTCCTTTTTGTAATATATGCAACACCACTCCTCTTTATTTTTTCATCCTTAAGACTTTTCTAATTCAAAATGGTCAATGCCAGTCTATTTCAGCTCACTTATGGTTAAAATGTTGAGTTTTATGCATTCTATTTCATTTTGAAAACTTCCAATTTTCCTAGATTCATACTTTGTATCCAAGTTCTGATTATTAATTTATGTCTGCACATCTTTATTCTCATTTTGAGTATTGTTCCATCAGCAAATGAAAGTGCTGAAGGCTTTAATCCAGGTACATCATTATGGTGGATTCTACTTCGAGATGGCAGATCTTCCTCAGACATATTTTGAGTGTCTTCTGACCTGACGGGCTCCTCTATTGCCACTATCTCCAAAAACATTCTGCTTGTTTTCTTGAGTTTTTTTTTTTTTTCACTAGACGAGCTTATTTATTCCAGGCTCTTTCATTTCTGACTGGACTCAGACTTGGAGGTAGAAGCCCTCAGCGAGGAAAGCCTCCGTCGCTTGGCAATCTGCTCCTGCCGCTTCTCCTTGGCCTCCTTCGTTTTCTTGGCCAAAAGCTTGGCATATTCGGCGGCCTCCTCGTTTTTCCTGGTGCGCTGCTTCTTCAGGGCAATGCGCCGGCGCTTGTGCTGCAGGACCCGCGGAGTCACAAGACGCTGAATCTTGGGCGCTTTGGTCCTAGGTTTCTTGCCCTCTTTGTTCAGTGGCTTTCTCACAACGTACTGGCGGACGTCATCTTCTTTAGAGAGATTGAAGAGTTTGCGGATTCTGCTGGCTCTTTTGGGCCCCAGGCGACGAGGCACAGTTGTGTCAGTCAGTCCTGGGATATCTTTCTCCCTTTCTTTACAATAACCAAGTTGAGAACGCTCAGATTGGCATCCACAATGCAGCCCCGGACAGATTTGCGCTTCCTCTCCCCAGTTCTCCATGGTCTGTAGCAGGAGTGCCCCTTACTCAGCAGCAGGCGGACACGGCCGTGGGTCAAGACACCTTGCTTCATGGGAAAACCTTGCTTGTCATTCCCGCCGCTGATGCGGACGACATAGCCCTTCCATTCTTCGCCAAGCGCCTCCGCAGCGACCTCCGTGGCCATTCGCTTCTCATAAAAGGTGCGAAGTTTGCGTTCATCGTCCACTTCAATGAGTTTCTGGCAGCCAGTGGCTGGGAAGGAGATAGTCAGCTTCATGGTGAAGCACCCGACCGCCTCCGCGACGCCACGGAAAAGAGCTTTTCTTGAGTTTTTCAGTACCTGACAATGGTTTGATTCTGTCCATAAGGTTTTTGCTGGCTAATTCCTCAAAAGCACACAGCCTATTTTTCCTTCAGAGTCTATTCTTAGTCTGGTAACTGCTGAAATCTGTTTACTTTGGTTGACCCTGTTGGCATTTTTAATATTAGTGACATCGCTTCCTGCATCACAGCAACACACAAGCCACCACAGTACAACAAACTAAGAGACAATGTAACTACAGGAATAGTTATATAGTCTATTAAAATACCATAGAAACTACAAAAGAATTGAACAATAGTAACTCATATTATCGTGATGACTTATTTGTAAATATGCGGCCTAAACTACAGTTCAAAAACAGTAATTTTTAAGGGCTTAAGTGGAGAGCAAATGCTTTGAAAAAGATAGGGGCAAAGAATGTACAGATGTGCTTTATATAATTGATGCATGTATATGTATGGATTGTGATGAGTTGTATTAGCCCCTAATAAAATGTTTTTTAAAAAAAGACACAACAAAGAACCGGGACCTACTCAAAAGACCACATTCAAGAACAACAAAGACTTCATCAAAAGGGTCACTGAGACCCCACAGATTGGGAAAATGCTAAGTTATAGTAGATCATAGGAAGGGCTAATGTCCAAAATCTGTAGAGAACCCCAACCTGTAGTGGGGTCCCAAAGTTTTCCCTGTTTTCATTGATGCTCTTAACAAGAAAAATACAAATAAACCAATTAAAAAGGGAGCACAAACACGAATAGAAAAAAACAACAACCAGTAGTTAAAATGAACTCAAGTATGTTAATTTCCAGGCAGAACGCTGAAAATGCCAACTAAATGCTGCTAGCTAAGTGTGATACAGTACATTAAAAACAAAATAAGTAAAAAAATAACCAAGTATTTTACAAGCAGAAATTAGAGAGAATATCCCAATTCTACCTTACAAATCGGGTTAGACCAGAGGATGTACACCAGTATAGATAGGAACTGGAAACACAGGGAACCCAGGACAGATGAACCCCCCAGCACTAGTGGTGAGAGTGGCGATACCAGGAGAGTGGAGGGAGGGTGGGATATAAAGGGGGTATAACCCCCTCTCTGGGGAACAGACAACAGAAAAGTGAGTGAAGGAAGATGTTGGACAATGTAAAACATGACAAAATAATAATAATTTCTAAATTATCAAGGGTCGTGAGGGAGGGGGGAGAAATAAGGAGCTGATACCAAGGGCTCAAGTAGAAAGCAAATGTTCTGAGAATGATGATTGCAACAAATGTACAAATGTGCTTGATACAATGTATGTATGGATTGTGATAAGAGTTGACCAAACCCCAATAAAATGATTTTTTTTAAAAAGACCTCTACATGAAGTAAGGCAGTGTGACAAAAGGACTTCTAAAAAGTGTAATGGCATAATCCCACAGAATTCTCCCTCTGACAGCCATCAGGTCAATTCCAACTAATAGGGCTACTAATTCTCAGAGTAGGATCTCTAAGTAGTAGTGATTATATCTACAGGAAAGCCCCTAAAAACAATTGGGAATATAGGTTTTTGAGCATGGCATTGATGGTAGCAGGCACTTGGAAAGCCAACAAAGTTTTAAAAAGAGTTATACTAGCAAAAGAGTAGCCAGCCTGTATTACTGGCTTGGCTGTGGCCTCCTGGCCAACAGACCAAGTGGAAGAACTAGTGTGTCAGTTCTTCCAGCCTCTGCTCTCTTTCTTGAACCCAAGCTTCTGCCATGAAAACAAAACCCATAGCCTACGGAGTGACATGACCTGGTTTTATTTGTTCAACAAGGTGGCAAAGCCAAATGAAACAAACCAAAAAACAACAGAAAAAAGCCTCCCATTCTCCTGTTAGCTATAGTCTCACTATCTCCATTCTCAGTAAGGTCCTTTGGATTTCTGTCTTGGGTTACTGCAAGTGCCCATATACTGTTTCCTAAAACGCTAACAGTTCTACCCAACCGGCAATTCAGCACAATCTTTACCATGCTATTAAATGCATATTGCATACTAATGACAATTCTATCCTTGCTTGGAAATCAACAGTGGTTACTCAATTCCTAGTGCCAATTCTTCTCTGGTAATGCAAAGGTCATTAACAAATAGCATCTCTCCTTTCTTTGCTACTTTTTCTTATACTATTTCCCCAGCTAATATCCAATGATCAGTATTTTTTGAAATAATGTGCTCATTCTTATCCTAGATCTGGTCATGCTGCTCTTTCCTACTAAAAGATTTTCCCCTTTATCCTCCGTGTACTAGAGTCCTATCTGTACTTTGATGCTAGCTCTCTATAATGCCTGTCTAACAGAGTAACCTACAGTTGTGTTCTCTTGTTTCAATGCCTAAAGTACTTCTTATATCTTATATTTATTGGAGCTTCATTGTGTATATTTTGTTTGTCTACTAAGTTTTGCTAGTATTTTAATTTTTCTCCATGAGACTATACTTTTTAAAAATAATTTCAGCTAATATGACAGCATCTATAAAACAAATTTGTATCAAAAGACACTATACACTTTTAAAGAGCATGAATACATCTAAAACATTTTCTTGGTGTTCTCAGTACTCAGCACTTCGAAACCCACAAGCACTTGTTCAATATAGCCCACAGTATCGTGAAATCCATGTGAAAGTTTAAAGGTCTATTTAAAAAATAAGATTTATCTGAGAGATAATTATTTGAATATTATATGTGACTCCTAATATTAGCTAGAACAAAAGTTGTAATTAAATTAAAATTGTATATCTTAAACAAAATATATAATTTTCTAATTAAAATACACACCCTCTCTGAAATAAATCCACATTGTAGAACTTGTTTAGCTCCACGGAGAATTCTACCATTGCTTGAACTTCAGTCATTTTCAATTGATACCCAGAAGACAAATCTGGTAACAGCACCTTTGTTGAAAGGGGGAAAAAAATCATGAGAGCTTAAAAAAAATCATCATGAGCTTAAAAAAAAAAAAGGTAACCTACAAAAAACACTAATATTTAAGCACTTTTCAGATTATGAGGGGGTAACCCCCCAAAAAACTGGGGCTCCACCACCCAAGCTATGCCCTTAATTTTTTTTTTTACAAAACAACCTTATCATCTTCAAAGTACTCTCCATTACACTTAATACATTTGTCAAATCTGCGATTCCATTCTTGGAAACAGTTTTCAAACATCTGTTTGGATGACTGTCAGCACCTCCCTCATTTTTTTTCTATTTACCTCTTCTTTGTCATCAAATCGTTGTCCTTTCATGTCCCTCTTCACACAGAACAAGGTCAGGTGAGTAAGGGGAGTGCGGCAAGAGAGGCATGCTGTTTTTGCCACAAAATGGCGTACTGAGAAGCCTGCATGAGCACGTGCATTGTCATCGTGGCAAAACCAGTCCCCCGTCTAACACAAATAAGGCTTTTTGTTGCACATATTCTGCAATCTTTTCAGAACCTCTAAATAGAAAGCTTGATTAACAGTCTGGCCTGGTGAATGAACTCCAAATGCACTACAAGTTGACATTTCCGCCCTTTTGGGAAGTTGATGGACATCCAGAACGAGGTTTGTCAATTGACATTTCCCCTTTTATGAAATGCGAAAACCTCTTGTACTCTTCAGTTTTTCTCATAGCGCTGTCCTTGTAAGCTGTGTTCAGTATCACAACAGTTTCTGCAGCCTTTTTCCCCTCAAGCAGGAAACAAAATTTCACAGCTGCATGCTGTTCTCTTAAATTGGCTATCGCAAAAAATGAAGTTCGAGCAAAACTGCTTTTATAAAAAATTCACTGTGACCAGAGAGAACCAGTGACTGGGTGCACTAACTCAATGCTCGTCTAGCAGGAAAAATGCATGCTACTGAAAGCTCCGCTCTGTCCAGAGCAATTCTGGTTTTCCTGGGGGTACCCCTCATAGAATATATAGGCATAAAATAAAAATGAGCAAATCAAATCCATGTCCCTAAGGGCCCTGGTAACAGTGATAAAAGTGCCCAGCGGCTAATTTAAAGGTTGGAGTGTGACTCCATCAGTCATTTTTCAGGAGAAAGATGTGGTGGTATAATTCTGTAAAGACGTACAGCCTTGGAAAGGCTCAATTCTTGTGGCCTGGTTGTTTTGGGATTTAATGTAGCATTACTCATCTAAATCCTATCAGAATCTACACTCATTAAATAGCACTGTTCTCTATAATTAAGATTTGTCCTGTTAAAATACCCTTTCTAATTTGTTTTCCTTGATGATATCCATGTGATAATATAGCAAGTTGCTAAAAGAATTTCTTAACTTTATCTATCACAGATAACGTTTTTTAAAAATGAAGTTACCGAACCCTCTCTTCTAGCTCTACATTGCGCATAAAGGCAATTCTAGATTTAAAGACATTTAATATCCCATAGTTCCTTTTTAAATCCATGAAATGTTTTTTCATTTAGGTGAAAAAGCTTTTAAAATAATTTTTTATTAATTTTATTTACAAAGAGGCTTTTTTACTCATTATATAAGCATGGTAAGTCATTTCAAAAACGTTATGAAAATAAAAACAAAACCATTCACAATTCTTTTCAGTGAAATATATACCTAGGTATATATTCTTCATGTGTTTACATTTATATATTTTTTATAAAAGCAGAATCAAATTACATATACATTTGATAAGCTAGTTTTCAGTGAAATTGTATGTTAAAAATGAAGTAAAACATTTTATATTAGTTAATATATTGTGAACAAAGTAATTTGAAAAATCTAGTTGAATATTTAGTTTCTATCTTCATTTTTTTAAAAAAGCATGTTAACAATTATCTTTATCAATAGTAGATATTTTATTAAGCAATTTAAAGTAAGAAAGTGTTGGAAAATGGGTTTCACTTGTCTTGTAAACATTTTCTTCTGGGGACTCTACAAAAAGGTGTGTCTAGCAACTGTCTCAGGAGACACTCTAAAACAATGAACAGATTTGTTTACCTTCCCACATAAGTAAAGATGGAGTAGTGCTACAAGGCAAAAGTTAGGCAAGTTTATTGTCTAATACAAAAGATGCATGTTTCCGTAGTGTGGGGTTCTTCCATAAATAAAATCTGCTTAATACAGATGCCACCTAGCATCCTTTTAAATACCCCTGGGAGAAACTGAGGGAAACAGCATAAATTCCAGTACTCTGGGTAGGATTCCTACTGCTCCATGTACCCAAAGCCAGGATTGTCATGCCCCTACCAATAAACAAGGCACAGTAGCGGGCTAGCTTGCTAGCATGCACGTGATGTGGCATAAATTCTGAGACCCTTCCCAGTTCTTGAAATAGTTCTTCACAGCAATAGAGAAATAATCTGATCTATTCAGAGTTAATTAAAAAGACATGCTATATTCTTACCTTTGCTGATCAAACCTTCAATTTAACATTATTAAATAACGAACGAATCTTGAACTTCCAGTTACTGATTCTTGTTAAAAATTATATTGCTTCTCCTATGAGGGAAAAAGGACACAAAGCATCTCAAATAAAATAGTAGCCATAAAAATAAAAAGTCCAATATAAGGAAAGCTAGGCTGTAACTTAATATTATCAATATATCTAAAATATACATACATCCTCAAGTAGACTTAGGAATCCATTTTAGAGGTTTGTTTTCATATTATGTCATTATTGGGGATTTACTTTCAATGTACAGTAGTATATAGAAGAGTACTTTCTTAGTGGCTCAGAACCAACAGTCATGAACTCACACACGATTATAAGCTTATTAACTTAATACAAATGTCTAGGTTTACTGCTCTGATAGGGACTTGTGGAACCTGTGAGACTATGGCCCGTAGGTTACCTTTCAGGCTTTGAACTAAACCCACTCCTCCCATGGTTCAACTTTCAGGAGGCACATACTCCTCAATTCAGCACACATGATCCAAAGGGCAGCATTTGCCCAGTGCTAAAGCTCTGAAGACCGAAAAGGATAGAAAAGGAGGGCTGACGGGAAGAGTAAATTAGAGGAAGGAAATGGGAAGAGTACTGTTACACTATGGGGACTACAATCAATGTCGCAACACAAATATATATATATGAATTATTGACAGTAAACTTCCATTCAAATCACAATAAGTTTTTTAAGATTAATTGTAAAATTGCCATTTACAATGAATCAAATGAGGTGATTCCTCTGTGTATATATTTAATACTGTTGAATTGTATCAAGTATTATTTATAAAAAGGGTTGAGATATGCTATAGTTTTTCTCACATTTCAAATATTGCTCAAATTTATAAAAATACTATCTTTTTCCCTTACTAGTAATTATTCTGGGTACTAAAAATATTAGAAAAAACACTATCTTCCTACTTCTACAAATACTTAGTCTCTCCATAATTCTCATCTCTAAACTTCCATAATTGCTAATTGAAATGTTAATAATAATATAATTACAGTATTTTGTAGTAACTATTTCTAAGGTGACTCAAATGTTTTATAGAAAATATTCCCCATTTCATGAAAATGTTACCTAATGCAGCTTGAAGCCCTGTACATATGTTCTTTTATGTATAAATCTATTCTACTTCAGATTCTGAGTCGTTTGGTCAAGTCTTTAAACCTTAAATTAATCATGCCTTAAATCAATCAGATATAAAATAAGTATTCATGGAAACATTTATTGAGCACTTATTACATGCTAGGAATTTCAACCAAAACAAGGTATATTAAATATAGTTAAGTTCCTGAGCTTACTACCTATACCAGGAACAAACATTTAAATATATGAGTTAGTCAAAATGTATAGCTACTAGGGTTCTAGTTCATACATGTAAAAGTTTATTCAAAACAACCCACGTTTCAGCATATTACTGCCATGATAAGTTCTTGCAGTAATACACTTGTCTTAGTCACCTTAGCCAGGGTATCTGCTGGACTGGTTGAATTCCAAGCAGAGGTCAGCTTCAGAATATTCCCAAAATCTACTGTGTTGGAGTCAATGCTGACTCAAAGCAACCCTACATAACATAGGTTCCCAAGCCTATTTGACTACCACACCCTCTTCAGGAAAAAAAAATTTACTCAGTAACCCTTGGCAATGAAAAACCTTTGTACTACAGGATTATAGCCCACAATAAAAGATAATGTGGAGGTATCTACACTCCTGGATTGTTCCAGCGTCCACCTCCCCCACCACGGGGTAGTATGCCCACTCTGTGGATCACTGCTGTACAGGGTCTTGTAGGCTTTGCAAATCTTTCTGGGAGCAGATAACCTCATTTTTCTCCTGACGAGGGGCTGGTGGGTTTGAACCTCAACCCTGCAAGTGGCAGTCAAACACTTATTCAACAATGCCACCAGGGCTCCGGAAGGTTAGGGGAAGTTTATTTTTAGGATCCCAAAGGGGTCACCTTGATAGGTTTTCTTAAAGGACACAGGACAATCATGGGGTGTGGGGGATGTTATCATGAAGATGAATAAGTTTAAAGAAAGCCAAAAACAACATTGGTGAGGAAAAGGCCAAAAACATTGTGCCGAGGACTTCTTAAAATCATGATTCATTAGTTCACGCTTAAAGAGTAGAAAGGGATATTTATGAGAATTTTGTTGAGAAATATTACCCTGGCCACCTTAAAGCCCTGATTTTTCCTCTTCAAACTTTTCTGTTCCCCAAACCCAAAGAGCATTGTAAAGGAACATGGTTGAGTCTGAGGATACCCAACTGCTGGGCTGGCAGAGGGAGAATTGGAGTGAAGCCTTCTTGCATAGGGAAAGGATAGAGAGGTGCCTTCAGAAGTACACAGACCTCTCTGGAGTATATGTTAAGAAACAATGGTTTCACATTTTGATATGTTTGTTTCATGAATGTTGCTATGGAATGTTCTGATTTTATAGTATAATGGATAAAACAATGGCTTAGGATTTGAGTTTGAGACCCATCACAGTTCCCTCATGTCCCTCATGAAACAGCACCTTTACCAACTATGGTGAAATGAGTTCCTACAGAAATGTGGCCTACAGCTTCGGTCCTTTGGAAAAACAGATTGTGAGATGTCCCCCTTCACCTGAGGAGTTATTTTTGCCCTCGATAGCATTTGCCCACATAGCAGATTTTTGTCCACCTTGACTGATATTTCCTTGACAAGACATAAATAATTTGAATTTTTGTCTGGCCCAGGGCTTCAGGCTGCTCTTTGTCTGGTATGCATCTCTCAGAGATTGGTCAACAGCTTGTCAAATGAAGTGATTTTAGACAATGCAAATAAAATGTCTGTGGTCCAATGGATAGGCGATTGGTCAAATCAAGTGTATGGTCTTAAACCTGACAAGGAGTTTGAAGATATAAGCTTATAGATATAAGCCAGCCTCACAGAGGTTTTTTAGACAGGAAGGAGAAGGAACAAAGGAGAGAAAAAAAGAGCAACAGAAGAGAAATGATTCATTAGTTTTGCTTCTCAAAGAGAAATGATTCCCATGTCTAGTTTTGTTTCTCTAGAGAACCCAACCTAACACAAATGGCAAGGAACATTCTAAAGCTATAACATAGGACAAAAGTTTTAACACTGAAGACAGTGAGTGGCCCTGAAGAGGTCTAGTGGCAAAGCCAGATGCAACAGACCCGAAGGCGGAGCTGGCAGTGGCAGGTCTGGAAGGGGCCCATCAGCAAAGCCAGTGGCAAGATCACAAGGCCACAGCCTATCTTCAAGTGCAAAGAGGAGTACACAACCAACAGAAGCACTGACAGTTGTGAACTAAAAGACTTTGTCTACATGCTTCCTGATCCTGATTCCTGAGTTGCAGCTTATTGATCCTGATCTTAAGTTGTATCCCATTCCTTAAAAAAAAATATTTAACTCTAAGTACAGTCATTGAGTTGTGTGTGGCCATCGCATCACATTATCAAATCCAGAGGAGGCACTGCTGGGGTCAGAATTGGTAAAGTAGGTTGGAAAGTGATGTTATGTAGACTTCCACCTCATAGTAACCAGCTTTTGGCTAATCCTGGTCAAGATCCTTCTTGAAGTTAGACAGGTTCTGACACTACTATTACTATTTTTATTTAACATTGCCTATTATGTATGAGAAATCAGCTTTTCTTACCTAAGCATTTCAATTTTAGATTCCATTACAGTAGTTTGGCCTTTTACTTAATACAGAAGTCAGTCCCAGAATCAGGGTGCCACCATAACAAAAGCAAAAATATATCGTACTAAGAAATTGCCTAACACGCAACAGGGAAATAGCTGTAGAATACTAGTACTCTTATGTGGAACAAAATACTTGATAAAAACTCTTGCCTATATCTTGTTGCCTGTTGTTGCTATGAGGTGCTGCCAAATCTTAAATTCTGACTCATAGGACTCTATGCAAAAAATTGCTATAGTTAAGTTTATTGTGGCAGCTAATGGGTCACTCTAACTAGACAATCTTCCTCTTTTTTGCTGACTTGCTTTCCCACGTATGATGCCCTTTCCTGATAAAATGTCTGAAATACATGACATGAAGTCTCACCATCCTGGCTTTTAAGGAGCATGCTGGCTGTACTTCTTCTAAGACAGACTTGTTTTTCTGGCAGTCGATCGGGCATCTTTAATAATCTTCACTAGCATAATTCCCAAATGCTTCATTTCTTCTACTTCTTCCTTCTCCACCGTCGAACTTTCATCCATACGTGATGACTGAAAATATCATGATTTGGGTCAAGCACACCTGAGCTCTCAAAGTGGCAACGTTGCTCTTTAACACTGTAAAGATGTCTTGTGCAGATTGCCAATGCAGCACATTTGATGCCTTCACTGATGCTTTCACAAGCAATGTCCATACAATGAACTCCTTGACCATTCATTCATCCTTTCCTCTTTTTACCAGGATGTTACCTATTTGGTTTTCTTTACAATTGGTTGAAATTCATGCTCAAGGCTACAGCCCTTGACCTTCATCAACAAATACTTCCAGTCTTCCTCACTTTTAGTAAGGAAGGTTGTGAGGCACCTACATATTAAAGATTCTTAATAAGCCTTCTTCCAATCTTGATGCCAGGTACCTCTTCAGTCATCTAGTTTCTCAGCTCATTTGTTCAGCATAGAGATTGAACAAGATGGTGAACTGATACAACGCTGACACGCCTCTTTCCTTATTTTAAACCATGCAGAATTCCCTTGTTCTATTCAAATGACTGCTTCTTGGTCCATGTATAAGTTCCGCATGAGCACAACAAAGTATTCTAGCATTCCTATTCTTCTCTGTTATAGTTTTAATGATCCACACAGATGAATAATTTTGCATAGTCAATAAATGCAAGTGTCCATAAAATGTTTATAACGGCAATGTAGGTGTGTTCTGGTGATTCTATGCAATATTTACTTGAAGGAATTGCAAGCAGTTCTAAGCAAAGATGGAAAGTAAAGAGAAGAAATGTGAGATTTTGAGACTCTATCAGGAGATGAGACAATTAATTACACCCACTCCTCACTTATGGTTAGGCTCCAGAGACCACATCACTATGCAAAAATCAGCATTATGTGAAAATGAAGGATGACCACATCAGGTCACAAAATGAAGGATCATTACATCTTTACACCTAACTGTCAAATTACACTAGTAACTGACAACTTATGTCATTACATAACTGAAAAACTAGTAAGAAACATAGCTCACTTAGGTTGACACATAACTTTAACCATCACAGCCAGGGTTTACTTTCACTAGTCCAGATGTATGCTGATGCACTGCCAGGTGTATGTTGATATTGTGCAAAATAGTCAGATTGTTGATTTTTCACTGTTGTTGTAAATGTGAAATATCAGGTAATATGATATTCAATAGGTGAGAAGTATATTTAGTACATTTTTCATAGGTCTTCGTTTTAAGATTCCATAAGTGCTTTAGTGCTAACCCAAAGTCAGCAGTTCAAAACCACCAATCACACCACAAGAGAAATCTTAAATGGCAATCTGCTTCTGTACAGATTTATAGCCTTAGAAATTCTATGGGGCCTTCTGCTATATTGTGTAGGGTTGCTGTGGGTCAGATTTTACAAATCAGCAATGGGTTTTGGTTATTACACCAGGGGATCCACCTTGGTACTAAGGCTTGTTATCTCATGTGGCTTCAAGACAGAGCCATTAAAATAAGAAAAAGTGGTAGGTTATATCATTATTGATAACAGAAGTGAATGGATACAAATATGTAAGAACCTTAGTATGCATTTGAGAGAGTTGTCAAAAACACTATAAGCTAATTTGCAAAAGCCTGTCACTGTAAATTTCAGGCTAGCAAATCTGCAGGAAGCAAGTTATAAAACTATTTATCATTTAAGATAAGACAAATTGGAGTTTTGTGGTCACTGAGGTTAACACAAGGAAGAACCACCCACACAGCAAAACAATGGTCATAGAACTATGGATATGTGTTTTTACAGAGCTAAGCATATTACTCTATTCCCAAGGCAAGAGAGCTTCATTGTTCCTGCCCAACATTATGCTATGCCAGTAACTGCTGTGATTCTCCTTGCTCACTTTCCCAAATGGGAGATCTTAATGCTGTTTTCCAGTTTCTGATATACCTCTGTATATCAGAAAGATATAGGTGTAGCAGACAGTTATATCCATCAGGTCTTGCAAATCTGATGGAAATTACTGCAAATCTCTCATCAGAAACAGTAGGTATAAAGCTCGAAGACAACAGTGATGCTTACTTCCAGCGCTGAAAGTCATCCTATCTACAAATGGAAGTTCAGCCATGTATATTAGGGGGAAAATGTGGGCAATGACCCTGTACAACCCACAGATACTAAAATTCTAACCAATCACACTGAACTCAGACTGATTTTGTGATTGTTTTTGAAGCCAAAAGAGGATGTGAAAATGTGAAATAAAGAAGCATATCTCAGAGGTTCTTCAAGATGGACTGTGGTCCTCCAAACCTGCGAGTACAGTCAGATTTTTTAGATCTTCTTACAAAGATCCAAGAATAAACAGTCTTAACTCAAACTCCGGAGAAAAAGATTCTGAAAGGATGCTTTTTCGCTTGAGGCAGAGGATAAAGAAATTGAACAAACTATAAAGATTCCACACACTTCTCTCGTGAACATAAGGAATCAAAGAAGCTGTTTCCAACTTACAGCTTGGTGACTGAAAGGCATTCAGGGGTGCTACTGAAAAAAGGTTGGACAATCTGCCACTATTATTATTCAAAGTGAAAGGAGGGACGCATATCAGAGGCTACATTGTGAGAACCCACTGTATACAGGCTAATGGCTGACAGTGGGAGCCCAAGATTCATTTGTGGAACTACTTGGAAATTAAGTCTTTGGAGAATTCCCTCTAGGTACAATTGAGGGACGGGAGGAACGTGGTTACTAAACTGACAGCTTTGGAGAGATGAGCACAGAAGATCAAAGGCGCAAACCTGACTTGAAAGGTTAAAACTTTGTCAGTAGATCCCCCCTCTGAGGCATACTGGACTTGATCTGGTTTCCAAAATGTTCTGTATTTTTGATTTGGTTTTTGTTTGTTCATATTAAGGTATATCTCAGAGGTGTCTTGTCATTGAAGGTCGCCCTCTTGAAGTTGTGCTATATGTTTTTCCACTTTTCAATATACAAAACCCAGGATTGATGAACCTATAGAGACAGCAAGTAGAATAAGGGTTTTGAGGGGCAGTGAGGTAGAGTAGTGAAGGGAGGCTAGTGAAGGGGAGATGATGTCAAGGAGCCCATGAAGGAAAACAATGTTTGGAAACTGACTGTGGTAGCAATTGTACAATTCTGCTTGACATGATGGAACTATGGAATGACATGATATATATCAAATTTTAAAAATAAAATCTCAATTGGTACACGTACACACACAGCACTACCAAGAAAACCCTATAAACATGGGCCTCTTAGCTTTGATGGACTCAGCTGCCACCTTTTCAAGTCTACTCACCTAAGGCAAAGCAGAACTCTAATCTACATATGATCAGGTCCTTCTAGTTTCTGGGTTAATCTTTTGAGTTGAGAAGAAAAGCAATAAATTGAGTACTAATGACTATGAGTCAAAATTGACTTGATGACAGTGTTTGGTTTTTGGATCAGCCAGTAACTTCTAAATTAGCCTCGCATCTTTAAGCCGGTTATTTGGTTTAACTTATAAGCTATCTGAGTTGGTTATATCTGTCCTGGTTGGCTTAGCCTGCATATCTGAGCTATGGGCTTATTTTCTATTTACATCCAGTTTCCTCTTCAATTGGCACAACCCTGAGAGTCTGGGGAGAAAGTGGTTACTAAACAGAGAGCTTTGGAGAAATGAGCATCGAAGATTTCTCTGAGGCTGCCCAGCTGTGTAAGCTCCTTCAGGCAGGCCCTACCATACTCAACTCTCCTGTCACTTGCTTGAGTCTGAAGACCACTCGCACACCGCGCAATGGCTTTTCTCCTTCTCTCACCCACAACACACTACTCGCACCAGTAGCGATTTCTCTTTTGGAAAAGTTCCTGCCACATAGCATTGCGCCGTGGTCACCCCAAATTAATAGACATTCCTATAATGGTAATAGTGGACTTCAATGGGAATTCCAGACCAGTGGAGGAGACAGATATGTCTGTCTGTCTGTCTTTCTGAGAAGGTGATTTCACTTCTGATAATGGGTAAGCCAAGGAAAGGCAGCCTGTGCTTGGGGAAAATGCCTTAATTTTAAAAATCATTTTTGGGGGTTCTTCAGTTCTTATCCCAATCTATACACATATCCACTATGTGAAGCACATTTGTACATATACTGCCATCATCATTTTAAAAACATTTTCTTTTTACTTGAGCCCTTGGTATCAGCTCCTCTTTGCTTTCTTCCCTCCCCCATGAACCCTTGATAATTTTATAGACTCCTACTGCGAGAATCTGCTCACTAGTATCTTGCTAATCATGAATTTTTTACTAAGTTTCTTTTCAGCCATGGACAACCCAGGCTGTGTGCTATATGCAAGCTACCTGTATTTATTCCCCCAAAATAGATGTTGAATTCCTAGCTTGTACCTGTATGAACTGTTTGGAAATAGTTTTCTTTTGCTATGTTAATTTGGTCATTACTCCTACATTATAAAGAATGGAATAAACACAGATATCAAATCTGCAGTAAGAGGAAGACAGAGATAGATGCAGTTAAAAGCCCAAGGATTGTTGTCAACTACTAGATGCTGAAATAGACAAGGTAGGACTTCCCTCTAAAGCTACACACCCTGAATTTGAACTTTTACATTGCTAGGTTGAGAGACTTGCAATCTTTTTAAAGTCCCCACTTGTGGCATACTTTATCACAGGAGAACTGGGTAGATAACTAAGCACAAAGCTCAGAACCCTAACAAAAATAATCACCATCCTCTTCTGAAAAACAGTCTAAGGAACAATGTTTTCTTATCTGTTAGATCTTACTTTCTTTAGTCTGGCATAAACATTGACGTAAAATAGACCTGAATCCAAATTCAGATTTTCTAAGCCTATTTCCTGAAATCGAAATAGTATTTGTAATCCACAGCTCATGAGCCACACACCAGGGCTCCTTAAACAGGTAATACATGCAAAGCACAAAGGTCAGAAGCCTGATGCTTGGTGCACCATTGCTGATGTGAGTTGCCATCAAGTTGGTCTCTGACTCATGGTGACCCCATGTGAAACAGAACAGTGATTTACAGAGAAGGTGAGCTTATCAGAACCGGTACAGTAGAAAAAATGTCAAGTCAGGAAAATCACTGGCTAGGAACTTGCTTCCATTCCTCACTCACCAAAACAAACTGCTAAGGGATGATAGATGGTCTTACAGCACACTGCACAAATCATAGGAAAAAGAAGTAAATTCTTCCTCTTTGGGGGATTAAAGAACTAGCCAGAACTCTGCCAGTCCGGTTCCACCACCACCCACACCCCCATGATAACTTGTGAATGGAACCATTGTCATTCACAGGGTTTTCACTGGCTGACTTTCAGTAGTAGATCACCAGCCTTTTCTTCTTAGTCTGTCAACTCTCCTGACGTTGGTTCAGCATCCTAGTCCTCTGGGAGCCTCCAATGACAGATACGAATTGTTCAATAAACTCCTAAATATGATTACACTCAAGGAAACATCTATCTAAAGCACCTAATTAGCCAAGTCATAAGTGTGAATTGCATGGCTTGAAAATATTGTCAATCACAGGCCATAGAACCTAGGAAGAGGGGTTGGCTTCAAGTAAGATCTTCTTGGATGGTTGGGATATAACTCAAAACTCTATATTTAAAAAAATTTCTACTTCACTCCTTACTGTCAGTTCTTTGGCTCCCATTACTGAAAGGACTATTTCAGGACTTTTCTACCAAAATGAAACCCATGACCAGCATTTTTATATTGTTTTCATTATATGTCTATATACAATGGTTAATAATAAAATTATTTTGACATAAAATGATTATTAATTATACACAGAGGGATTGATAACAGCTTATATTCTATCCTTATCTATCTGAGGAAAATAACGCATTTTTAGTGTTAAGGTAAACCTGAGTAAGGATGAGGATGGTTTTCAAACCTGGGGCTTTTGATTTCAAAAGATAAAAAGGAATGAAGGGATAATAGACTTCCAAGGTCTTAAATTGTGACTGCCAATAAATTCAAGCCTTATGGTTTTGATATATCGATAATGTAATTATGAGTACTTTCTATGTTCTTAGATGGTCTGATGGAGATCTAATCCCATAAGAGGAAACATGTTATAATTTTCTCAGATGCTTTTTGGTGGAGAGACAATTCATAAAGATTGTTTCTTCAAAATAAAAACCACTTGAGGTTTTTATTCAGGAACCCTGGTGGGTTAGGAGTGGTGCTGAAGTTTAAAGGCACCCGCCACTCCAAGGGAGAAAAGTTTCCTGCTGCCACCAAGATTTATAGCCTCAAAGCCTAAGGGGGAACCATGCTTGTCCTATACGCTCACTCTGAGTCAAAACTGGCTTGATGGCAGCAAGGGTGATTTGGTGGAGTTATTCAAACGGGAGACATTTCTTAATTGCACTGTATGCCTGATATCTTTTTTTTTTTTTGCCTGACATTTTTATAGCCCTGTTAAGGAAAGAAAAAAAAAGGGCTAATTCTTTAAGTTCAGCACCCCTTTGGTAACCAAGTATGTAAGAAACCCAGAGGTGCTTTACTTTATTCTGGGAAGAAAAAAATAAATAAATAACCCAACAATTGTGCTTCGAAACTTCTGCAGCATACCATTTTTTCCCCCAATGGTCCCCCACCTTGCTTCTTATTGCAATTCATCCTAAACCTTCTTGATAAAAATAGCAGCAAAACCCCACTGCCACGCAGGCGAGTCCGACTCCCAGAAGCCCTAGAGCAGTGATGCTCAACCTTCCTCATGACGCGACCCTCTCATACAGTTCCTCATGTTGTGTGACCCTCCAACCATAAGGTTATTTTCGTTGCTATTGTGTAACTATAATTTTACTACTGTTTTGAATCGGCGATCCCTGTGAACGGGTCGTTTGACCATCAAAGGGGTCATGACCCACAGGTTGAGAATGGCTGCACTAAAGGTTGAGAAATAACTCCACCTTGGGGTTTCTGAGACTGTTGAGAAACAACTACACCTTGGGGTTTCTGAGATGGTAAATTTTTAACAGAGCAGATAGCCTCAACTTTCTTCCCTCAGAGCAATTGGTGGATTTGAACCCTTGACCTTAAGACTGGCAGCTTAAATTCTGCACCACTAGGGCCTCTTCTTTTTTGTTTTTAAAGAAACATATATATTATATAGGCCATATCAAGAGATGAAATAAACAATATCCTGTTAAACCCTCCGTTTTTTACTGCTCTGCCATACCTCGCCCCATTCCTCTTGAAAGAAAATAAATCTTAAACACTACTTAATTTCAAATTTGTATATCCCCGTGTCCATCCATTTATTACAGTCCTATTGGTACATATCACAAAACCCACTTTTAGAAGTTTTCCCTCAAGACCTACACATAGAAAATCATTACTTGTCTATCCCTTGAACAGCCCCGCCTGGTATATACAGAACATACAAAGCTTTATAAAACATGAGGCAAAAGAAAAGAATGGAGCTAACTCAAAAAGTAAGTTTCACTCTTACATCTTACAGTGGCAACCACTAGAGAACACAGGACACAGCTGCCCTACATACTGGAGGCTGCAGCGTCTGCTTCACTGTATAGGAACATTTCCTAATTCAAGCGGATCTACAGTCCCCACTCAGCAGTTTGAACTAGACTTTTCACAGATGCCTGAAATTAAAAAAAAAAACAAAAAACTATCTAAAGTCCAGTTGGATGTAGGGCTGAAGCAGTCTAACGATACTCTTACTACACAGTCTAAGAGAGAGAACATTTCCCAAGAACTCATATAGCAATTTTTGTCTGTGGTGGCACTAATATGTTAACATGATTAGGGCTTACTTTGCTACTGTCAGATTATTGGGTAGCACCCTCATTACCCACATTTTATAGGTGGAGACACCAAACTAGAGAGGTTAAGTGGCTTCAACAAAGTAATGTCATGAGTCATAATATGAGTTCAAATCTTTCTATTGCTAGTCCTGTGCCTGCAATCTTAGTTTAACTTAGTTTAACTTCTAAGCCCACAAAATCTTAGTTTAACTTCTAAGCCCACAAAATCAACCCTAAAAATATCACATAAATTTGTAGGCATTTACTCCTCAGGCAACATTGCACATTATAACAACTGAAAAAATTCTCAGGCAGTACCACTGATGGATCGAGCCACACCAGGAGCTAAGTCTAGGCTGGACCATACTCTGCAGGCCACTCTGAACAACATACCAGAGGCACCAGAGACAACTGGTCTATTATTGGGAGAGTGCCCCCCCACAGCCATAGGATACCTTCTCCTGTCCATCTGTGATGTCTTGATCTGGCCACAGAGGATGCAGGGCCTTGGAAGGTAAATGTCACCAGTGGGCAGAGGAGGCCAGGTGAGGTCCCAAAGGTGTTCGGAAGGTTGGTAGGAGGAGCTAAGAGGAAAGGTGCACAGGGTTGTCGAGCTAAGGTGGACGAAAGATAAGCAGGGGCTCTCCCATTCAGGTTACACCAGACTACCACCATCCTCAACCCCTTTGGACTCCATGAGGATGGGAAAGGTATGTTGGGGAAGGAGAACATGCCAAGCATAATCATGAAGTCACACCCCGATGAGGATACCCACCAAGTGGTGAGTAAGTGGAAGTGGGAGAAGACTACCACCAAGATGGGTGTGGCCCAATTCTGCACACTGATTTAACACAACAACCTGGAGTGAGTTTATGCATCAGAAGAAATCATTTAAAACAATCAAACAAAGCAAAAGCTGATAGCTACTGGTCCTAAGGTGTGTGGATTAAATGTATTTGTTTCTACTTTTACCTCTGGCCTCACTTTGGATGAGTCAACTACACTTTTTTGCCTTGTGGTTTCCTTCCATAAAAAAAGAAAAACTGAATTCCTACCTGACATAGATAACATGAAGAAGAAATTACTGTTTGTGAACTCCTTTGAGATTCCAGGAAAAACCAACAAAAACATTTTAGGTATTCTTCAACCTAAGAATAAAGGCTAACTTGACTGAAAGTAATTGTTTTCAATAGATGCCTTCAAAATAGCATACTGCACCATTTTTTAGAGGGGAAGTTTTATGTATAGCCTTTCTTGATTACAAACACAAAATAAAATTTGATCACAAATAACCACCAAAAGTTCTATTGTCCAATTCAAAAACTTGATAAATCTGCTCACATATTTCTCCTTCAGTAAACACTGACTATTCTTAAAATTAACAGAAATTGTATGCAACTGTTTGTGAACAGAGACCCTTCGAAAAAGCCATTGAAATGACGCTAACCACTACAGAGGCACATGTATAAAGCGTCAATTTTTATTTTAAACAATAACGCGTAAAATGTCTGAATATGAAAACCTACCTATACCATAAAATTTCAAAAACTTAGGCATACATTTGAAAGTCAGCTTTAAACAAATCTTAACCCTTTATAAGTTCATCAAGTCTGTACTTGTCGGGAAAAGAAAATCCTTAAATAAAAACTGAAGCTTCAATCAGTGAGTGTTAACTGGTTTAATGCTACTGGCACTCAGTTGATATATTAGTCAATGAAGAAGATAAAGAGATTTTATTAAATTGGAAGCTGAAGAAAAATATTGAGAAGAAGCTTAGTTTAGGCAGAATACAGAAAAGACTACAAGGATGTGAGAACTCTACAGGGCTTACAAATAAGTAAATGGATTGGAATGAAGAAACTGGACCGATGAAATTTTTAAAAAGTTTTTTTGGAGGAGAAGGAGGAGGAGCTGGATGGTCTATAAGAGAGGGGCCTTTAGATGCAATCCAAAAAAATAAAGGGCCCCTAAAGGATGGGGTGGGGTGGTGGGGATTAACTCTAGCTAAAGCCAAACACACATTCAGAAACTAACAAAAGAGAAGGGAGACGTAGTCCTAAGAGGTGGGATATTTTTTTAAAAGGGCCAAGGAAGGAATTACGGAGGTAACGGGGTGAGCAATCTGGTCCGGAGCGCCAGCTGGGATCGGGCCGGCCTGGAGATGCCGCGAGGAGGAGGAATTGGGGGTGGGGGTGCAGAAGGACTGGCTGCCTCCCATGGAGAGGCCACCGGGGTGGAAAGGCAGTGGGAGCGCCGAGGATGGAGTCGGGGGGCAAAGGGCAGGGTGGGCTGGGACACGGAGGGTGAGGTGCAGGAAGAGCCAGCCCCGGGACTCGCCTCCGGCAGGGGTGGCGGGAGGCTCGCCGAGGCCCTGGGTCTCCTGGAGGGTGCCCCTGCCCCTGTCCCCCACCGACCTGCAGCCCTTCCGCGGGCCCACGCGCCGGGCTCGGACGGGGGCAGCGGGGAAAGGGAGCGGAGCGGGTGAGCCGGGGATGAGGAGAAGGCCGCTTCCTGCCGGGCCCTCGGGAAGGAGAGACGGAGGGACGGAGGGACGGACGGACGGGCGGGCGGGCGGAGGGAGGGGTCCTGGGCGTCGGGAGCCGAGGAGGACAGTTAGGAGCTTACCTCTCGCCGTCCGTCTCTTCCACCGCTCGTCGGTCGGAGGAACTTCTCCCGCTGGAAGACGGCCCTACCCAGGTCTGCACCATCCCGCCCGGGGACCCCTCACGTCGCCCGGGCCACCTCAGCTGCCGCAACCACCGCAACCCCAGAGCCGGTTCGTCACCAACGCTCGGCGGCTGGCCCGGCGCGGCCGACGAGCATGCGCAGTCGCTCGAGTCCTGTGGGAGTGCGGGCCCGCCGGCTCTACCTGCGCTCAACAGTTGGTCCCCAACGTGCGCCCGCCCCGCCCCCGCCCGTAGGCCCCGCCCCGCCCCTTTGGGGGCCGACGCCCCACCCTTTCCACGCCCCGCAGTGCCTCCGGAGGCTCGATCGCGTCTGCAGCGGAGGTTTCGGCAGATTTGTCCGTCCTCGATTGCTCCAAAGGGTCGCTGGTGGCGCAGGGAGGAAGCGCTGGCTGAGAACGCCGAGGTGCGCGGCTTACACCCGCCAGCGGGAGAGGAGTGGCCGGTCGGCTTCGGTAACGATGACGCGCCTCGTCGAGCTCTGGGGCCGTCCCGCCCGCTCCTACGGCGTGGCTCCCGGGCTGAAGCCACTCGAGGGCAAGAGTTGGGTTTGGAGCCTGCTCCCGCTCCCAAGTTCCCGCGAGATCGATCGGGAGGCTCGCGTCAATGACGTGCGCGGCCCCAGCTGCCAGGAGCCTGCCCAGGGGGAGCCGTTCGGGATGGGAAGCGGAGGAATTCTCCTGGCACGGTGGTGAAGCGCTCTCCTGTTAGCAGTGTCGGTTCAAATCCACTGGCGCGGCGCTCGGCTCGCGTGAAGATGTCCGGGGAAAACAAGACCGAGGGAGGCAGTCCTACCTTACCTTGCAGGAACGCAATGAGTCAGAATTGATTGCAGGACACAAGCACCACATGAGGAGGGGAGGATCAGAGGAGGGGGGAAAACAAACAAAGACGGGAGTCATACAAACCTTTTTCTTTTTTACATTTTATTAGGGGCTCATACAACTCTTATCACAATCCATACATATACATACATCAATCGTATAAAGCACATCCGTACATTCTTTGCCCTAATCATTTTCAAAGCATTTGCTTTCCACTTAAGCCCTTTGCATCAGGTCCTCAATACAAACCTTAAACTCTGTCTGTGTTCTGTCACATTTACTTCCTGGGAAGACAGTTCCCTGATCCCGTCCATTTACTCAGGAAAAGAAGCTATGAAGGATCCTTGCTGAAAGGCCACAGTCACGGCCTTTTTAGTTGCTGCACTTGGGGCAAGATGTGCTGTTTGGTTGAGGCCGCCCCTCTTTCCCTCTCCCAAAGGAGGAAGCAGGGGCTATTAAAGTGAAGTCATAATTCTTAAACTCCAATGAACAGCCCATGACTTCAATAGCCCCCTGAAGGATAACCCACTGCTATTGAGTCCACGCCAACTATAGGACAGAGTAGAACTCTTTGGAGTTTTTAGGTTCCTGAGACTAAATATGCACAGAGCAAACAGCTTCATTCTTTTTTTTTTCTATCTAGGGAATGGAGGGCTTGAGCCTTATAGTTAGCAGCCTAATATGTATATAATCACCTTCCAAGATCTGCCCTGTTTATCAAATTCCACAGAGCTGTCTGTGGTACATAAAGTTCTATATATTACAAAAATAATTAGTGAAGATCCCCTGGCAGAGGGGTCTCAGGTGTGATGTAGCAACGATGAAAAATAACAACTTTCCTCTAATTCCTAAATGCTTCCTCTCCCCCCCCACCCCCCCCCAGTCCCCCCCCCCCCACACTATCATGATCCGAATTCTCCCTTGTTAGTCTGGCTAGACCAGAGGAAGTACACTGATACAGATAGGAACTGGAAACACAGGGAATCCAGGGCGGAGGATCCCTTCAGGACCAGTGTTGTGAGTGGTGATACTAATACTGGGAGTGTAAAGCAAGGGTGGGTTGGAAAGGGGAAACCGATTTCAAGGATCTACATGTGACCTCCTCCTTGGGGGACAGACAACAGAAAAGTGGGTGAAGGGAGACATCAGACAGGACAAGATATGACAAAATAATTTATAAATTATGAAGGGTTCATGAGGGAGTGGAAAAATAAGCTGATGCCAGGGGCTTAAGTGGAGAGCAAATGTTTTGAGAATGATGAGTACAATGAATGTACAAATGTGCTTTATACAATTGATGTCTGTATGGATTGTGATAAGTGTATGAGCCCCTAATAAAACGATTGAAAAAATAATTAATGAAAGGAAGAAAATCGCAATGCTCCCTTGTATGTTCACATATTTTAGGAAAACATACTTGCCATCTGCAGTTCTCCGTGCTTTCCCCTAGACTGACCTCACGTCAAGATTCCTCTGGTTCCGGGTTCTTTTCCTTCAAATCACATTACTGTGTTATCTGCTAGGCACCAGGCAAAGACCTTGGCGCAAGAGTTAAATCACTTGGCCACTACTGAAGAGGTCAGTGTATACAGATCAACCAGTTGCTCAGAGGGAGCTTCCAGAAAGATAACAGGATTGGAAGTTCTGTTGAGGACCAACACTCGGTCCAATAAGGTCTCTATGAGTTGGAATTAGCTAGAGAGCAATCTGCTTCATTTGGGAGTGTTACTTAACTGCCCTGGACTAAACTAACCAGATGAATGAAACATAGAATTTGGATGGTGTTTACAATGCAATGTCAAGAAACCTGCACAGAGAGCTATTGGGAGAAACAATCCAATGAAGGAGAAGGCATGAGCCAAGAAAAATTTCCAGGAGAAAATGATTCTCTAGAATGAATGAAAGGTGTTGAGTGGGGAGGGATAGAAAAGGAATCCTATCCCTTGGACATAAGCTGTGAGATGAGAAACGGATCTTTGATTATGGAACTGAAACTACAAGCAATTTGTATGAGGTTGGTGGAAGGGAAGCTAAACAAAGGAGCAAGAGGTCAGGTCATGATCAGAGTCTGAAGGAAAATCAGTTCAGTTCAATTACTATTTCTCGATGACCTATCAGATGTTTGCCAAGCTGGCTGCTTAGGGTACAATGAAGAGTCAAACTCAGGGAGTTTACAGTCTAGGTGGCTGTGGGGTGGGCCTCTTCAAATTTCGTCAAACGTCTTCATATTAAGTATCTCGTTCTGTGTCTTCATAATGACAGCCGTGTTTCCTTGGAGAAAATTTTTCAAGAATATCTATGTGGAATCTCAAAAATAGTCTTCATAAATTTTGAGCTGATGTCTTTGCTGTGAATTTAGCTGACACGGAGATCCCCTTAAAAGCTACTGTTTTCATTGGATCATTTTCAGAAGGTACCCCAAGGAGACAAACACAAGTGTCTCACTCAGAGAACTTAGTGCAGTTCACTCACTGATTGTCACAGCACATGTTTAAACAGCTTTTGTTGGCAATAAGCTCACGAGCATTTGAACTAGGACCCCTGGTAGCAATCCTTCTTGACTTACCCTAATATTGTCTGCTAATTTGTTGTACTGTGGAGGTTTGTGTGTGGCTGTGGTGATGCTGGAAGCTATGTCATTGGTATTTCAAATACCAGCAGGGTCACCCAAAGTGAACAGGTTTCAGCGAAGCTTTCAGACTACAAACAGACTACAAAGAAGGAATAACTGTCTACTTCAGAGGAATTAGCCACCGAAAACCTCATGGATAGCAGCAAAACACACTGAAAACCTAATGAACAGTAGCAGAGAGTCAGAGACAGTGCCAGAAGATGATCCCCGCAGGTCAGCAGGCACTCAAAATATGACTGAGGAAGAGCTGCCTTCTGAGAGTAGAGTCTCCTGGTAGTGGGGGGCAGGGGGGAAGGAAGACCCTCAGCAAGGTGGGTTGACCCAGTGACTGCAACAGTCAACTGAGACATAACAATTGTGAGGCTGGGGGCACAGGACTGATCAGTGTTTCGTTCTGTTGTACATAGGGGTGCTATGAGGCAGAACCAGCGACTGCACCTACACAACAATCTTGTGTAATCTCATAACTTCTCTAGGTCTCCATTTTCACTTGCATAAAATAAGAGAGTCAGATTACATAGCATCTATGGGCTTTCCTTTTGAAATTTCTTCATAAATAACATGGTTCTGAATTTACTTCCAGCTCCTCAGGTATTGCATTCACTTTTATGCTTTAATATATACATTTTTACATGTGACATAACAACCAGTACTATACCTTAAACTAAGTCTTATATCCTATGTCATTTAAAATCTAAGTAGGGAACACTTAAAGCATGCACAATGTTTGGAATCCTTTCTATCCCATTGTTTTACATGATTTCTGCCCTGTTGGTTTACATGATTTAACTTGGACATAGCATTATTTTAAATTTTTACTAAGCCCTTCTAACTGGAGTATTTCCCTTAATTGTACATCAGATTTTCTCTTCCCTTCACATCTGTACAATATTAGCTCATCAAATGACTAACACACCAGAGAAAATGAAAATTTTATGGAACGATGTCTCATAGTTGCCAGTTGCTAGACAGAATACTCCACTGCCTTTCAGTTTGTCATATGGCGGTGGCTTGTGTGATCCTACAATTCTAGATGCCGTGCCACCAATATTTCAAAGATCAGCAGGGTCATCTATGGTGGGTAGATTTTAGTAGAGCTTTCAAACTAGGACGGACTAGGAAAGGACCTTATAATGTACTTAACATTAGACGTAGAAAACTGCCTAACTCTTCTATGGGCTTTAGACAGGCTGTTAAAAGGGAGCAACCACTAGAGGAAGATGCCATGTGTAGTGAAATAGAGGCAGTGGTGGGGTGCAGCCTGTTCAGCACTGGTTGTTAAAATGGCACTAGTAACCACGGTTCTCTCTAGGTGGTCTGTAATGTGGAAATCACAAATTTACATTCCTTACTTTTTCTTAACATTCATCTGTATGACTGTATTCTCAGCACCCATAGTCCTGTTCATTCTGTCCATAGATATAAAAAATTAGACCTATGTTTCTAATATTTATTTCATAAAACTCATTATGCTTTTGATGAAATACTGCATTTTTTATTCCCTTACATTTGTTACTTCAGTAAACAAACATGTAACATAAAGAGGAAAAGTGCCAAAAAAAAACAAAAACCAGAGGCTGGCACATTGCCATTTGTTTCAGCTTTGTGTTATATCCCAAATTCCCACCAGGTATTATGAGTGGATTTTGCAATTCCTGAAGGTGTTCAAAGAGCTACAAATGTCAGAGCAATTGCTGTAAGTTCAGCAGAAGCAGAATGAGGTTTTTCCAAAGGTGAACACAACATGTTCAGAGAAGAAAAGCTACCTGTTTCGAATACATCAAACACAATGACTATTGTCTAATTGGCCTACCTGCAAAAAGAATGGGATCCTATTCCTTTAGTGAAAAAATGGTTAAGGGTCAATCACAAAGCTGATGATACTCAGATGAAAGTGAAGAATGTTGCAAGTGAGGATACCAGTCAAGAAGCAATATGGAAATAGCTTAAATTACAGTTTTATCATTTTGGGTAAGGTATTTTAAAATGTTTTTCATTAATATTTTAAAATTTTTATAATCTAGTTTTATGTACCTGTTTACTTGTTCTTATTTAAGTACTAACTATGAAATCATAAACTACCTTTCAGTTGTTAAATATTTGAATCCCACCACTGAGTGGCAGGATGGAGGGTGCAGGTATCTCTGACCTCTCTCTCATGGCAATTGACCTCTCAGGCTGTTTTCACAATTCTGACCTTTGGGTAAGTGCTCATCGTACTTAAAGAAGCAGGAAGAAAATAAAGTTTCATGATAGGGCTTCCTTCTGTTCGTTAGTAATAGCTATAAATCAACAGAGTTTTAGGTTGTAGCATCATTTCATGAATTCATAACCACGACTTTTCTGGAGGATCCAGATGCGACACTCACCTAACAAGCTTTTCTTCCTTGTGATGTTACTGCCAGAACTAACAGATCTTTCTTGCAAGAAATACAACTGGAATTCTCCTTCGTAGTGAGGACGGCAAGACTGTGGCTGGTGTCAGTTGGAGACTATATCCGGAGGGAAAGGACATCATGCTTGGTAAAGTAGAGGGGCAATGAAAAATACCCTTGGTGGCATGGACTGACACGTGGTTGCAACACTGAGCTCAAGATTCAGAGTAACTGTGAGGATGAGCAGGACCAGACAGCGTGTTCGTCTGGTGTACATGAGGTCCCGATGAGTCAGAACTCACTTCACAGCACCAACAAAAACAACAACTACTCAGTAGACGGCTTTCTTTCTTTCTTTCTTTCTTTCTTTCTTTCTTTCTTTCTTTCTTTCTTTTCTTCTTCCTCCTCCTTCTCATCCTCCTTCTTAGGGAAGCTTAGAGGTTGGGCAGGGAGTTGCAAAGAAGGGAGGAAGACTTCTTATTGTATATTTGTCAGTATTTGAATCTGGTGAATATAGAAAAGGAAAATACAATATTTTCAATCATGTAAAAAAACAGTCAGAATGCATATGCCATACTCTTTAATAATGATATTACAGAGAAAGTAATAACTATAACTGATTAAACTATTTTTTCTTGGTAATAGGAAAAGAGCATTTAAAAAGTTAATTCTGTATTTCTCAAAATTGAAGTGTCTGCTTGGATTTTTCAGAGTGAATCTGTCAGATGGAAGACATTCCTCCCACTGTCATCTCACTGAATCATTACTGTCAAGTATGGGAATAATTATCTAGTATCAAGTAACAGAAACAAAATGATTTCTGAATTACATTCTTCTTTACAGGCTTGAACATCACCACAGATTGTAAAACAACAGTTACATATCTTATCGTTTGCTCTTTGTTCGGAAACATAGTAGGCACTGCCTCACTCTTTTTTATGACTAATAAATTCTTGGATCTAGTCCTGATCTTTAGGCCAACTCCAGTCATATTTTTGGCTTTACATCTGATCTTTTCATGGGAACATCCTGCTGTCCCCTTAAAACTCAGTACATCTCCAATTGGGCTCACTCTTCTCTCCTTTCCCTATCACACACAGATCCATCTTCCTCCCAACTTTCTAATTTCTGAAGATAACTTTTTCACCCCGAACCTTACTGTCCTATTAAATGTTTCCATTTCCATTGCCTCTGTGATAGTTAAGGTGTTGTGTCAACTTGACTGGACCAAAATTCTCATTAGTTTGACTGTTAAGACCTATTACCCTGCCATGATGATATAAAATATAATGTAATAACCTTCATATTGAAATATGGAGCTCCAAGGACAGAGTGGGTCATGCCTTGGGCTGCTCACCTCAAAGTCAGCGGTTCAAAACCACCAGCTGCTCCAGGGGAAAAAGATGAGCCTTTGAAGTCCCACAAAGAAACCCACAGGAGAAGTTCTACTCACTCCCACAGGGTCACTATGAGTCTTTATGGTATATACCCAGAAGAGATATTACTGGATCATATTGAATTTCTATTCCCATTTCCTTGAAATATCACCATATTGTACAATAGGTAAAATTTTGGATGATGCTGGAAGCATCAAAAAAGACTGAAGAAATACAGTCACTGTACCAAAAAGAACTGGTCAACATTCAACCATTTGGGAAAGTAACATCTGATCAGGAGCCAATGATTTTGAAGGAAGAAGTGCACGCTGCACTGAAGGCATTGGTCAAAACCAAACCAAACAAAGTCCAGGTACTGCCAGACTACCAATGGCAATGTTTCAACAGCTGATGAAGCATCTGAAGCTTACTAGTCTGTGCCAAGAAATCTGGAAGACAGTTATGTGACTGGAAGAGATCCATACTGTTATCCATTCCAAAGAAAAGTGGCCCATCAGAATACAGATACTATTGAACAATACCATTAACAGCACATGCAAGTTTTTTTGTTTTTTGTTTTGCTAAAGATAATTTAAAAACAGGGTTGTGTAGCAGTGTATTCACAAGGTGCTACCACAAATTTAGAAGAGTCGGTGAACAAGTGATACCATTGCTGACATCAGACAGATCTTGGCTGAAAGTAGAGAATATCAGAAAGATGTTTACTTGTGTCTTATTCACTGGGCAAAGGCATTTGACACCAGGGATCATAATACACTCAGAGAATTCCAGAACACTTCATGTATTCATGTGGCTGGAACCTCTGTGTAGGCCAAGAGGCGTCATTGGAACACAATAAGGGAATGCTTCGTGGTTTAAAATGAGGAAAGATGTGCATCAGAGTTGAATCTTTTTACCATACCTATTCAATCTGTAGACTAAACAAGTGATCTGAAAAACTGGACGACATGAAGAAGAACAAGTTATCAGGATTAGAACAAGAGATATCGGCAACCTGTGATATCCAAATGATACAACCTTGCTTGCTACAAGTGAGGACGTGAAACCCTTGTTGTTAAAACCCATAGATCACCCCTTTCAATATAGATTACAATTCAATATGAAGTAAGCAAAAATCCTCGCAGCTGGGCCAACAGACAACATCATGGTAAAAGGGGAAGAAATCCAAGTTGTGAAGGATTTCATGGTGCTTGGACCCACAGAATGCTCAACCAAGTAGCAGTCAGGAACTCAAAAGACAGATTGCAGGGGGCCAGTCTGTTGATAAGACCTCTTTAAAATGTTAAAGAAGGAACATGGTAGGAAAGAGAAACATTCCATAAAATCATATTTCTACATTGCAGCTGTCATTATTCTTTATGTACTTTATTATCAGCTACCAATTTTTTTAACCTGTAGATTTCTTTGGAAAGATCTAGCAATTACCAAATTTATTTTGGTAAAAAGAAAATATCAAGAGAAGGGCCCGCAGCCTGCGCAGTGTGGAGTTGGCACACCCAGTGGCGCCTCCTCCCTGAGACTCTTTGCACCTCTTCAAGCTCTGAACAAGGACCAACCTGACTTAAACTCTCCAAAGATGACCAGGCAGCCAGAGTAGGAGTTAGAGACCATTGAGAAGAAAGCAGAATCCACCCTCACCAAGCTTACCAAGCCCTTAACAGCCCTGCAACATAGCACGAAGGCCCTGGTCCTGGTCATGCAGGAGGAAAAGCGGATCAGTAAACAAATCAGCAGCAAGAAATAGCCCCAGTGATGACTACTAAGAAATTTTAAAGTAATGGAAGTTTTCCACAAACTTTTTGAAGCCCCCTTATATATTTATCACACACCTTTGCCTGTTATTTACAGGTTTAAGCCTTATTGACAGCAATTACAAGAATCTGTTTGCAAGCATACCATTCCATGATCCATGTAGTTTTTCCATTACCCCTACCCTCTACGCCCTACTTTCTCTATACTGATCCCAGTACAACTAGTAAACTTTGCTATCTAAAAAAAGAAGATGTTTTTGCGTAATAAAATAAAATGCATGTCACTCTTCTTCCTATGCCTTTACCAGCTACTTAACACTTTTTCCAATTTATTGAGGGGGTAAAAAGCAGTCTGGGTAGTAAGAAAATATTCAGCTTTAAAGCGAATTTTTTGTGTTCAAACTTCTTGAAGAAGATATGTGACTATTGTTTGCTTTTATGGGTTAGGGTTAAATATTCTTGACAGATGGA
Organism: Tenrec ecaudatus; assembly: GCF_050624435.1. Lineage (NCBI taxonomy): Eukaryota > Metazoa > Chordata > Mammalia > Afrosoricida > Tenrecidae > Tenrec > Tenrec ecaudatus. Next base: position 103,425,862 of record NC_134536.1, read on the forward strand.
ATTTCCTGTTTTTTACTTCATCACCATCGAATTAAGAATTGATAGTACTTTCTTCGTATCCATTGAAAAAATAAATATTTTCTACCAATTTTATGGGATTAAAGATGATATCAATATTATATTGTCTAGATTGAAGATTGTAGAAAATTTTACTGTTCCTACTGGAAGATTTCATTAAAATCCTTTTATAAAGATACAATTAAAGTGAACTGCATGTATCTACGTACATTTCAATACTCTGATACCTGTACAAACCATCACTATAATTAAGATAAGGAATATATCCATGACCATATTAGGTCCCCTGTGCCCTTCATAATACTTTTCTCCTATCCTTTCACCATGTATAACACCCCCTGGCAACACTGAGTTGCTTCATTTCACTAGAATATTTCATACGTAGAATCACACAGTGTGTACTTTTTGTCTGACTTAGTTCATTTAGCACCATTGTTTTGAGATCCACGCATGCTGTTGCATACACCAATACTGTAGTCATTTCTTTTTAGTGTCGACACACTGTTCATTTTATAGGTATATATACTGTAACTTGTTATCCATTCACCTGTTGATGGATGTTTGTTTCTACTTTTGAGCTGTGACAAATAAAATGGCTATGAGCATTTCCCTGAAGTATTTGTATAGACTTTTGTTTTCATTTCTCTTGTATAAATGCCAAAAAACAGAATGATTGAATCATGCAGCGGGTGCATGTTGAATTTTTTAAAAAGAAAGAGCCGCATATATCTCAAGTACAAATTTATAGCTTTACCAACAATGTATAAAATTCCAGTTGCTTTTCATCTTCTACAGGGTTGTAGACAATCTTTTCTAATATTAGCCTTCCAAAGAAGCCCTGAATGTAGTGATATATGTAAACATTGTTGTTGTGACTTGCTTTCCTATAACCGCTAATAATGAAGAGCATTTTCCATCTATAAAATATTGGTGAAGTGTTTGTTTAAATCTTTTGCATATTTTGTTATCAGATTGCTTGTTTTCTTATTACTGTTTTGAGAGTTCTCTCCCTTTATCTAGTTATCCTGAATACACAGTCTTCAGTAGACAGATGCTTTTCAAATATTTTTTCTTAGTCTGTGTGTGGCTTGTCTTTCTATTCTCTTAATAGTGTCTTTTAATAGCATAGGTTCTTAATTTTGATGTAGCCTAATTTTTCGACTTAAATCTATAATTCACTTTGAGTTCATTGTTATATAAAATAATATATGTGAATTGAAATTTTTATTTTTTTTAATATCGAAACCCAGTTGTTTCAGCACCATTTATTGAAAAGTCTACCCTTTTCTCTTTTTGCACCGTTGTCAAATACGAAGTTACCATTTAGAGTGATGACATATATGTGTGTCTACTTCTGGACTCCCTACTCTGTTTCCTTGACATCGATTGCACTGCCTTGATTAATGCCTCAATAAGTCTTACTGTCAGGTGGCAAAATTTTCCAACTTTGTTCGTTTTTCAAAGTTATTCTGACTATTGGAGCCCTGCAATAGGATGGAAGTACTGCTCCCAGTGTTATCACTCTTCCAGGTAGAGGAGGAATTGCTCTGCAGCCAGCTCCCTTTACATCACGGCGAACTCCTGTGTGCCTTGTTCACACTCACAGAGGGCAACGTGCTCTGTGCCGTATGCTAGCAGTCATCAAAGTATAAATGAACAGATATTTGCAGGCATTTCAGAACGAGGCACTGTTTAAAAGAAAGAAATCAAAATCCCTATTCCCTGGACAATGGCTCTTTTCATGTGAGCCATAGGGCTTTCGTAGAAAGGGAAACAGGGTCACCAACTTTGCAGGATGCTCAGCTTCAGCAGCCATGTTTAGGGCAGATTACTGGCTTGACAATATATGGATATAAAAACACCTGACTCACTAAATTATTTCCTAGCATAGTTAGCTGGGTGGAGGCACAGCAAGTTAATAACTAAACCCAACCCTCATGTCTATTGACAAAGGGCATATTTAAGCTTAATGATTCTGCAGCCACCCAGAGAGATATAGAAAGCTTTGATATCCTGCTCAGTTGACTGGGAAAAAGAACGTGATTCATTGAGCACCTGAGACGCAGAGTGAGTAGCTTGCATTGGAAATATTTTCAAGGTGAGATGAAGTATTAAACTAGTCTTTCAGAGACTGCAGCACATCAGCCCGAGGCTGAGATGATGATTCAAGAAATAGGACGTATAAAAAGAGAAAATCTTACGCAAGGGAAAGATAGGGTAGAGCAAACAATCTTTGCATGATGAGCATGTGACTCAAAGGTTATGCTGGCTTTGAGAAATTAAAGCTAAACACCTCCCCAACTTTAAAGCATGTCCTTGCTAGATTGTTAAAGGACCTAAAGTAGGAAGTGTGTCCAGCCCTGGGTCTGGCTGGCACATTGTGTCACTCAGTGAGTGTTTCTTACCTTTCACTTCAATCTTTGCTTTAGTGTTATTATTATTTTTTAAAAGAGAACAAATATTGCATGATGGCACCTCTATATAGATACATGGAAGTTTGCACGTCTTCAAGTATCAGTTTTTACCTAACTTCTATCTTTGTCAGTTTTACAGTTAACAAAGATGACAATAAATTTACTCTTATATATAAAATTTCTGCCTCAACTTTCCAATATTATTTGGAGGACTATTTTGGAATAAAAGTTGTTAGCTTACAATGCTATAATTACTAAGATTTTGCCAAACTAATCATACAAATTACCAGAATATAAATCTGAAAATATCACTGTGATTCCATAGTTATTTTTGAATGCTAAGCAACCAACCAGTGTTGATTGGCTTTTTAAAATTGGCATTTTAATTTAAGAATCAATCTTTTAATTTCTTTCCATGAGAAAATAAACAATGTGTTGAAATATTAGCAAATTCAAGGATCTTTTCAGCTCTCCAATAGAAAACTATTCTTGAAGGTTAAAAAAAGAGGATTCTATAAGCACCATTAAAAGTTACTGCATTCTGAGTCAGGGTGAGAAGCACACATATTCATAAAATCAAATATTTATAGTGAAAGAGCAATCTAAAATATTCTGGCGCCTCTTTTTCAACTCTGTTCAACCACCTATTTAGTATTTATTTAATATAATCTTTCCATATATTCAGGACTTCAGATAATAATTTTTTAAAATCCAGAACACTTAAGCACACTCATCTCTTACTTAGCCATGCTTTACATGCTGTTTTTATTTTCTATAATATGCTTACATACCCCATCTTCTATAGCAAAAGATCATTTTCAGAGAAAAAAACACAAAGATTTGTACAACTGGAGTATTGACAGGTTGAATTTCATCTGCTTTGAGAATCTACTTTGGATTTTCAAATCCCCCCTAGCTTTGCCTACTCCCCCGCCCTTCCCTGTCAGTACACACCCTTTCGGGTGAGTATATCCACAATCTTGTTGTAAGTCCAGTCTGTCTACAGACAGGATGTAACTTGTAGGAAGAAACACTCATGTGCCAGGAAGATTGTGGCTGCCAGCTGAGAGGCAAGCCACCTCTTCCCTTTTCTTTGCTATGCAGTGCATGCATAAATAGATCACAGTAACTTAGGGAGATGAGAGGCTTGTGACTAAGACCAGGCTCTTTACAGGGAAGAGGGGAGAATGCAGGAAACAGGCTACTTGAAAGGGTATGGTGCTCTAAAAAAAAAAAGAGCTAGAAAAAGTGGTCTGAAAACATAAAAAACTGGGCTAGTTTATCTTTTGTTTAGTATGTCTGCATGTGTGTGGCGTGTGTCTGTGTGTGTGTATACACAGGAAGGAAGTAACACTGTGAAATAACTCCAAGGGCCATTGGTTAGGCTGTCTTCCTTGTAGGGGGGAAAAACCCCTACTACAATAAAATACAAACTACTTTGAATAATCTCATAACAGGAAATAACATACTAGATACTGGAGAGATGTAAAGTGGAAAAATCTCAGCATGTTGAACAATCGAAGCAAAATAATTGATTAAAAATCGTGTGTGTGTTTGAAGTTGAGAGTCAATAGAGAGGGAGATTAGGCAGGTAGTTAGTCTCCTAGGCACCCAGAACAGTAATGAAAGCAATTGAAAGTCAACTATTTGCTAGGTTTTAAAATGGCCAAGTAAGTTTTTGATAGTCTCATTTTCAAATAGAATTTTAATATATATTTTCCATATTCTACAGCTTCCCTAAATTCAATTTGTAGCAAAGACAAAGGACATGAAGCTTGCGGAAGCTTCAGAAAGGTGAAAATAACGTTAATTACTAACAATGAATTGTAGAGCTTTAAAAGTATATCTCTATCTATCTAATCTATGTGTTATCTTAATCAAACTATGTCAGGTTTCTCTGGCTGTTACAAAATAGAGATGCATGTGTGTCATCCTAGAGCCACTAATATATTGAGATTTGAAGATCCTACTTTTGCTGAGAACAAATTCTCAAATTCCATCCATTCTGTAGTTTTTGTCTGCTGGGAACTCTGCAAATTTTCATCGGTGCCACCAAGAATGGGAAACTTAAGGCCTAGTGTCAGCTTCTCATAGGCTATCAATTTATTATGAAGATTTGCCTTACAAATGTTATATATAAAATGCTCCTTTCTATTTTTATATTCTCTCCTTTGCATTTGATCACTCATTTTTACTTCTTTTATGGGCTCAGTGTGGATCATTCTTCTTTCCATCGATTTCCTTGTCCCTCTTTCCCTGACCCATGTCATAGCACATTTCTTACATCGACAACTTGGAAAGAGGGAAAGCAATGCTTCTCTTTGGAAGCTGTATTAATAAGTTTATGCCATAATTCTTGTGATGATTGAGGCATCTAATAAATTGAATCTTTGAAATGATCATTAAAGATATTGCCTACTTATAGGTAAAACCCAAGTTGAACAACAATGTATTTATCTGCATGAACTAATTGACATCGACTCTAAAATGTCTGCTGTAAGGGGTAGCGTACTGCGCCTGACCGGATCCCTCCACACCAAGGCAAAGCACTGAGGGAATACAGCGGAACAGCAAGGGAACGGAGCGGTGAGGTCCCCAGGGAATGCCGAAGGTGGACTTTGGGGCCAGGCCATGGTGCCCCAACAGACTGGACTGGAAAACACTCCTAAAGGCCAACAAACAGTCCTTGAACTAACTACAGGCTTTACCTTGTTTTTGTGCATGTTATTATCTCTGCAGGTCTGTCTAAATAAGATAGGCTGGATGAACAATCTGGAGGAAAAACAACAGGACCGACAGTTCCAGGGGGACATGGGAGAGGGTGAGCTGGGGAAAGGTAGTGGTGTTAACAAACCCAGGGACAAGGGAACAAGAAGTGATCCAAATTGGTGGTGAGGAGGGAGTAGGAGGCCTGGTAGGGTGTGATCAAGGGTAATGTAGCCAAAAGGAATTACTGAAACCCAAATGAAGACTGAGCATGATAGTGCGACAAGAGGAACGTCAAAGGAAATAGAGGAAAAAGCTAGGAGGCAAAGGGCATTTATAGAGTTCTAAATAAAGGCATGTACACATGCAAATATATTTATATATAAGGATGGAGAAATAGAGCTATGTGCATATATTTATAGGTTTAGTATTAAGGTAGCAGATGGACATTGGGCCTCCACTCAAGTACTCCCTCAATGCAAGAATACTTTGTTCTATTAAACTGGCATTCTATGATGCTCACCTTCCCAACACAATCGCTGAAGACAAAGCAGGTGAATAAGCAAATGTGGTGAAGAAAGCTGATAGTGTCCGGCTATCAAAAGATATAGCATCTGGGGTCTTAAAGACTTGAAGGTAAACAAGCGGCTATCTAGCTCAGAAGCAACAAAGCCCACATGGACACCAGCCTGTGTGATCATGAGGTGCCGAAGGGATCAGTTATCAGGCATCAAAGAACAAAAAATCATATCATGTGTGCTCACCTCCATGATACGATCACTGAAGACAAATGGGTGCATAAGCAAATGTGGTGATGAAAGCTGATGGTGCCTGGCTATCAAAATATATAGCCTCTGGGGTCTTAAAACTTTGAAGGTAAACAAACGGCCACCTAGCTCAGAAGCAACAAAGCCCCCATGGAAGAAGCACAGAAGCCTGTGCAATCATCAAGTGTCAAAGGGATCAGGTATCAGGCATCATCAGAACAAAAAAAATCTTATCATTGTGAATGAGGTGGGGACCGCGGAGTGGAGGCCCAAATCCCATTTGTAGGCCACTGGACATCCCCTTACCGAAGGGTCTTGGGGAGGAGATGAGCCAGTCAGGGTGTGATGTAGCAATGATGAAACATACAACTTTCCTCTAGTTCCTAAATGCTTCCTCTTCCCCCATTATCATGATCCCCATTCTACCTTACAAATATGGCTAGACCAGAGGATGTACACTGGTACAGATAGGAACTGGAAACACAGGGAATCCATGGCGGGGGATCCCTTCAGGACCAGTGGTGTGAGTGGCGATACTGGGAGGGTGGAGGGAGGATGGATTGGAAAGGGGGAACCGATTACAAGGATCTACATGTGACCTCCTCCCTGAGGGGATGGACAACAGAAAGTGGGTGAAGGGAGATGTCAGACAGGGCAAGATATGACAAAATTATAACTTATAAATTATGAAGGGTTCATGAGGGAGGGGGAGCAGGGAGGGAGGGGAAAATGAGGAGTTGATGCCAGGGGCTTAAGTGGAGAGCAAATGTTTTGAGAATGATGAGGGCAATGAATGTACAAATGTGCTTTACACGATTGATGTATGTATGTATTGTGATAAGTGTTTTATGAGCCCCTAATAAAATGATTTAAAAAAGAAAAAGAAATAAAGAGCCCCCCTCCCCCTCCCAAAAAGAGTAGTGCACTGTATGAGAGCTTTAAGCCATAAACAGAAACCAAAACCAAACCCATGGCCAGGGAATCGATTCTCACTCCTGCTGACCTTACAGAATGGAGTTGAATGGCTCGGTTGGTTTCTGAGACCATGGAAATCCTTACCGAAGAAGACTGACTCCTCTTTCACCTGTAGAGCATCTGATGTGTTCGAACCACCGCCCTTTCAGTTAGCAGTCCAACATTTAATCCATAGTGCCACCAGGCCTCCGTAAACTATATCCAAGTGGAGTTGGGTGGATAAGGGTGGGTAAAAATATATATCTTTCAGGCTTTATGCTATGAAAACTCAGATTTGGGACTGATATTTCTCTAAGCCCTGACCTTTATCTAGCTTGTTATATAATTGCTAATGTAATCGTTTAGAGTGGCTGGAAGGATATTAAAACAATAATCTTTCCACCTTGCTTTCTTTCTTCAATAACTAGCTTACATATTAATCAGCATGGGCGTCCTTCTCATTCGTTTTTTTAAATTCTAGGAAATACCTTTCATTGTATGCTGCAAGAGATTTTGTATTGGATTGAAATCTTTTCTGCAGACAATAGAGACCTTAGGAGGAATGTCGTCTGCCATGGGTACGCTTATAGCACTTTTGCTAGGTAAGTGTTGACCTAGCCTACATTTTTAAAATTTTTCTATTTTGTTGACGTATGAATTAGGCACACCACCTTTTACCTAAATTCCCTATCCTGGGTCAAATCATCCTGTTTCTGCATTCTGGACAATGGAAATGTGGTTAGGGGGAAAAAAATCCTCCAGGTCTTTTTGCATTTAGCAGGCTCACAGTTTGTTTACACTTTCCAATGCCTACCTGGTCCCCCAGGGGCTTTGTTTTGTTTGGGGATGGTCACGAACTATTTCTAACCCTGAGTGATGCACCCATGCTCTGGCTCTTAGTTTACAGGCAAGAAGCTAAGCACCGATAGGAACTCTCTCAACTCTATACACCTCCCTCTGAAAAACTTAGCTGCTTCCACGCACACTACTGGTTTTCCGGAAGAACGCCAACCTCTGTGCTTCTGACCTCAGGCCTCCAATGTCCGTCCTCGTGCCTTTGGCGTCCTTCAGTCCCTTCCACTTCTTTTCCTTTCTGCTAGTCACAGCACGGTGGTCCTCCACCTGGCCCATAAGCTGAGGATGTTCCACAGGTTCAGTTCGCATGCCCTTTCTCCTTTCACTGTGGGTCTCCCACAGGAAATGGCATCCACATCAGTGTTGTCCACTCGCACACTAGTGACATCAGCATAGGCCTCTGGCCTGACCTCTTTCCCGAGCATGGGTGCCCAAAGAACATCTCTACTTTGCCACCTCCAAATACCCCAATCTTAACATGTTCAAAACAAATCAGTGGTAATAGGTACACATTTTTTTCTTCTGCTATATTCTTTACCTTAATGAATAGAACTATGTTTGCCCAATCTAAAATTCTGGGGATCACCTTTCTCTCTCTTGCTGTCCACATTCAGAGGATCGCTAAGCTCTTCCAAATCTCGTCATCATTAATAGTGCTGAAGTAGAAGATCAGTACAGAGGAATAAACGCTCACTGAGATGGATTGACCCAATGGCTACCACAATGGACTTAAACATCCCAGCAATCATGGAGATGGTACCGGACAGTTTGTGCTATGCTGCATGAGCTCATGTGAGTAAGGGCCAGTAACTAGCAACAGTATGCACCAGGCAGTTTGCTCGGAGGGTTTAAATGCGTTTATAATCTCATTTAACCTTTCTGATTTTCCTGTGTGCTATTATTCTATCCATTTAAAAATTTAAAAATGGAATCATAGAAAGGCAAATAACTTGCCTATTATCAAACAGCTAATAGAGGGTAGAGATGAGATGTGAACCCTGGAGGTGTCACTCTGAAGCTGGCCTTTGAACTACCTTCCAACGTGCCAGGTTGCTAATGATCCCTTGCATGAGTTCCTTTTTTGTTCTCTTTTCTGCTGACTTGGTTCGCAGGTTCCCCATTTCTTACCTGTGACAGGCTATAGCTTCCTACCCTCCCCACCCTAAATCTATTTTCCACGACAGCTCTTATTAATCAGGTTTATGGTTTTCTAAACTCAGTGGGTCGCACAAGCTCTGTGTTTGTGAGCTCTTTTAGATGTGAATCTTGATGTCAGGAAAACTTCATTCTAGTCTACATATATATTTTCCATTCCATGTATTGTTTTCTTCTAGAAGAGTGGTGATTTATATATGGTTCATATTTATAATCTTTCTTATCATTCTTATCTTCCTTTCTACTTCATCCCCAAACATATCCTCTTTGTCCTTGGCTATGTTTCTGGCCATACCTCTTTTACCTTTCATTGTTTCCGATGAGAAGTTCACCACTGTCATCACTTGAAGTTCTTGTTGTTTGTCCCACTGATTTATTCCTAACCTCCGTAATCTCACCTTTCATCTCCTCTTGGTCTCTTGGTCATCCCCTGCCTCTCTCGCATGCGTGCTCAAGACCAAATTGCCTTTGGTATCGCTGAGGCTCAGGAGAATCGCTTGCTTGAAGCAGGCCCGTTTTTTCTAAGAACAGCTGAATTCTGTGTTCTTTATTGGACATTGGATTGGTTCTTTCCTGAGTATTTTTTCTTCCCATCTAAGCTTCCAGCTTGGAAGTGGATGTTTCAGACTAAATAAAAGATAACAACAGGAGATAGCACCCCAAATTGAAAATCTGAATGAATGCAAGAAGGCTTTGATACATTCTTTACTTTCTGCCTCTACATAGAAAAGGCAGAACTGGGAGAGACTGGCAGTGTGTGTGGGGAAGGGGACTTTTGAGCTGTGACCATGAATCTCAGGGGCTGGTGGCTCTAGTGCAGGTCTCTGAGAATTCAAGGCACCCTGATGATGTCGTGGGCTACATGGTGGGTTACCGGAAAGGGCAGCAGTTTGAACCTACCAGCCAGTTCAAACAGAAGACAAGGCTGTCTGCTCCCATAAAGGTGTATAGCCTCAGAAATGTGAAGGGGCAGTTTTACTCCATTTTATTCAGTCTCTATGAATCAGAAGCAACTCCATGTCAGTGGGTTTTGAAAAATCAGTCACTGAAAAATCCCAGAAGCACAATTGTACACTTACAAACATGGGCTTGCCATATATTGGCATAAACTGGAAGATATGCAGCCAAGAACCTAGCTTTCCAACAGCATAAACAAACAAACAGACAGACAGACAGACAAACAAACAAACCCCAAGGCAAAAACCAAAGAACTCACAGTCATCGTGTCAATTCTGATTGATAAAGACCTAATAGGACAGGAAGAACCACCCCTGTGGGTTTCTGGGACTGTAACTCTTGATGGGATGAAAAAGTCTCATGTTTGTACCTCAGAGCAGCTGCTGGTTTCTAACCTTGCGCTTAGCAGTCCAGTGGATACCCACTACAGCCCCAGGACTCCTCTACGACAAGACAGAGAGGAACCGAGGAGAAGGTGGTGGGTTTTCCAGTGTGTAACATAGGGAAGGAGAGAAGAGAGCAAAGACAAAGATTCAAGAACCCAGTGTCTCCATTTGACATCTATTAAATGCGGCTCACTGCAGGCAAGCTAGCGAGGGCTTTTATCCTGTAAGGACTTTGAGAAGAGCTTACCGCTAAGACTCCCCTGTAGAACCTTGAGATATGGTCACACTCGCTGGATTCAGCAGTGGAATCAGGTAATAAGGAACTTTTAAATGTCCTTTTCATATTGTCTTCTGTGGGTCCCTCCCTCTACAAGGCAGGTGCAGGGCAACGTTTTAGATTCAAGAGGGCTTGCTTATTTATTTACTTATTTTTCCTTTCCATTGTTTTATTATTTTAAAAATCATTTTACTGACATATAATTCACATATGCAGTTCAATAGTTCCATTACACCAAGAAGAGCCGTATCATCTCACCACAATCAATTTTGGAACATTGTCTTCATTCTTATAATCATCGTTATTAGCTCCTATCCTCGCCCCCAAAACCTCCTCTGCCTATCCTACCCCCAACAAACCCTTAATCCAATTACTGTTTGGATAGATTTACCTACCCTGGATTTCACATACAGAGAAACAGTTTTAAAAAACTAACAACAATAACAAAGCAAAACATAACACCTGAATAGAAAATATAGCAGATAATATCAGACAGAACAAATTTAAAATGGGTCAAAAGGGAGATCAAATGATAAGGTGTTACATTGTAGTCTAACTGCCATCATTCACTTTCCACTGCGCTTGATAGCAAGGCGATTCACGTCCCTAGTCTATGGTCAGAGGGGATTCACCAGAGCCTTAATTCACATATATTCACCATTTCTTTCTTTTATAATAGAAGCAGCCTTAAAAAATGGGTCAAAAGGGAAGTCAAATGATAAGATATTGCATTTTAGCCTAACTACATCTGCCACAATTGACTTTATAATGTTCTCTAAGAAGAAGCCTATCCACTTACCTCAACTATGAGCAGAGGGAATTCATGGAGGCTTATCCACATGTGGCCCCTGGCTTCCACTGTCATCCATATCCTTCTGCAAACCAATTGTTCACCATTTAATCTCTGATACCATTCCCTTCTTTGGATTTGATTTTCTACGGTCCTTGGATCACACAGGCTGGTGCTTCTTCCATGTTGACTTAGTTGATGACTCACTTACATGGCTGCTTCTTTGAAGACAAGCCTTTAAGACCTGAGATGCTGTTCCTTCTTTTAGCTGGGCACCAACTAGTTTCTTCACCACACTTTGCTATAGGACCAATACGCAGCAGGAGTTATTGAGGGCATGTCAAACACCAATAAGTTAGTGAGAAAGTGAAATGATAGGGAAGAAAGAAAACAAAGGTGTGCGATCAGACAAGATAGCTCTGTGGGTACCTGGAGTTTAATCCAGCTGAGGAATTCTTGGGTACAGTTGGGAACATGAATCTTCGATTAGCCTATCTCACACAAGAGATGCAGTAGGTGGGCGTATTTCTCTATTGTCTCAATAATGAAGCGTCGCTATTGAGTCCTGCTTTGTAAAGGCAGTTAATCCCTGACATTTTTAGCCAGTCTGTGTCCAGGCTGAGTGATTACTAGAAGCCAAAGAAAGCCTTCAGGTAAAGAATAATGGTATTGGCAATTGGAAGCTGGGATGGTCTACGTGGCATTGGTAAGTGGTAAGGAAATATTGGCATGTCACAGACAGTATCTGCTATAGCTGGTATCTGTGGCACCTAAGACTCAGTGTCTGCAGTCAGGAGGCCTCGAGGGAGGCTGTTGTCCACATTGCCTAAGCCAGAAATATGACACATAAATTAAAAGCCACATAGTGGTCCTCCACAGCTCACTGAACATGTGTGATTTCTTTATTTTGGCCCTTAACAAGCTTATTCTTCTTCACAGCCTCCAGCTTCTAATTGGTATGGGATTTTCCCCCCTCTTTTAACCTTTTAGATCTATTAGTTTTTATGGGAAACAGAAAGATTTCTCCCAAGTCGTCTATGTTAGACTTAGGACACTGCTTGCAACTAATGGTAAATGATTGTCAAGTTATCTCCCTGTAGACTCCAGCCATCCAGCGCAAGCAGCCACCCTTGTCCCTCCCACAACAGGCAGGGCTCCCTCCCTGCTGTTAGGGACAGTGGATTGCTTCCCCTGAAAGCTTAGGCTAAATAAGGTCTCTAGCTCTAGGGCAATCTAGGCCGCCATCATGAATCTAGGGTCCGCCCATCTTGTCACATGTATACCCTTAATCCCTCCTCTTCCTATAGCGTATATACTCCTAGATCATCCCCTATTACTGTATTGCCTATGGGACAACCCTTTCCTGTGACACATGTCTTCACCTGTAATTATGGGGCTAGCACGTCCCCAGAGACGATATAGGCCTTGGTTAGCAATAAATGTCTCTTGTCCCCATTCCCTTCCTCTCTCCCCTGTCCCCCATCCTTTTCTCTCCCTCGCTCTCCCTGTCTCTCGCTCCCCCATTGTCTCCCACAGTCCTCACTCCCCTGTTCCCTTTCCCCTTGTCCTCATTCCTCTCCCCCGCTCTCCTGCCTTCTGGTCTCTTTCTCCACGTGGACCACCAAGTGAAGTTGAGGTGAGGATGCTGCTATGAAATGTGTCTGACTCCATTATTTCTATCTCTCTTCTATCTCTCATGCTCACTATGACTTTACTAATTATCGCTGTACAATTTTGCCTACCAGACCTGTGATAGTTTCTTAGGGGCTCTCTCCCCTGACAAGTTTTAAAATGTACTCTAGTCCTATATTCTAAGCAAACCTTTTCAATAAAGTTCAGTCTGTTTCAGAAAATATGCTCAATCTCTCAGGTATTTTCCATTCCCTCCTCTCCTACCTGTTGATTCAGAAGATGAAGTCTAAGCACATAGGATGAAGAGAGGTATCTTAACTGACTTCATAGTCATGGAAAAATCTTCATAGTCATGGAAGAATCGAAGTCTACAGGTATGATATCTTTTCTACCCTCTGATCTCCAGGGTGTTGTCTTTGATACCTATGTAAACTTTAGCCAAGATATGTTTCTTTTAGCTATAATTCCAATTATAATAATTCTTGACTGGGATTTCACATGCTAGTACGTATTTGTTATCTGTTTTGATCTCTTTTCCTCTTTTTGACAACAAAATTTTAAATCTTTGGGCCACCCAGGTAGTCAGGAGACTTAAGCAGTCGATCAGAATGCCTCACTTACTAGTCACGAGAATTAATAATAACGGTACAGGATGCACAGGCGACCCTAGCTTGCCCAAATCGGAGTTCTCGCCAGGATTTCCCATTGGAGCTGAGAAGAATAAATTGGAGGGAATGAACCTTGAATGACAGCAATACCCTTCCTTGATGGAGAAACTGGTCTGAGAAAATGGGATCAGCATTCCTTGAGGAGCAGGAATGAGAATGAGGAAAAATCCTTGTGACGTTCAAATTTGTGCTTTCAATGATACTCAAGGCTAATTCTACCTTTGCCCTTTCCACAGTTAGGCGAGCCAACAAATTTCTCTTTTTAGGGTCTGCTTCTCACCCTTGTAACCAAGAAAGTCTTGAAATCTCCAAGTGAGAGCTAATACTGTTGCTTTGTTTGCTGCTAAGCAAATGGCATGGAGAGTAACTGCAGACATTCAAGAATATAAACATGTAAACTAGTTTGGGAAGACAATTGGACATTCTCTAATTAAAATGAAGCTACGCACACCTATAACTTATTAATTGCTTTCCTAGATACTCACCCTGAAGAAACTCTTACACACAGGTACCAAGAAACAGGCCTAAAAATACTTATAGCGTAATTATTTGCAATAGAAAAAAACGGAAGATCTAAACCAACCCAAATACTTTTTCTGTGTATAGGTTTATACAATTGAATATATGGCATTGAAGATGAAGATACATATATCAATGTAGTAAATCTCAAAAATATATTCCTGAGTGAAGGAATTATTGAAGCGCTCTAACCTATTATTTTATCTGTATAAAGTTTAAAGCATATCCAGGCAAATGATGTGCATAATTATATGTACCACCTCTCTGATGTCAAAGTGTAAAGAAAAGTGAGGGTTGATGTTCAAGGAATTCAGAACAGTGTTTGCTTTTCACTGAGGCGAAAATGAAACAAAGGTCTTGGTTATGTTTTATTTCTTAAGCCGTGTTTTCAGACTGTGCATAGAAACTACGCTGTTGTTGGTGTGGTATATTTCATTGGCATCAACCCAATTCATCTTAAGAAGCACATGAATAAGTTGGATCCATTTCTTGTCGCAGATAATAAATCACTGGAAATTAGAAGCGCGATGATAATTCTGTTGTGTGAAAGCATTGTCAGTAACTCTGGTACCAAGTTGTTTTAAATCCCTAATTATTCTAGAACTTAAAACAAATGATACCGCACACACAGATGGAGAATTCAAAGCAACCTATCTAGATGTCCACATAAAGCAAACTCAGACTCAGTTCTGAGGCAAAGTGACGCTGGGGAACAACAGAGTGGGACCGCCCAGAGCCTTTCGAAGGCTGTCATCTTTTTAGTGGTAACCTGCCTTTCTTTCTCCAGGGAGAGGCTGCTGGTTGCAAGTGGGTTAGAACCAGTGACCTTTCCAGGAGCAGCCAAGTGCTTAGCCACTCTGCCAATCGTGTTTGTTAGGTGTTACCTCCAGGTACTGGTCAATTCAGATAACGAAATTAATGCCTTTATTTTTATGCTTTATCATCTTGATGAAAGTTTTACTAGCTTAAACACACTGAGAGCAAACAAAGCAATGTCAACCCAGGGACACACACAACCTGGCAAACTGATCATCTTACCCGTGGAAAAACAAACAAACAAACAAACAGAAAACCACTCCTCTTCCCTTTTATGATATGCATTATTTCTCCAACTGTGGTTTGAAACCATAGAAACCGTGCTGGAAACACGCTGGAACATGTAAACAGGACTATTTTTAAGCCTGTGCTGCTTTTCAATATAATCAGCACTGAACTAGTCAGTTGCATGGACCTAGGTTGGTTATATATTTAGTGCCTAATGCATCCTGGCAACCTTTGATCAAGTGCCTTCCAATTAAACATCACAACACCTCCAGGGTGTGAGTCCTCTGGGAGAGGACCCAGATCAATATTTACGGAAACCTGCTGCCAGCTGTCCTCTATTATCTTTGCCGTCCACGTGGAAAGACAATGCAAACATTTATCATTGAAGGTCTAGTACATCTTCAGAGCTTTGTTCTATCTCCTAAATCTTTCTTTTAAAAATTCTCCTGAAAACTTAATTGTAAAACGTAACATACATACCATAGCAGATAGATACACCCAGTCCAGTAAGTAAGCCTTTCTGAGAATGTTACCAGAAGCACAAAAAACACATGCATAGAAATGCATAAAACACAAAATAAGTTGAATTATCTTAAAAAGAATACCAATATAACCCCCAGCAAGGTCAAGAAGTTGAACATGGCCAGCACCCCAGAAATCCTACCATGTGGCCTTCATGTCAACCCTCTCAGGGGTCCCCCTGATGCTGGTGTCTTTGTGCGCTTTTGGCTTTGTGCTATAGTTTTATTTCTCATGTATGCATCTCCAAACAATATAGTTTAGCCTGGTTTTAATTATTCAACATGGGATCACAGGGTTTATACGACATCTTGCTTCTTTTGCAGAACATTATCTTTACATTAAATTCATCCATTTTCCTCCATAGATATTCCTCTAAACCACTTCAACCTTTTCACATCATTGATTAGCCATGCTTTGGAATTTCAAGAGCATTCTAGTGATGAGAGGCATGAATTAGTACTTTTATTTTGATGTGTATGTATTTGTAATCCTCATTTTTTGACCTACAGAAATATCTTGGAGAAATGTTAACAATTACTGTGTATCTGCCATGTGCTAGAATGGTAAAAAAAACCCAAGCAAACAAAAAACCAAACAAACCCAAAAAAGAGTGGGCACATATCATAGCTACATTGAAGATACATCTGCCTCATATGCAGATTTAATATCCTCTTTTTACAGGTAACATCCTCTTTGTACTGAAAGCCAGAATGATAGAGTACAATGTGTCGCCTTTATGAGAGTTAGTTATCAAGAGCACAAATCTTATTTCTACTTTTTTGCTATTTTAATCACATGAAGCAAGTGAAATGCCTTGCCTTGTGATAGCGCCTGTTTCCCTTTGGGGTACTTTTGTCTTAATGTTCCATTCTCCCTTGTCCCACTGTCCCCTTACGAAAGGGACAGTCTCTTCTTCTGGTCACATGGCATGTGCAGAACCGTAAGTGCGATGTCTTTCGGGAAGTCTGGGCAGAGAGAAGTCACCTGTCTGCTGCTGCAGGAGTACGGTCTGAAGTGTCCTGGAGGAATGGAAACAAGAGCACCGAACTGAGATGCTCTACTTTTCTCTCCTGGGTTATCATTTTCGAGTTATGAGTCTCGGGACAAGTCACTTAACCTCCCAGGAGCTGTTTTGCGATGCTTAAGTGAAGGAGTAGGCCATTAAATTTCAAACTGGAGTTCAAGGACAAACCTCAGAGATTGTTTGAAACGCAGATTTCATGACCTCATTAAAATCTCCTGGCTGGCACTGGGAAGGTTTAACAAGCTTGCCAAGTGATTCTTATCTTTACTGTACGTGAATGCCAGGAAGCAGTTGCTCCAGTCTCCACTGACTTGAAAATTCTGGGATATACTTTGGTGAGTAGCAACTGGGGTCTTAAAAGCTTGTGAGTGGCTGTCTAAGGTGGAACTGTTGGTTTCTCTTCATCTGAAGAAAAGAAGAGTGAAGAAAATAAAAAACAAAACAAAAAAATTCAAACCATCAGTCCAAAGGACCAATGTACCATGCGAATCTCAGCTTCTAGGACCCTGAGACCAGAAGAACCAGATGATGCTGGCTACTACTACCAAGCTCTCTGGCAGGGATCACATTAGAATGTCCTGGAGAGAGAGGATAACAAACGTGGCACAAAACTCAAAATCTTCAAAAAGACCATGTAGATGGTCAGGTGGACACTGGTGGAATTCCTGAGATTACGGCCTTTAGTCAGCTTGCAAGCCTGGACCTGGCCTCACTCCCATGGCTCAATTTCCAGCCAAATGAAAGGTCCATGTGGGAAAGTAACACCAGGGACGGACACACTTCTCAGAGCACCCACCAGAGGTCCAAAGGGAACCCACTCATTTAGTAATTTTTTAAAATGTAAGAAAAAGACTTAAGAAAATTACAGGATAACATATTAATGTTTAGTACTTTAGTATCTTTCAGTATTTTTACTATTTTATTTTAACATCTTTCATTAGGGCTAAATACCTACTTACTTCAGAGTGTTCCAGTGAGCTTTAAAACTCACACACAAAAAATAAAGCCAATAATATATGATTCTAAATACTGATGGCTATGCTGTGAGGAAACAGCCAAACACAGGTCTAGGTTGCTAGTCATCAAAACAGCTTGGGACTGTTTGGTGTTCATAAATGGAATTAAAAAAATGACTTGCCTTAAAGCAATTGCTACTGTATCATTAAAAAGTATTTTGCAGTATGGTAGGAAGAGCATCATAGCCCCTCTTCAGGACACAGCGTCGATATGATTAGCAATGGATAATACTCATAGAGAGCGTGCCATGCATTATTAGGGAAACTAAGTAGTGTTTGCACTCTGAAAACAGCTTTAAAAGTCAGCTCAGTTAATGATAAGACACGCTAAATATATCATCCAACAGATGGGCAGCAGTCTGCTCGCTAATTTATTTAGCAAGCTTTATTCCTTGGATAATTGTATGTTTTTCAAATTCTCATGTGAGTATTTAGGGGGAAAATACCCATATCCTTACTACTGAATGCTTTCCTGGGACCATCCTTACCCGGAGGAAGCAGAGTCGCCCAGTTAATTGCACTCTCTGTTTTTCTTTTTCTTTGCACTAGGAGGAACTCACTCACATTTCTGTAACCGGTCTGCCTTTTCTCAGGCAGCACACTCTGCATTGGTTCTCAAACCCCCACCGGAGGAGAGAGGCGCACCCCCACCAGCGGGAAGTCTCACAAAGCAGGAATTCTCAGCTTAGCAGGGTTCTGTCTGAGGGAGGTGATAGCCGCATCTCTAGGGGTGGGGGTGGCGGGTGGTTGTATGCAGCTTTAAAAAGCTCCCAGATATTTTCTCTAGCTGAATTGCAAAGCTGGGTCTAAAATAGCAATTATTCATATATTCAGTAATAGGCTAGAAATTTTAGAGGAGTTGCTATGCTACTATAAAAAGAAGACATTATAAATTGAAATACACAGAGAGATTCAGTATCAAAAGTATTTAAATGCATGGTCAGAAATTAGATGATTATTGATTTCCATGTTAATAAAAAACCAAACCAAACTAACTAACTAAAAAACAATTGCCATTCAGTTCATACTGACTCCTGGCAGGCTCCAGGATGACTGAGCAAAACTGTTCCATCGGGTTTCCAGAGGCTGATTTTTAAGTAGACCACCAGGCCTTGCTTTGGAGGCAGCTCTGGGTGCACTTAACCCTCCAACCTTTCGATTAGACTTAAGTACATTGACCATTTGCACTAACCAGACACTTTACGTTAATATGTTATAGTTAGGTGCTGAAGAATTGGTTCTGACTCATGGCAATCCTATGCAGTGCAGAAAGTTGTCTGGTCCTGCTCTAATACGAGGGTGGCTCCTTCTTCCAGCACTAGAGCAGTGGGTGCCCTGTGACTATCCATAACGTTTTCATTAGATCACCAGGTCCTTATTCCCAGACTATCTTAGTCTGTCCGGCAGCTCCACTGCAGTGTGTCCACGATGCGTGATCCTAGTTTGAAACACTGGTGGCATAGCTGCCCTCACAACATCACCATCTACTGCAAGCCACCACAGTGCAGTCAAGTGATAGGTAAGTGGTAGTTACACCCCTTTGTCATGGTTTCCTTCTTTATAAAAGACATGGGGATTATGTAAGTTGATCCTTGATAGACAGATAGTGTTGTTTTTAATAGAAATGATTGATAGCATATCAATCAGAAGAAAGTGCATGTTCAATGGCTTGGCTAAGTGATTGTATAAACTGCCATCGAATCAATCCTGACTCATAGTGACCCTGTAAGATAGGGTAGAACTGCCGCTGTGAGTTTCCAAGACTAACTTTTTACATGAGTAGAAAGTCTCACCTTTCTCTCTCAGAGCAGCTAGTGGTTTTAAACTTCCAACTTTATAGTTAGCAGCCCAATGAGCAACCATTATGCCACCAAGGCTCCAAGTGATTGTAGAGGAGGCATGTATATAGGATTGGCAAGATATATTGTTGTTGTTAGGTGCCATTGAGTTGGTTCTGAGTCATAGCGACCCTATGTACAACAGAGCAAAACACTGCCCAGTCCTATGCCATTCACACTACTGTTCTTAGGTGTGAGCCCATTGTTGCAACCACTGTGTCGATACATCTTGTTAGACTTTCTTTTTCTCTGACCCTCTACTTTACCAAGCATGATGTCCTTCTTCAGGGACTGTCCTCTCTTGACAATTTGTCCAAAGCACGTATTAGGAAAGGTGCAAGGAGAACTAATCCCGGTGTAGTACAATGCCAGGCTGAGGAGGAAAAGAAGGAAGGTGGGAGCCAGTGTAGTGTTGTTTTTTTTTTTTGAATGATAGAATCATTTAGAACAACTGGTGTTTGTTGTTTTTTTTTTGAATGACAGAATCATTTAGAACAACTGGTGTTCTAGAAGAGTAGTCTGTCTTCAGACTAGAGCGTTATTTGGAGAAGAGAAAGCAGAAGCAGGGAGAGTAGTAGGAAGTATTAAAGAAGAGTCCACGATTCATCGATGGCATTGTCAAAAAACAAGACTCCGGAAATTGCTAGAATACCCGCTGGTATGTTTCAACAAATGGATGCAGCACCTGAAATTCTCACTTGCCTAAGCCTACAAATCTGGAAGACAGTTACTTGGCTAACTGACTGGAAGGGATCCACATATTTTGCCCATTTCAAAGAAAGGTAACTTAACAGATCGTGAAAAGTATTGAACAATGTCACCACCAGCACATGCAAGTGAAATTTTATCGGAGGGATTACAAAATGGTTGTAGCACTATGCCAACGGGAAACTAGCAGAATTCAAGTCAAATTCAGAAGAGGCTGTAGAGTGAGGGATGTCAGATGAGCCTTGGCTGAAAGTAGAGGATACTACTAGTTACTAGTAAGATGTTTATCTGTATTTTGTTTACAATGTAAAGGCATCCAATTGGATGTGTAATAATAAACTATGGATAACACTGATAGGAATGGTAATTCCAGAACCCTTAATTGTATCATTCAAAGCCCGTGCATAGACGAACAGTTAGTCCCGAAGGCGATACTGAATGGGTTAAATCAGGAAACGTGTGCATCAGGGAGTATTCTTTGACCTTATTTGTTCAATATGTATGCTGAACAAATAATCCAAGAAGCCAGACTGCCCTGTATCAGGATTAGAGGAAGACATTAATAATCTGTGATATGCAGATGGCAACCTCCCTTGCTGAATGTTAAGAGGGCTTGAAGCACTTACTTTTGAAGAACAAATATTACAACCTTCAGTGTGGATTGCACTTCAACATAAAGAAGACAAAAGCCTTCACAACTGGACCAATAAGCAGAACCCTGATAAACAAAGAAAAGATGGAAGTTGTTAAAGATTTCATTTTATTTGGATCCACAATCAACACCCATTCAGCAGTAAAGAAGTAAACAATATATCTCTTTTTCTTTTTTTACAGTACTTTTACAGTATATGTACTCTTATTTATTTATTATTTTAAATTAGGGACTCATACAACTCTTATCTAGATCCATACATACATCAATTTTGTAAAGCATATTTGTACATTCATTGCCCTCATCATTCTCAAAACATCCGCTCTCCACCCAAACCGCGGGCATCAGCTCCTCATTTTTTCCCTTCCCTTCCTGATTCTCCCTCCCTCATGAACCTTGATAATTTAGAAATTATTATTTTGTCATATCTTGCACTGTTGGATGTCTCCCTTCACCCACTTTTCTGTTGTCTGTTCCCCAGGGAGGAGGTTATATGCAGATCCTCGGTTCCCCCTTTCCAACCCACCCTCCCTCCACCTTCCCAGTATCACCACTCATACCACTGGTCCTGAAGGGATCATCTACCCTAGATTCCCTGTGTTTCCAGTTCCTATCTGTACCAGTGTCCATCCTCTGGTCTAGCCATATTTGTAAGGTAGAATTGGGATCATGATAGTGGGGTGTTGGAGGAGGAAGCATTTAGGACCTAGAGGAAAGTTGTATGTTTCATCGTTGCTACATCGCACCCTGGCTGGCTTGTCTCCTTCCGGAGACTCTTCTGTAAGGGGATGTCCAGTGGCCTACAAATGGGTTTTGAGTCTCCACTCCATACTCCCCCCTCATTCAGAATGGTATGATTTTTTTGTTCTGATGATACCTGATCCCTTCAGCACCTCGTGATCGCACAGGCTGGTGTGCTTATTCCATGTGGGTTTTGTTGCTTCTGAGCTAGATGGCCGCTTGTTTACCTTCAAGTCTTTAAGACCCCAGATGCTATATCTTTTGATAGCCAGACACTATCAGCTTTCTTCACCACATTTGCTTATTCACCTGCTTTGTCTTCAGTGATTGTGTTGGGAAGGTGAGCATCATAGAATGCTAGTTTAATAGAACAAAGTATTCTTGCATTGAGGGAGTACTTGAGTGGTGGGCCCATGTCCATCTGCTAACTTAATACTAAACCTATAAATATATGCAAATAGTTCTATTTCCCCATCCTCATATATGAATATATTTACATATGTACATGCCTTTATTTAGACCTCTATAAATACCCTTTGCCTCCTAGCTCTTTCCTCTATTCCTTTTAACTTTCCTCTTGTCCCACTATCATGCTCAGCCTTCATTTGGGTTTCAGTAATTCCTGTCACCTACATTATCCTTGATCATGCCCTACCAGGCCTCATACACCCTCCTCACTACCAATTTGGATCACTTGCTGTTCCCTTGTCCCTAGGTTTGTAAACAATATATTTCACTGGGCAAGTAATTGCAACCAAAATATTGCTGAAAAAGGCTTCTATTTCCAAATTTTTAACACTTCAAGTGTTAAAAAGCAAAGATGTCACCTTGACAACTGATCCAAGCCATGGTCTTTTTCAATGGCTTCCTGTGCTTGGGAAAGCTTGACAATGAATAAGGGAGACCAAAAGAGGGTTGATTCATTTATTATTGTTTTAATGAAGAGTATCAAATATACTATGGGCTTTCAGAGGAACAAACAAATCTATCTTGGAAGAAATGCAGCCACAATACTCCTTGGAAGTGACAATAACGAGACTTTGCCTCATTCACTTTGGACATGTTATCAGCAAGAACCAGTCCTGGGAGGATCAGGCTTGATAAAGTAGAGGATGAATGAACAAAAGTGAATCTCAGGAGGTGGGCTGACAAAGTGTTGGCAACAATGGGCGCAAGCACAGCGATGGTTGTGAAGCAGGCACGGGGTTGGACAGTGGTTTGTGTGTTGTGCACAGAGTTGCTCTGCGTCAGAACCATCTCAACGGCACCTAACAACCACAGCAACAACCTGTGATTCTCCATCCTCTTTGCAACACTGCCTATCCTCTATACTATATTCTTCTAAAATATATCTGATCATATTTCTGTCTCCAAATAGAGCTCATATTCCCTGGTTTGAGGAGAAAAATTCAAACTCCATGACACGGACCCTAGCAGATGTAAACTTCTCTCTCAACATTGCTCAGCTGCTCCGGCTCTGTTCCAGTTACATCGTCATTATGGGAACATCTCATTCCTTTTGTTTGTGATTCCCCTCTGCATACTTTAACGAATAAGCCTGTGTTCTTCGGAGGTCTTGCTCGTCACCTCAGGGACTGGGTGTCCCTTATCCTGAGCCTCTAGGGTGCTCCTGCCTTGGAGTCAGATTCACCTCTTCCTGCTCTACAAGACCGAGACCTGGCGTTTTCTGAGCATGCAGATTCAAGAGGATTGAGCTATTCTGGCATTGAGCCATGGAATTCATGTGAATAAACTTTGAACCAATGTATTAATTTGCAATCAAAATTACACTATCAAGCAACATTTAAAATGATATCTACATGGCAAACTACATTATAATCAGCTTGTTAATTTAGCATGAAATCAGAGCAAGAGGATTAAGTTGGGCGATCCTAATGGTTTGGTTATCACGCCAAGAAAGCCTGATGCAACCATCTGTGAAATAAGGATGTAGGTGCCAAGCAGACTGATGGTAAAAGCATAGGCAGGCGTTGATCTCTCTCAAATAACTATAAAGACTAGAGGAGCCATTGCCTCTGTTTTCTAGTTTGCACAGCCGACTATGTTCCGTTCGTTTCTGCATCTTTTTCAGTCACGTAACTTGAACATCTCAGATTTCTTCCTAAAAGTCTCACTGCCATTGAGTCAATGCTGACTCATAGTCACCCCCTGTCGGTGTCCAAGACTGGACTGTTTATGGGAGTAGAAAGCTCAGTCTTTTCCCCAAGGAGCTACGGGTGGCTTCTAATTGCCCACCACGTGGATCACAGCCCAATGCATAACCACTAACCCATGAGGGCTCCTAAGCTTTAGCTGTGATTGTAAATGTTGCCTGCCCCCATTCAAGAACCTTCGAGAATGCTGAGTTGCTTCCATACATAAGCTGTGATCATCCTTCTGTGCCACAGTCAGTGGCAGGCTTCAGGTCTTGGGATTTCTGGCTATAATGTGGAATTCTGTCGCCCATATATGAGAGGCTCTCCAAAAATTTGTGGAAAAATTCCATGATCATCTTTAAGTTCTGTCTTTCCATGAACCATTTGAAGCCACATCATATGTGTGGAATTTGATATCTGCCACATCCTCATAACGGTTGCTGCCTTAATTTGGGGCCTAAATGATAGCATGTGAAAGGTCTTTCTTTGTCAATATAGCTGCCAGAGTCAATGTTTCAAAATCATAAGTCAGATTCTGGCTCTCCTTTTCACAAAATATGAACTAGATCTCATCTTGCTTGGGAAGGCTTTGTCTTTTTCTGCTTCCTTCTTCTGCTCCAGCGGCCCTGGCCTCCCCTGAGCACACCAGACACATCCCTACCTTGAGGTCTCTGCCTTTGCTGTTTCCACTGCCTGATTTTCTCTTTTCCTGACAACCTCTTGGTCTTCTGCTCTACCAGTCTGTCCAAGCTTTATATTTTCTTCATAGCACTTCCATCATTTGATACATTATGTTTATCTGTTTGTCTAATCTCTTCTTACCACTGATTCTAAACGTCTCCAGGGGTATCTTTTGGTCACTACTGCACTCCCAGCACGCCGCACGCGGTCTCCCATACAGGAGGGGTTGCAAAACGCATGTTGCATGAACGCAAAGTCTTTGCTTTTGCTCTTTTCATAGAGATGCAGGCGCTTAGAAGTAGCCATGGGCAATGGATTTACCTTTATGTGTCTTTCTTGCTAAGGCAGTAGAGAAAGTGTTGTTTTGTGGGGGAGTTATGGGGGGTAACGGGGTGTTTCTCACTCCTGAGGGTGCCGGCTCCTTCATTGACCTTAAATTTCCCAAGAAAGATCCATTGGTCATGCAGTTGAATATTACTGTTAGTTTATGTTGAACCTTGTGTTCAACCTTAGGGTGAGCCTTTATTCTTCTGTATCAATGCAAAATTTATCGTTTACTAATGTATTCATCTATTAACTTGCTTTTACTTTTTGCTCACTCAATCCCTTCTGATCAATAAAAGTACCATCTCAATGGACGCTTGCTGTTGTTGGTGTTTTTTCATTGTGATTTGGGCGAGTGTTTACAGAGCAAATTGCTTTCCCATTCAACCACCCCCACACATTTTGTTTCACAGCTCAGACTGCAAGGCACAGCAATGTGGCACTTGGCTACTCCTCGCTGTTTCCCAGTCCCTTTCTTCCCGACCCCTCCTGCCTTTGGAGCTGTTTGCCACAGTGAATGTTGCCTTTTTAAAAAACAATGCTTAATTTGGTTAATTGTTCAAAGGAGTAGCACCTCCCTGGTATTATTGCTAACCTTTTAGGCATGAAAATTGAGCCATGGGGGTGAGGTCAGTTCCAGGCTTGAAGGATGACTAATGACTATAGTCTCAGAGGTTCTACCAACTTCTATCCAAGCAGTAAACTTTAAAAAAAAATTCCATACATGAATTTGAGTTGAATTTTGATCCATATTCTTCCTCTACTCTCTCCAGGACTATCTAACATGATCTTTTTTAGAGCAGGGTCATGGAGACTTACATGGTCCATTAGTCCTTTAGGCTGTTTTCATGCACTTTTGATTTATTTCACTCTCCCCTCCCCAGTTGCTATTGACCAAAGTAAGATATACACTGTTGTCTTTGTGGACTATGCTATGCTAATTGACCTTGACATCCCCTGTTACTAAGATTTTTGAGCCTCTAAGTCCAGCAACTCATTCTCTCAAGGTGTATGTCACTGGAGGCACTAATGAGTAAATGCTGAACTGCTAACTTCAAGTTCGGCAGTTCAAACCCACCAGCTGCTCTGAGGGAGAATGATGAGACTCTTGACTCTCGTAAAGATTTATGGCTTCAGAAATCCCATATAAGGTCACGATGAGTCAGAATTGATTCACTGGCAGTGGGTTCTGGTTGGTTTTGGGGAAGAACTTTCACACCTTTGGTCCCTATATGCTCTGTTATATATTTGCTATATGCTTCACGGATATATTTATAGCATGTATTACAATCTATGAGGGGGCTTCAAAAAGGTGGTGGGAAGATGGAATTAAAAGATAAAAGAATTTGTCCATAAACTCTTTGAAGCCCCTTCATATGTAGGAATGTCCAAACCTGTATATATATTCATGGGTGCATCCCATTTGCCTCAACATAGTGACTCAGCTTGAGGGTCAACATAGGTATTAGCTTGTAGATTACGGTGATTGCAAGATTGTTTATATAACAGTGTGAGCATTTGAAAAACTTTAATATCACCAACAAAAATACTAATGAATCAATTGAAAAAATGGACAGAGGACATGAATAGACACATCACCAAAGAAGACATTCATAGAATCAAGAAACATATGAAGACATGCTCATAATTGTTAGCCATTAGAAAAGATGCAAACCAAAATAACAATGAGATATGCTCTAACCCCAGTATTAATAGAAAAGTTTTTTTAAAAGCATCGAAGCAAAACAGAAAACAACAACCACTGCTGTGAGGCGTGAAAAGTCTATTGTCCTCACACATTGTTGGTTGAACTGTAAAAGAGCACACTGTGGCAGGTGGTTTGACACTTCTTTAAACGTTGGAAAAAGAAATACCATTTGATCTAGCACCTCTCCCTACTCTGCATGCTCCACACACACACACACACACACACACACACACACACACACACACACACGCTATGACAAGAATAGATATATGTATATCTAGGCTCATCACAGCATTTAAATTTATTTCACAGAATATTTTTTAACTACCTTGGATATGAATCACCTCTTGAAGGAATGAGCCTTTTCAAACGTATATAAGTAAAATGTTAAGTTTACAATAGAACATTAAAAATATTTCACTACAAATTCCTTGTATTGAAAAAACAAACAACCTGTGGTAGTTACATAATCTGTTGTCAATTTGAGACTTATAAGTGAAGGGGTGGAGTTTAGCCTGCCAATCAGGTCACAGCTTGATGACCTTATTTGAGGGCGCTAAGGAGATAAATAGCTCACTGGAGGGAGGACAGACACTCACACCCTGTGAGTCATCCCTATTGAGAAGACACATGGAGCTACGCTAGGGCCCTGGAGCTGAAGGAGTCATGTGGAGACCCACGCCAGTGCTGAGATGCTTTCACTGCCACTGGATCCACACGACCTTCTACCCACTGGCCTTGTGATCTTCCTGTATTCGGCGTCACTACATGTGTTTTGTGAGTTTGAAGAGGAATTTATAGATTGGTATCAGACATATGGGTTAATATCGAACTTATGGACTTGATCTGTACTAGGCTGGGATGTTTTCTCAATATTTAATTGCTCTTTTATATAACTCTCTTACTTTACACATATGAGTGTCTATGAATTTGTTTCTCTAGTCTACCCAGACTAACACACAGCCCAAACTATTTTGAACATACTGTGAAAGCAGGCATTTCTTTTTTTCTGCTTCTTTCATTTATTTAATTTTCTTATATTGTGGTGAGGATGTACACACCCAAACCTATGCCATTTCAACAATTTATATGGGTACAATTTAGTGGCATGGATTACATTTCTCAAATTGTTTAACTCTTCTTGTTATCTGTGTTAGGCTGGGCTCTCTAGAGAAACAAACCCAGTGACATTTATATGTGTACATAAAGAAGTAAATTTATATCAAGAAAATCACTCACAATTGTAGAAGTGGGTAAGTCCAATCCACCTCATATGTGTGGGTCAGATGTTAAGCTGGAGGCTTTTCCTGACCTACCTTGCTGTTGGGCGGAGAAACCTGGAAGCAGGAAGACCTCAGGCTGGTGGAGACAGAGGAGGATGAATCCAAGGTCAGCCAGCCAGGTGTGTGGCTGCAGGAGCAAATGAGTCCAAGGTGGGCTGTCAGTACAGCAGGCTCATGAAAGCTCATTGGGGCAGCAGTCAATAAGGCAGGCTGTTGGCTCCAGACCAAATAACGAGAGGTTGATGAGACAGATAGAGGATCCAGACAAGCAAGGAGGGAGCTAGTACCCCACAGTCTCAACACGTAGAAGAGTAAGCCATACACCTGATGAAACTTCCTATCAAGCACATCAGGGCTGTGACCTGATTAAGGAGCTAGCAATCTACCCAAATCTTTCCACAACCACTTGGCTGCTCACAGTAGATTCCCGTCATAGAACTGATTACACTGTGTTAGATCACCTTAGTGGGGAAGGCCTCAACTACCAAACGACGGAGAATTCTGGCCCAGCTAAGGTGACACAGAGCCTAATTATCATACTATCATTTTCCAAATAATTGAGCTGCCATTGCATTCTACTATTTACTGCCCACACAACGATTTACACTGCTTACAGTGACTTAAATAAAGGGCGCCAGCATAGGAACACTTGTGAGGATGATGGGGAACCAGGCAGTGCTTTGTTTTGTGCTGGGCATAGGGCCGCTATGGGTGGAACAGGCTCCATGTACCTAACAGCAAAGCAACCATATGCAAAATTCGAAGAATTTCCTATTTAGTTTTGTTTTCTGGACTGCTGGTCATCTTATTGTTTCTCCTGAAGATAGTTTTCACCTGGCTGATAGTTGAACCGTTTTCATGTTAGCGTGGTAGATGCCAAGGTCATGGGTTCAATTTTCACATAGTCCAGTCACCCCGGTTTGCTTTGAGGTCTTCAGTGTCACTCCCAGACTGTCTCCAGTCATGTAATAGTTATGTAATTGTGCCCATGGGGCACTGCTTAAAAGATTAGATGGATGTGTGATCATCTATCATTTTAGTGCGAAATCAATGGCCAGATCATAGACCCACCAGCAATGGTGTTGTGCACAACTGATTGCACGACAGTAAGCACCAAAGCACAATGAAACAGGAGTATTCTTTTTTTAAAAAAACATTTTATTAGGTGCTCATACAACTCTAATCACAATCCATACATATACATACATCAATTGTATAAAGCACATCCGCATATTCCCTGCCCAATCATTCTCAAAGTATTTGCTCTCCACTTAAGCCCTTTGCATCAGGTCCTCTTTTTTTCCCCCCTCCCTCCCCACTCCCCCCTCCCTCATGTGCCCTTGGTAATTTATACATTGTTATTTTGTCATATCTTGCCCTATCCGGAGTCTCCCCCGCCCCTTCTCTGCCGTCCGTCTCCCAGGGAGGAGGTCACATGTGGATCCTTGTAATCAGTTCCCCCTTTCCAACCCACTCACCTTCCACTCTCCCAGCATCGCCCCTCACTCCCTTGGTCCTAAAGGTATCATCCACCCTGGATTCCCTGTACCTCCAGCCCCCATATGCACCAGTGTACAACCTCTGCCCTATCCAGCCCTGCAAGGTAGAATTTGGATCATGGTAGTTGGGGGGAGGAAGCATCCAGGATCTGGGGGAAAGCTGTGTTCTTCATCAGTACTACCTCGTACCCTGACTGACCCCTCTCCTCTCCTAAACCCCTCTATGAGGGGATCTCCAGTGACCGACACTTGGGCCTTGGGTCTCCACTCTGCACTTCCCCCTTCATTCAATATGGAATATATATATACAGATACATATACACATATATACATATATATATATTTTTGCATGATGCCTTATACCTGGTCCCTTTGGCAGCTCGTGATCGCACTGGCCGGTGTGCTTCTTCCATGTGGGCTTTTTTGCTTCTGAGCTAGATGGCCGCTTCAAGCCTTTAAGACCTTCAAGCCTTTAAGACCCTAGACCGTCAAGCCTTCAAGACCCCAGACACTATCTCTTTTGATAGCCGGGCACCATCAGCTTTCTTCGCCACATTTGCTTATGCACCCATTTGTCTTCAGCGATCCTATCATGGAGGTGTGTAGTCAATGATATGATTTTTTGTTCTTTGATGCCTGATAACTGATCCCTTCGGGACCACTCAATCACACAGGCTGATGTGTTCTTCCATGTGGGCTTTGTTGCTTCTGAGCTAGATGGCCACTTGTTTATCTTCAAGCCTTTAAGACCCCAGTCACTATCTCTTTTGATAGCCGGGCACCATCAGCCTTCTTCACCACATTTACTTGTTCACCCCCTTTGGCTTCAGCAGTTGTGTCGGGAGAGTGAGCATCATAGAGTTCCAATTTAATAAAAGAAAGTATTCATGCATTGAGGGAGTGTTTGAGTAGAGGCCCAAGGTCCTCCCGCCACCTTAATACTTGACCTATAAATATAGACACATAGATCTATTTCCCCATCCTTCTATATATATTTTCATGTACATGTCTTTGTCTAGACCTCCATAAATGCCCTTTGACTCCTAGCTCTTTCCTCCATCTCCCTTGACTTTCCTCCTGCCCTACTACCATGCTCCGTCCCCACCTGGGTTACAGCTATACCTCTTCTCTACGCAACCTTACCCTTGATCATTCCCCACCAGGCCTGCCACTCCCCCCTCTCTACCATTTTGGGTCCCATGAACTGTCGGCCCCGTTGTTTTTCCTCCAGATAGTTCATCCAGCCTGTCCTATTCAGACAGACCTGTGGAGACACTAACATGCACGACAACAAGACAGAGGAAAACAAAGCAACAGTATACAACCAGACAACAAAACAACAAAAACAAACCTCTGACAAAGAACAAAACACTTCACAAAAGAAAAGCTTGTAGTTAGTTCAGGGATTGTTTGCTGGCCCTTAGGAGCGTTTTCCAGTCCAGTCTGTTGGGACACCACGCCCTGGCCCCAAAGTCCACTTTCAGCATTCCCTGGGGACCTTGCCACTCCATTCCCTTGCTGTTCCGCTGCACTCCCCCAGTGCTTTGCCTCGGTGTGGTGGGATCAGGTCAGGTGCAATTCCCACACTGTGTCTCCGGTGCTGTCCCCTGTATCGCCCTTAGTCACTGAGGGGCATCATTTCTCATAGTGGGGCCAGCCATGTTGTTCTCTCTGTGGACTGGCTGCTCTACTCAGGAACATCATCCTCACAGCCTGGTGGGCCAGGCTGTGCTCCACTCTCTCCTCCTGCCCCTTCATCTGCTCCCAGGAGTATTCTTTTAGTTGATGTCTTCCACCATTTTTTATATACATCTCATCTCCTTGCTCCCCCTCCAAAAATAAGGCAAAGAATTTCCAATGGAAAATTTCCTTCTTTTAGACAGTCACAATATATCCTGTATTTCCTCAAAGTTAACTTTTATTTTATCACCAAAACCACACCCTCTCCAATTTTCCTTCTTAACTCCTAAGGTGGACAAAATGTCTGTCTATAAAGGCATGGAAATGAATATGATTTTTATCTTAGGCTCCTAGAACACTTTAGATTAGGTCATGCTTTGGAAAGCATTGAGATTTCTTGGCACACAAGGTAGTAAATTTCTCACTATTCTTTTTTACTTATCTTCTTTTTCTTGACAGTGTTTTGAAAGTCTGATTGGTATTCTGATAAATGGTTAGGGAGATTTTAGTTTGAAGCTTGAAATTTCAGTTATGCGTGAAATAATTTATGGTATGTTGAAGGGTGTACTTAAAAATGTCAAGCCACATGACCCAGCAATCCCAGCCAGGTATATGCCCAGAAGAAATAAAGGCAGAAATGCGGCAAAAACTGCACACTGGTGCTCACTGCAGCACGTTTCACCAGAGCCTACAGGAAGACACAGCTACACAATGTAGATCTCAACAGATGGCTGGGTCATCCAAATGTAGCACATGCACTCAATAAACATATGCTGAGCCATTAGGAGAAATGGATCCCCGGAGCACGCCGCTACAGGGACGCACCTTGAAACCATCATGCTGAGTGACGTAAGTTACAAAAGGACAAGTCGCGTATGATCTCACTTACACAGAATAAGCAAATATACACAAATCCAAGTGGTTTCTTGGGATGGGGCAAAGGGGGGAAGGGGAACTTTTGATTACCAGACATTGAACTTACCCTAAGGCCTGGGGCGCCCCAGGCCTGGGGCTCCCTAAGCCTAAAAGCTGGGGCGCCCCAGGCCTGGGGCTCCCTAAGCCTAAGGGCTGGGGCGCCCCAGGCCTGTGGCTCCCTAAGCCTAAGGGCTGGGGCACCCCAGGATTCATGACAGTCGAATGGTTTGGAAAGTTAGTAAGAATGGTTGCAACTTGCAGAATGGAATCAACGTCTGTGTAGAAATTGTTGGGGTGGTGTGTGTTTTATGGTGTACGGTACACTTCCATTAAAATAAATTGGATTATTGGATACATTTGCTGTTTCTGGTTTACTGCTTTTGAAGAGAAGGAGACGGTTCCCTTTCATTGCTTCGGTGCATCTAGTTTCTTACCGACTTTCTAACAGGGACATCTTTTCCATAAATCAACAAGTTGGGTGGGAAATAACTCTGGGAAAATAATCTTTTGTTCATAACTGAACTCTGCGTGGATTTAGCACTGTCTAATCAATGCGGCGGGAGCACTGATGACTGAGAGGATTACATTGGGCTGCTGTCTGCAAGGTCAGCCGTTCAAAATGATTAGCCTCTCCTTGGGAGAAAGAGGAGATTTTCTACTCCTGTAAAGATTTACAGTCTTGGAAACCTGCCAGGATCAGGGGTCGGGGATTGCCAGTCCGTGTTTCAAAGACAGAGACCAGGTTGAATATGAAAGGCTCCTACATTTATTCTGCAGGTCCAAGATAAAAGAAGACACTAGGGTTGCTCGCTCCAGACGACTTCAAAAATCCAGTGAAAATCCAGCAAGTCACATATCCCAAGCTATGTGACCAAAGGCAGGGTTAAATATATATATATATATATATATATATGTAAATATACGTATATTTGTTTATATATGTATATACATGCAAGTGCAACAAGGGTGGAAGTTGTCAAGGTTTTTATCTTGCTTGAATCCACAATCAATTCTCATGGAAGCAGTTGTAAAGAAATCAAACAACACAATGCATTGCATAAATCTGTTGCCTAGGACCTCTTTAGAATATTGAAAAGCAAATATCATATATACTCAAGTATAAGCTGACCTGAATTTTACCACAAAAACCTCATTAAAAATGTGCTGACTTATAGAGGTCTATAAGTCCTTATAGAGGTCTAAATAGAGGTGTAAATAAAGGCATCTATATATGTAAATATATTTATATATGAGGAGGTGGAAATAGATCTTTGTGCATATATTTATGAGTTTAGTATTAAGGTAGCAGATGGACATTGGGCTTCCACTCAAGTACTCCCTCAATGAAAGAATACTTTGTTCTATTAAACAGGCATTCCATGATGCTCACCTTCCTAACACAATCGCTGAAGACAAAGCAGGTGCATAAGCAAATGTGGTGAAGAAAGCTGATGGAGCACGGCTATCAAAATATATAGCATCTACGCTCTTAAAGGCTTGAGGTAACCAAGCATCCATCTAGCTCAGAAGCAACAAAGTGCACATGGAAGAAGCACAACAACCTGTGTGATCATGAGGTGCCGAAGGGATCAGGTGTGAGACATCAAAGGACAAAATATCATGTCATTGTGTGCTCACCTCCCTGATACGATCGCTGAAGACAAATGGGTACATAAGCAAATGTGGTGAAGAATGCTGATGGTGCCCGGCTATCAAAAGATATAGCATCTGGGGTCTTAAAGGTTTGAGATAAACAAGTGGCCATCTAGCTGAGAAACAACAAAGCCCACATGGAAGAAGCACACCAGCCTGTGTGATCACAAAGTGTTGAAGGGATGAGGTATCAGGCATCAAAGAACCAAAAATCATATCATGGTGAATGAGGGGCAGTGCAGAGTTTGGACCCAAAGCCCATCTGTAGGCAACTGAACATCTGCTTACTATGTTGAAGGGTTGTGGGGAGGAGATGAGCCAGTCAGGGTGCAGTGTAGCAACAGTGAAACATATAACTTTCCTCTAGTTCCGAAATGCTTCCCCCACCCCCCCACTATCATAATCCCAATTCTACCTTACACATCTGGCTAGACCAGAGGATGTACACTGGTACAGATAGGAACTGGAAACACAGGGAATCCAGGACAGATGATCTCTTCAGGAACAGTGATGAGAGTGGCGGTTCCAGGAGGGTGGAAGGAGGGTAGAGTAGAAAGGGGGAACCAATTACAGGAATCTACATATAACCTCCTCCCTAGGGGATAGACAATAGAAAAGTGGGTAAAGGGAGATGTCGGATAGTGTAAGATATGACAAAATAACTTATAAATTATCAAGTGTTCATGAGGGAGGGGGTAGGGGGAAGGGAGGCAGAAAAATGAGGAGCTGATGCCAGGGGCTTAAGTGAAGAGCAAATATTTTGAGAATGATGAGGGTAACAAATGTACAAATGTGCTTTATACAACTGATGTATGTATGGATTGTTATAAGAGCTGTATGAACCCCCAATAACATGATTTTTTAAAATGTGCTGAAAATCTTGGCTTATACATGAGTATATATGGTATGCTACTTTTAGAACTAAGGTGCACTTGACCCAAGCCAGAGTGTTTTCCATTGTGTCATATGTACGTGACAGTTGCACGTTGAATAAAGAAGAATTGGTGCATTTGAATGGTGGTACTGGTGGTATTGGTGGAAAGTACCATGAACTCATAAAGGACAAAGAAACATGCCTTAGAAGAAGTACAGTCAGAGAGCTCCTTACAGAGTGCTTTGTCTTACATATTTTTCACATGTTGTCAGGAGAGACCAGTCCCTGGAGAAAGACATCATGCTCAGTAAAGTGCAGGGGCAGAGAAAAAGAGGAAGGCCCTGATTGACATGGACTGACACTGAGGCTGCAACAATGAATTCAAATATAGGAACAATTTGAGGATGGTACCAAACTGTGTGTTGTTTCATTCTGTTATGTCACTATGGGTCGGAACCGATTTGATGGTACCCTATAACAACATCACCCCCTGAAGCATCATGCTCCATTGCTTGTCTACATGGGGAATGTTTCACCTGTCTTAGTGGCCTTGCCACCACATCCATGTTAAAGATCATTCTACTGATTAAGCATAAAAGGAATCTTTACTGCAAGGAAGAGGGCTGGTGGACGCTGGTACAGAAAACTCCATTTTGGATTTCTAACAAACTAAATCTTAAGTTGTATTATATTTCTAGTATTTTGATTAACAGTAGGCTAACTCTGAGCCCCTCTGTCACTCTACGGCTACCACGAGTCTGAGTCAACTTGATGGCAGCGAGTTTCATGGCCGCAATGCTCCCAATTCTCAGTCATTTTACGGATCACCGAAATCCTTGGATGGTGCAAACATTCAACACACGCAACTCTTAATAGAAAGGCTGGCGGCTGAGTCAACCTTTGGAAGAAAGGCCAAGTGAGCTACTTCTGGAAAATTCAGTTATTGAAAACTCTATGAAACATGCTTTGACTCATTGAGATTGCTGAGAGTGGGAATTCATTCAACAGCAACTGGTTTTAGATAGGTCATTACCCCTTCTGTCAAGTCATAACCACAAATCACAACCCCATAAATGAGTCCTGGAACAACCAGTCTATCAACTGTCAGGCGCTCCAGCGAGAGCTTAGAAATGTCACCTGTTGTCTCCATATGCTTATTACCTCCTGGCCTCGAGCCCTTTCACATTTGATCAGTGAGAAGTAGCCTCTTGATTGTGGAGAGAAGATATCTAGTCATGAACATTTGGCATAAAACGTACAAAACCAACTCAACTGCCTTCTAATCATTGAGGACCCACAGCAACCCAATAGAGAAGAACTGCCACTTGGAGTTTTCAAGACAATAAATCTTTATAGGAGCAGAAAGCCTCATCTGGCGAAAGGTTTCAAACTGGCCATCTTGCAGTTAGCAGCCCAACAAGTAATCCACTATACCACTTGGGCTTCTTGTTTGCCACAAGAATGAGAAATCTTAGACTGTTCCATGTTGCAGTCTCTCTGAACCCGCTCATTGTTGGAATTATGGCCCAACCCTATGTGAGCAGTAGTTAACATTTGGAAGAGAAAAACAGAGTATAGCAACCTTATAAAAAATATAATCAAGGAAGTACTTATATACACTTGTGGTTACAATGAGAATGTCTTCCAGGACCGATATTTTTAACAAATTTAATTTTTGTCCTTCTGTTACGCTAGGGGGGAATTATTAATTGGACTCACATGATCCAGGGCAAGAATTCCCCATTTGGAGGGAACATTTCCTTCTTCAATGAATAACTCATTTTATAAAATTAGGGATTTTGAAAAATTTGTGTCAGAATTTGGGAACATGAAAGATGATTTTTGATAACTAGCCACAATTTCATAGATTTGCGGGTTGGCAAACCGGACAACATTGCAAGTATTTTCATCATATTAATAGTTTTTATTGATGGAACTTTTAAAAATGCATTAAGCATATGATTATTGAGCTATAGATGTCATTGATGAAATGCCCTTGTTAAAAATAGTTCAGACACTATAGGTAATGCCTAAGTTTCCTCTGACTACCCATATTCCCTGGCAACCTTCTCAGAGGTAATCACTGTTACTGTCAGTTGGTGTGTCCTCTTTCATGCCTTTGTATCTACATCTATAGTTCTCTATAGCTGTCTCTCATCATCATCTGATGTGAGAATATATAGTTGAAAATGTATCATACTACCCTTTGTGCTAGTCCAGGTAGACTAGAGAACCAAATCCATGGACACTCATATGTGTATAAGAGAGAGTTTTATATAAAGGGTAATTGTACATTAAGAACGTGTTCCAACCCAGTCCAAGTCCGTAAGTCCGATAATAGCCCATATATCAGATACCAATCTACAAAGTCCTTTTCCGAAACACATGCAATGACGCCAAATGCAGGACGCTCACAGGCCAGTAGGTAGAAAGTCTTTGAACCAGTGGCGTTGTAAGCACTTTAGCAGTGGCAGGGTCTCCATGTGGCTTCTCCAGTTCCAGGGTTCTGACTGCATTAGGGAGGTCCATGTGACTTCTCCTCAGGAATCTCACTGGGAGTTAGCAGAGAGGGAGAGTCTCTCCCACTTCCAAGGAGAAAAAGACAGGATTTCCCAGAATCCTCAGGAGAAGGCCATGCCCCACACAGAGGCCTCATCGGCTATGATCCGTTTGACAGACTACACTCTACCTCTTCACTCTTCATCCTCTCAAGTCCCAAATTGACACCAGATTATGTCACCACCACACCCTTGTTTCTATTTGGTAAGGATTTTTGGTTTCCAGAAAAGTTATTGTGTGAATTTTGCTACAGTCTTTAGGTAGCAGAACAGGGACAGGGTCGTCCCTCTCCATGCCTAAAGGCCCCGACAGGAGGTTGGGAAGCAATCAGGTGAGTATTAAACACCTATAGGGACCCTTTAATTGGGCATGCTCCAATTCAGATCCCCCTGAGCTGCGTGAGTTTGATGCAACCAATGGGGTGAACTGCTACCTTCAATCACTCCTCCCTAGCTAGGGGTTTAAAAACTTTACTGTTGGGACCTCCCACATAATATAGTCAGCTCCATGATGGGATCTTCTGTGAAGCATCAAGACTGGTCACAGTTTTGATAGCATTGAGGGAGGTTTCATTTTGGGTGTGGCCTACCTGAGGATAGCTAACTCACTTCTACTTTTGGATTTGAATCCTGCATCTGGTCCATCGGCCTCCAGTTACACCACTGACCAATCCCAAGATCAGATGTTTAGAGTAGCTGAAAGGATATTAAAACAATAATCTTTCTACCTTGCTTTCTTAAATAACTAGCATAATATTAATCTACATGGACTTCCTTCTCATTTGTTTTTGTGGGTTTTTTTTAATTCTAGGAAATACCTTTCATTGTATGCTGCAAGAGATTTTCTATTGGATTACAAGCTTTTCTGCAGACAATAGAAACCTTAGGAGGAATGTCGTCTGCCATGGGTACGCTTATAGCACTCTTATTAGGTAAGTGTTGCAATAGCAGTGGACGGCTGGCCTTGCATTCATTCAGCTCTGCATCCACCAGTCTTTGTGCTTCCTGCATCATCATCATGCTTCCTGTTCCCCAGCCCCTGAAGCTACCCGAATCAGAAGAAGCCTCCACTTTACATTTTACTCATGCCCTTGAACTGGACTGGATTTACACACTTCTACAGCTCTGTGAGTAATTTCTTGTTACAAATCTCTTTCTGTATATATTCACATCCGGGCATCACTGGTTTTGCTTCTCCAGAGGGACCAGCCTAACACATTAGGCTATCAAAAAGATATCATGCCAATTCTGACTCACAGTGATAGGACACTTCTGAGTCAAACTCCTGTGAGTTTCCAAGATTGCAGGAGTAGAAAGCCTAATCGTTCTCCTGCAAAGAGGCAGGTAGTTTTAAACTGCTGATCTTGTGGCTAACAGGCCAATCCACATCCCATTAAACCATTGGGACTCTGAGTAAAGGTAATCTGGACACAGGCTGTGGATTAAGGGGGCACCCCTCAAACTGACAGACAATGACAATATCCACTATACAAAATGCTCCTTGGGGAATAGGGAAACAGAGCTGATTCTTTTCTCTTTTCTAGGAGCAAAAGGAGCTTCCTTCATTCTATGCATAGCACATTGGCAGGATAAATTATTACCAGCAGAGGCCTATGTGATTAAAATTGTTGGAGTTCATGATCTGCTGTCGTAATGATAATTTTCTCCATGGGTGAGAAAGCTTTTATTTGATTTTAGTTTGTAATTTTGCTATTTTATAAAAATAGAAGTATGAATTATGTTTCATAATTTATGTACCCGAGCTCATGAATTTAGTTCCCTTTCTCTTACTTCTATATCCAGTACTTGCTGATTCTACATATAAAACACATGCCAACCTAAATACTTTCTCAACATAGTTACTAGTCATGTTCTTTCTTGGCTGAGTATTCATTGACGTAGCCTCACTACCACTAGACTAACTCTCAATCTCCTTATCATGGCTGACTGGATGCTACAGGATCCAACTTCTGGCTATTTCTCAGACTTCCTCTTTTGCCACTTGTAATAATTTCCTTTAGAAGAATTAACACCAGACTTGTCCCAAGGAGTTGGAAATTGAAGATATCTCACAAATGTCCAACTCTTCCAAGATGCTGTTCTGCTCCATTTTCTGCATCCCACTCTTCCCTTGAGTAGATTCCCTCACATCCCTGGACTCTGCAATATTCACTGCAATGTCCACAGGAACTCACAAAATGTTGAGTGGTGAGACTTGGTTCACACTCTCAGAGTGGGATCTTAAGCATACCCTTAAGGAAATGAAGGGTGTGGCTAGCTTCACACCCTCTACTAAAGTCAGATCCTAATATCATCCTAATCCTGCCTTTTAGTAGTGAATGCTCTCCAAAGTGGGCTATAGTCACAGGTGTATAAAGTCCAGAATCATAATGTATCACATGCAGACTTATGGCTAGGAGGGTTATATTACTTGACTGGAACTTACTACTGTCACCCCTGTCTACTATGTTCTCCCCTCTAGCTGATGGTCTTTCCAACAGCCAAGCTCATTCCCCCTTTTCTGGTTTTTAGCTTGTTTCCTTTGCCTGAAATTCTCTTTTCCACATTTGGGCATATGTGTAGATGTTACCTTTACATAGTGTGATAGGTAGGATTATTGTGCCAACCTGGTCAATAAACACATGTGGAGTTAATAATAAGGTTTTAGTTTAATTGAAGGGCAAAGAGATAAATGACTTGGTGAGCCTCACCTTTCTGCCTTTTTCTCTCTGATGATTGGACTAGTGTGCGGCTGCCTTAGCTGATTCTCTGTCTCAACTTGTGAGCTACACTTCCTGTGGGACACCCAACTCATGGACCATGTCGCTATAGTTTGAGGTTCCTTCAAGACCTGCTTCTCCACACTACTGGTGCATACATCGCTTGAGCTGGGGACTGTCAGACCCTGGCATCTGGCTGACTGTTGGTGAACTGCCCTGCTGTTTGCTGCTTGTGACAGGACCGCCTGCATTGCTCTACAAAAGACTCAGCTGTCTGCTTCCTTGACTTGTACCCAGAAGCCCTTGTGATTTGAAGGATGACTGCCAGTGTGTTAACTGTCTCACGGAAATGAGTTGAACTGAGCCATTTGTAGTGCTCTGTGGAATAATTAGCTGTTGATTTCTTATGTTGTATCTATGTATCTATCTATCTAAAGTCATAGTGTCCTGGTTGTGATTCTCTAGAGAACCCTGTCTAACACACATAGTTTTACTGTGACTCTCTGAGACAAATTTACCTCTTTTGTCCCTTCCCCTTTGTTAATTCTATTTTACCATCCTTTAAAATTTTATCCATAAGTTTTTTTACCATTAAAGATGATTGTATATTATTTTGAGCTATCTATATTTCTTTAAAAATCATTTATTGGGCTAGATGGCCGCCAGATGGCCGCTTATTCACCTTCAAGCCTTTAAGACCCCAGACACTATCTATTTTGATAGCCGGCCACCATCAGCTTTCTTTGCCACATTTGCTTATGCACCCATTTGTCCAAGCGACCATCTGGCTCAGAAGCAACAAAGCCCACATGGAAGAAGCACACCAGCCTGTGTGATCACGAGGTGCCAAAGGGATCAGATATAAGGCTTCATCAAAAAATAATAATAAATCTTACCATAGTGAATGAAGGGGGAAGTGCAGAGTGGAGACCCAAAGCCCATTTGTTGTCGGCCACTGGAGATCCCCTCACAGAGGGGTCTAGAGGAGGAGATGAGTCAGTCAGGGTACGATGTAGCACCGATGAAGAATACAG
The DNA here is from genome assembly GCF_050624435.1 of Tenrec ecaudatus. Lineage (NCBI taxonomy): Eukaryota > Metazoa > Chordata > Mammalia > Afrosoricida > Tenrecidae > Tenrec > Tenrec ecaudatus. Next base: position 103,466,590 of record NC_134536.1, read on the forward strand.
CTTTCCCTCAGATCCTAGATACTTCCTCACCCCGAACTACCATGATCTGAATTCTACCTTGTAAGTCTGGATAGAGCAGAGGTTGTACACTGGTGCATATAGGAAATGGAGGCAGAGGGAATCCAGGGTGGATGATACCTTCAGGACCAGGAGTGTGAGGGGCGATACTGGGAGAGTAGAGGGTGAGTGGTTTGGGAAGAGGGAACCAATTACAAGGATCTACATGTGACCTCCTCCCTGGGGGACAGACAACAGAGAAGGGGGTGAAGGGAGACGCAGGATAGGGCAAGATATGACAAAATAATAATCTATAAAATATCAAGGGCTCGTGCAGGAGTGGGGAGTGGGGAGGGAGGGGGAAAAGAGGACCTCATGCAAAGGGCTTAACTGGAGAGCAAATGCTTTGAAAATGATTAGGGCAAAGAATGTACAGATGTGCTTTATACAATTGATGTATGTATATGTATGGATTGTGATAAGAGTTGTATGAGCCCCTAATAAAATGTTTTAAAAATTCATTTATTGGGACTTTGTATAGCTCTTATCACAATCCATCCATATGTTGCCATCATCATTTGCAAAAATATTGCCATCATCATTAAAAAAATATTTTCTTTCTACTTCAGCCTTGGTCCTATATTTCTTTTCTAAGGAGCCTTGGTAACATAGTGAATTACTTGTTGGGTAACTAACACAAGATCAGCAGTTCAAAAGCACCAATAGCCCTGTGGGAGAAAGATGAGGCTTCCTACTCCTGCAATGAGTCTGAAAAGGTCACTGCAAGTTGGAATTTATTTGAGGGCAGTGAGTTTTTACATTACTTGACTATGTTTATTCACTACACAGAAAGTACATGGATACAGGAACTTTATCTGCTGCACTGAGGCACCCCTGGCATCTAGGAGAACACATTGTATATAATCACCCCATTGGCAAACTCTAAATATCTGGTGAATGAATGGGTTAGTCAGAGGAAGAACAAATGAATAAATGCGGTCATCTTTTAAATGTAGTCATGTTTGTTTCAACTAGTTATATACATAGTTTTATTGATAGGGTGGGAAGTGCATTTGAAACAAGTGATGGTGATCAATAACATTAAATCAAATCAAATTTGCTCACCAGCAAAAATTTAAGACTAACCCAGACTAATTATAACAAGCTTCATTAAAAACAAATCTCCTACCACACATCAGTGAGCATAGCAGGTATACGATGTACCAGATATGTTCCACCACTGGCTTAAATAAGCAAAATTAGTGAACTGTGGAACTCGACTTCAAAGCTAATCTCCAAGGCCAATTTGGCTGGTCTCTGTATTGTGTCCTCTGAGGCTCAAGCCCTTACTGCCTGACCTCAAGTTGATTACCGACTCATAGTGACCCCGAAGGGCAGGGTAGAGCTGACCCTGTGAGTTTCTCTTGAGGAGCAGCTGGTGGTTTCCAACTGCAGATCCTGTGGTTAGCTGCCCAGTGCGTAACCACTATGTCACCATGGCTCTTTCCTCTGGCGGGTGGGAGGGATTTTATGAAGTATCTTAATAAAGACCAAACAGGTGTCTGTAAATATATCGTTAGAATTTAGATTCATAAGGCTAACACTGAGAAAGGCTAGGGGCACATAAGTCTTCCTCTTCAAAATAAGCTCTCCACATGTCCATCAAGTGAAAAATAGGTAAATAAAATATGGAATATCTATACAATGAAATATTCATCCCCAATAAAAAGAAACATAATGCTGCGACATGGATGGGCCTGGAAGGCAGCCAGCCACACAAGAGCACAGGCTGCGTGTCTTCCTTTGCGTGAGCTGCCCAGGAGAGGCAAATCCATAGAAGCCAACAGCAGGTAAGTGATGGATGAGAGCCAGTGGCTTCCTGGTTCCTTTCCAAGCAACGGCAATGTCCTAATGTCAGGTTGTGGGAATGGTTGTACAATCCTGGGACTAGACTGGAAAACGTTGACTTGTACACTTTACATGGGCAAATTATGTCCCAAGAAAGTGGTTAAAGGAGGCTGCTTGGAATGAAAACTAACAAGGGGGTTTATAAGTAAAGAGCTCAATTTAAACGCATTTCCATTGCTCAGTAGGCTCCCTGATGGTTTCAGATTAAACAAATTTATTAACTTGTATGTCTTTGCTCCTAAGAGTTACATATGTATATTTGTCTTCTATTTATGCAAAATGGGAAAAGCATGGGCCGTAGTCCCTACAATTCTCCCTTTTTGTTATTCTGTTCTTGTTTTTAGTATAGTAAGAAATAGATGCATTTCAGGATAAGTATTTATTTTACGACAAATTTTCTACTGTATTCCCATGTGTGATAGTTAAGCTTTTGTGTCAACTTGGCTGGCCCAAGATTCTCAGTGGCTTGTAGGAATCATACAATGCCTTGAATGAAGGGGTAGCCAGCTCCCCTTGAGGAAGAACCCCATTATACCACCCAAAAGTTATACTCTTAGTCTTTCTCCCAACCCTCTCCAAGGACTATATGGCATTTTGCAAGAGTGACTATATCTTGGAGAAAATAACCCAAATTTTCAGGAATCACTGGACACATTCCAGGGAACTCAAAATACCACCGTGGCTTACCAGTCAGAGTGGGAGAACAAGTTATTAATGAAGTTGGTTCACATAGTCTCACTGTGGGACTTTTGGCTTCTTGAGCTCAGCCTATAGTGATGTCTCCAGGTCCAGAAAGCATAATTGGCATATACCTACTCAGTAATAATCAGAATCCCATACTGGATCCCTGGAATATGGAATAAGGGCTTATGTGGTAAGAAAACCACGTGGGAGCTATAACTGCATGCCAGCAGGTCAGAAATTCACCCAATGAAAATTCAGGTTCCTTTGACCTTAGAGTAATTTTTATGAATGTTAAGATAGTCCTAACAAAGTGAAGGATAAATTGATGCACTTGGCCCTTCTCATAACTAAAAACAAGGCACAGCACCTGGTGGGCTTCTTGGGTGTGTTGCTCCAGCCTACATATCTCCAGTGCCTTGACAAGCTGCCGGTTATCAGTGGGGCCTACCAAAAGAGATGGTTCAGCAATAGGTCCAGACTGCCATGCGAGCTGAAATGCCACCTGGGTCGTATTATCCAGCTCTATAGTGGTGCTTGAAGTGTCCGTGGCAGACAGAGATGCAGTTCGGAGTGCTGGGCAGGCCCTCCTGATAAATCACAGCACAGACCCGTAGGATTTTGGCGTCTAGTCTGACTGTCCTCTGAAGCCTCTATTCTCCTTTTGAGAAACAGCTTTGGGTTTGTTACAGGACCTTAGTAAAGACAGAGCACCTATCATGAGCTGACGGGCAGGCTGAGCTGCCCATCATGAGGTGGGTGTTGTCTGACCCCCAGAACCATAGTTTTCTATGTACAACAATATTCCTACAGTGGAAGCAGTGAAAATGGGATTGGCCTCAAGCAGGACTTGAAGGTACAAAGCATGAGTAAGTCTGCCAAATGCCTGTGGTCTCCACTCCTAGTACATCACCTTCTCACTCACAGTCTGCACCTATGACTTCATGAGGAGTTTCTTATGATTACTCGACTGAGGACGAGATTATAGATGGTTCTGCTGATATGCAGGTACCACTTCAAAGCAGCAGGGGCAGCACTACTTGCTGGGACCTCCCTGAAGGGACATAGGGAAAGTTAATCCTCCCAATGAGCAGAACTTCAAGCATTGTAACTGGCTGTTCACTTTCCTGGGAAGGAGAAATGGCCAGATGTTTGACTGTATACTGGTTCATGGTCTATGGTCAATGGTTTGGCTGGATGGTCAGGGATTTGGAAGGAGCGTGACTGGAAAACTGATGACAAGGAGACGTGGGGAAGAAGTCTGTGGAGAGGTCTCTTTGAATGGGCCTGAAGAGTGAAGACGTTTGTGTCCCATGTGGAAGTTCACATAAGGGTTATATCAACAGCAGAGGGCTTCCATAAGTAAATGGATAGGATGGCAAGTTGTTGGGAGACCTGTCATCCTTCTTGCCCAACCCCTCCTGTCATTGCCCAATAGGCTGATGAATAAAGTGGCCGTGGTGGCAGGGATGGAAGTTAAGCACTGGCTCAGCAACATAGACTTCCACTCTCCAAGGCTGATTTGACGACTCCCACAGCTGACTGCCCGATCTGCCAGCAGCAGAGACCAACACTGAGTCCTTGATATAGGGAGATCAGTCAGAAGCACAATGGTAAGTTGATTACATAGGACCACGTCCATTGGGGAAAGGGCAGCATTTTGTTCTTACTGGAATAGACACTCTGGATACAAATTTGCCTTCTCTGCATGCCATGCTCATTTAATTCGTCTCAGTATTACTATGCCCTGTGATTAAAGTCAATGGTAAACTACAACAACCTAATTCCAACATGACTAATAATGGTCTAGAGCTTCAGGAATGAAGGCTTGATCACACCACCAGACAGAGAATGAAGACAAACTGAGGTACTTGATGAAGGCAAAGGGAACAAGGAATGTGTGGTAGAAAACGGTAGTTCTAAATATGAGCTGGAGTCATGGGATTAAGGGCAGAAATGCGGCCTCCAATTGTTAGGAGTAATTTCCTGCTTGTATGTATGTAGCAGATATTTTTGTTTTGTTCACTTATAAAAGATAACATTTAAATTGGGTTAGTGCATTTTCAATTGTATGTGTGCTAGTTGTATCATGTTAGATCCAAGTATAAATTTGCAATTGTCTTATTTAGAGATTATATATGGTTTATGGGTGTGTATAGGTGCCAAGATGACTTAAGTCATGGACCGTGATACTCAAGGTTTTGTGACAACTTGGCTGGGTCAGGATTCCCTGTGGTCTGGCAGCACATACATGATAACCCTCCATGAAGAGACTGGCTTTAAGCAGTCAGTCAATTGACAGGAAGTTTCCTTGGGGGTGTGGCCTGCTCCAATGTAAGTGGTCCCTCTGGAAAACTTGCTGGCCTTTTGCTGGGTTTGGACTCTACTTTTTCATTCTCCAACTTCCAGTTCTTTCGGTTGAGAGCAGTCAGCCACATTGCCTTCCAACCCTGGGCAAGCACATTAAGCATCGTAAAGTAGAAGGACAAGGAAAAGGAGGAAGATCCTCAGTGAGATAGACTGACCCAGTGACTGCCACAAGGGATCCCGTGGATGGCACAGGACTGGGCAGTGTTTGGTTCAGTGGTACACAGGGACACTATGAGTCAGAACTGACTGGATAGCACCTAACAGAGACCCTGCCGAAGGCACCATGTAAATGACATAACAGTAAAATTCTATTATCCTAAAATTTGATATTTGTGCTGTGTTGGTTAGGTTAAGCATTTGGCTGCTAATGAAAAGTTTAGTGGTTCAAGACAACCTCATGGAAGATTGATCTGATCATGTTTCTATAAAGATTCCAGCCTCGAAAACCCTATGGGGACATGTCTACCCTATTACATGGGCTTGCTAACAATAATAATAATAACAACAAATTTTTATATGCAACACCTACATCTGATAGAAAGAATGATTCCATATTATTTCTTCTTAAGCTCAGGGTATTAGAATACCACAGCCTCAAATGGTTTCTGCTTCTTTGTTTTGCTTTAAGTTTTAACAAAGCCAAGTCTCCAAGTCTCTGCCATCTAGTGGTATTTTGAGGAAGTACTCATTTCCTCCAGAGCTTTAGAAGTATAAACGCTGGTCGATGTCCAAGAAATGTTAAGAGCCATTAGCAAATTAAAGACTGCTCTTTATGTTTACTCTTCAATTCTAGCACGCCTTAATGCTAAATGTTTACATCAAAGTTTTATGACTTTATCAATCTTTCATTTATTTATTTGACGTTATCTGCCTGAAATACAGAACCGGGGAATTTAAAGCACACAAATGGGCTACATGTTGAGCGGCAGTTAGAAACCTCCAGTCACTGTGTGGGAGAAAGGCTGATTTCCTATCCCCATAAAGAGCTACAGTTTCGGGATCCCACAGGGGCCATTCTATGGTCGCTGTGAGTCAGAATTGACTCAATGGCTGTGAGAATGTATTACTAGTTTCTAACCTCTTATAATAGGCAGACTGGTTTTTATATTAAAAAAAACCTACACACAAAACAAAAACCATTTTCATTTCCAGTGTAAACAGAAAAGAACTAGAGAATTTGATAATTTTTATCAGTATATTGGTTTCACTGGTATTCTCTATTTTATCTTTGGGTTCTATTATTCATTGCCATGGCTATATAGAACTCACAGACAATATTCATGATTACAGGACTTATTAAGAAAGCTAACAGATTGAGATAGTTAAAGTTTACTGTGCCAACCTTGCCGATAAACACATGTGGGGTTAGTTGAAAGGCGGAGCGATAAATGGCTCGGTGAGCCTCACCTTTCTAGTTCTTGGGTCTCTTGCTTTCTGATGGTTGGACCAGAGTGCAGCTACCTTTGCCAGTTCCCTGCTTCAGCTGGCAAGGCTCACTTCCTGCAAGACATCCCTGAGGAGAAGCCACATGGACCTACTCCGATGCAGCCCTGGGTGCTGGAGCAGCTGTGTGGAGACCCCTGCCAGTGTTGAGATGCTTACACATCCACTGACTTGGCTTTCCTCCTCAGTTGGCATCATTGTGTGTGTTTTGTGAGATTGAGGAGGATCTTGTGGATTGGTGTCAGACATATGGGTTAATGTTGGACTTGTAGGCTTTGGCAGCACTGGGTTGGGATGTTTTCTTGATGTGCACTTACCCTTTATATAAAACTCTCTCTTATACACGAGTTTATGTGGACTTGTTTCTCTAAAGTACCCAGACTAACACAGAGATTATAATGCAAGTGATACATGCTCAGGATACAGTTGTTTATCAGGACATGTCACAAAGTTCCTTCAGTCTGCTAATAAATGCCCACAGGGGCATACCACTTTGGAAGGCATTCACTCAAGCTCTGCGGGGCAGCAACCCCAGTTCCCTGAACTGAGTGTCCGAAAGGCACCCCACTCTAGTAAGACTCAGCTCGAAAGCACTTAGCTTCTCTCCAATGGGTCAGCGAGCCCAGCTTCCCCAGTGAAGTGCCCCCTAACACCCCCCCCACACACACACCACAAGCAGGCCTTCTGCACAAAAGCCCACAGCTTGACTTGCTACGTGAATTGCAAAGTCTATCGCTCGGTCTCATGTTCTGGCTCCTGGTTCTGCTGCGGCTGCTCCTCTGATGTCACAGCTGTCTTCTGGATCTAGGAGCCTCACTGGGCAAGAACCTTGGGTCCAGAGGATGGGCTCACTCTAGCTTTTGCTGGTAATGAGTGTCCTCTCTCTGCTTCCCTGAGCGTTCATTTTATACACAACAGGGTGGCATTCTAAGGAATCCTGCTCATCGTTACTCACCATTGAATCCCTCTCAGTAGCTTCCCCCTACTTTCTTAGCAGACCCATACAGGACAAGGTCGTTTGCTAGAGGTTAGAGACTGTGCCTAGAAGAGCCATGTTAAATAATCCACTGTCTCTGCACCCAGTAAGATTGTCTACATGCACTCTTAAATTCTAGTAAACCATTGGTGACTATCAAATGGATTCTAACAGGGTGGTGCTATGACTGAACTTGGATCCATCCGTGACCTCTTGGGAGCAGACTGTCATGTCTTTCTCTCCTGCATGGGCTCCAACTGCCGACCTTTGGGCCAGTAGTTGAGTGATTAAAGGTGGACTGAGGTCAGCCGATTATATCCACTGAAGGTGGAACATTCCTTGGGTTAATTTAAATGATAAAATAATCCAATTGTTCAGAATAGGGATGGGGCCATTTGCTTACTGTGTGGGCTCATTTCAGTCCACTTGTGAGTAAATGTTAATTTACTTTTAGAAAAGACATGCCAGACATGTAGGCAATTCATTCAGGAATGACTTTGAGAGGGATTTGAACAAATCCAGCTTCCAGGTATTCAGTTGCAGCGTTTATATTCAAATGAATCAAAATCATATTACTGTGGATAAATTTGGAGAGGAGAATCTTAAAGATTAATCCTCGGTAGATCATTCAGCTTGGAACGGACTCTGACAGATTGTGAGTCTTCTTGTCACTTTAGAAATGGAATCATTAGGATGTATCTGTTTTGTAAATGATGATGGTATTCGTTCTGAATGAGGGCTGCACGGGGGCAGGGGTGGGAAGGCTAGCGTGTCCTCTTTTCATCTAACTACTTTCACAGTTTGTGCACTGCTGCGGTTGATGGGCTGCCATGTTCTATTATTTCTAGTGTCTTCCAGAATCATAAAATCAGAACCTGGAAGGGAATTATAAGAAACCCCCAAGTCTGCCCTGAATAATTGATGACTTAACAGCATCCAGGAAGTAAAAGCTATCTTATATGGTTGACAAACCTTAACACATGGCTACACAAGTCAGAGTGGGTGGTGGGATTGGGGGTGGGGGTCGGATAGGGGGAGCTTCTAGGCAAACCCTTTGCTAATGCCCATGCCAAACCAAGGCCCACTTTCCACTTTCTTTACAAATATGCCTGCTTTTTGAGTATGATTGACCACAACTTTTCTAACTTTGATGAGTTTTCCGCAGAAGTTTGTAGGACATCTATATAGAAAATAAAAATTCCCCCCCCAGAAAGATCATTATCTATACAACTGACTTTCTTGCCCAGAAGCTTGGATCTCATATTCTGGGTCAGACCAATTGGCTATGTTATTAGTCATAGCTCAGAAACATGTATAAATACATTTATGTATGTGTAAATACATATGTGTGTAAAAAAAGTAGTGGAAATGTAGGACTGTAGAGAAAGAGAAATGTTAGACCTGTAATGAGAATTTGTGATATACCCACATGGAACTTTTGTTTGAACATTTGTAAGAATATGCTATTCTCACAGGAATGAATATAAATAGTAGGAAGCAGAAGTCCTTAAATTGCCTCTTTAAAATGTCCATTATTAATGAGATAACGAGGAGGAAATTCAGGAAGGGACTCATAAGGTTAAACAGAGAAGTTATGAAAGACTCCAGACAGACAGTAGTCTTTTAAAACTAAATTAGAGCACAAAGTAGGAAGGGCTGTAACAAGTTGACAACTCTAAGAGGCTATGGAGATGGGCCGACTATCACTGTCTAAACTCACTGAAGACAGAAGGGGGCAGCAGAGAGCTGCCAGGGTGGCAGAACTGCTGGGATCTAGTTAAACCAGTCAACCCAAAGTCATCAAACAACCATTGCAGCAGTAGTACATTGACAGGAAAGTGCCAGAGGGTCTGGCCGGATGCAGAAGAGGATGGGGAACAAGAGTTATATCGTTGCTGATGTCAGATGGAGCTTGGTTCAAAGCAGAGAGTATCAGAAGATGTTTACTTGTGTTTCTAGGTAAATGCATTTGACTGGTTGACTTAACAATAAACTATGGAGAGCTGACATATGGATTGTTATAAGAGCTGTATGAGTCCCCTATAAAATGATCTTTTAATAATAGATAAATACCTAAACTATGGATAGCTTTGAGAAGAAAGGGAATTCCAAAACACTTCATTGTGTAAGTGGACCTGTAAGTGGACCAAGTAGCAGTTGTGTGAACAGAACAAGGGAATGAACACTGCATGGTGAAAGAGCAGGAAAGATGCTCATCAGGGCTGTATCCTCTCACCATACTTGTTCAATGTATATGTTGAAGAAATCATCAGAGAAATTTGCTTATCTGAATAAGAATGTAGCATCAGGATTGGAGGAAGGCTTATGAACAGCCTGCGGTATGCAGATGACCCAACCATGCTTGCTGAAAGCGAGGAGGACTTGAGGCACTGGCTGATGAAGATCCAGGATGGCAGCCTTCAGTACGGATGGGGCCTCGGTGTAAAGAGGACCATAATCCTCACGACTGGACCACGAGGTCACATCATGATAAATGGAGAAAAGATGGAAGTTGTCAAGGATTTTGGCTGGCTTGGATCCAGAATCGTGCTCATGGGAGCATTAGTCAAGAGATCAAGGCATGTTGCATTAGGTAAATCAGCTGCCCGGGATCTTTTTAGAGTATTGAAAAACAAGGAGATTACTTTGAGGACTGAGGTGTGCTAGAATCAAGCCATGGTATTTTCAATGGCCTCATCTGCATGTGACAGTTGGACACTGAATGAAGAAGACCAGAGATGAATCGATGCATTTGAATTGTGGTGCTGGAGCAGAATATTGACAGTACCATGGGCTGCTAAAGGAACACACCGATCTGTCTTGGGAGAAGTATGACCAGAGTGCTCCTTCAAGGCAAGGATGGCAAGACTTTATCTTACACTCTTGGGACATGTTGTCAGGAGAGACCAGTCCCTGGCGAAGGAGATGGTGCTCGGTAAGGTGGCAGGGCATCAGAAAAAGAGGGAAGCTGTTGATGAGATGGGTTGACCCTGTGGTTGCAACAATAGTGTGGGAATGATGTCGAGGGACGGTGAAGGACTGTGTGGTGTTTCACTCTCTTGTATATAGTTTTGCTATGGAACGGACTGATTCGATGGCACCTAACCATACCAACAACAAAAAATGTACCAGAAAGTCTACAGGTGAGTGTTGCATAAGTGCCAACTATACTATTAAATAATCAAGGCAGAGGAAGCTACTAGTACAGTTCTCTAGCCCAAGCATGTGCTTTCTTTGAGAGCGCATTCTATTACCCACTCTAGTGTGGCTGGTGAATGAATGGCTCAGGTCCTAAGAGTTGTTTTTAGGCACAATCCCATTCAAGGAGACATTATGTACAACACTCAAGGAGACGTTATGTGTAACGGAATGAAGCACCACCAGTCCTGCATCATTTCACTCTCATTGCTATGTGTGAGCCCGTTGTTGCAGCCATTGTGTCAGTCAATCTCATGGAGGGGCTTTCTCTTTTCCGGTGACCTTGCCAAGCACGATGCTCTTCTCCAGGACTGTTCTCTCCTAAAAACATGTCCAGTGTACATGAGACCAATCTCACCACCCTCATTTCTAAGGAGAATTCTGGCTGTATCCAAGACAACTTTGTGCATTCTTCTAACAATCCACAGTTCTAACAATCAATGTTCTTCACCCACACCACGACTCAAAGGCATCCATTTGTTAATTCTGTGTGAGACCTCAGATTGTTGAATTGTATCCAAAGCTTCTTATCCACATTCAGCTAGATGAAGGGCGAAAGCCAGCAGTGACTTTAAGGGTGGTGAATGAGCATCTGCCTCTGTAATTTCCTTGGGCTTCCATGTATGCTCTTGTCATCAGTTAAGTATTATCTTGGGGTGTTTCTGGGTGTCATACTTACCATAAAAGATTTTGTGTGGTTCCTGTTGGACATCCACAAACCCCATCTTGAGAGAGTTTTGGAAGCAAGACTGTGATTTCATTACTTGCCTCCCCCTCCCCAAATCTTGACATCTTTTCTGGCCATTGCTTTTATCATACATTCTTGGAAATGTGGGTAGAAGTATCTCCTTTTAAATGAAGATCAAATCCAAAGTAGTGAGCTCATATAGGGAGGACCAGGTTAACACTATAGTACTAGGACAGCAAGTTTAGTTTCTTTATATTCTTCTATGAAGTGCAGGACCTGTTAATGGAATAAATTAACTATTACATTTTATCTGCTAGGAATAGTCAGCTCTGGCTATATCATTTACTAAAGCCAGAAAAAGTTGAACGTTGAAGGTCCTAAAGGTCGTGGTTGATTGATTTGCTGTTGATGAATTCATTGAAGGTTTTTTGAGGTTATACTAGTATTGTAACATTCATATTTGTACAGACTCCTGAGTTCATATTGCTAGCGTCTCAATTATCGTTTGAAAAGTACTATTAAGACAATAGTTAGTAGAAAACCAAGATTACAGCCATTGAGTCAATGCTGATTCATGGTGACCCTCTGTGTGTTTTTGGGACTGTCTGTAATTGTTTATGGGAGTAGAAAGTCTAGTCTTTCTCCTAAGGAGTTGCTGGTGGTTTTGAACTGCTGATCATATGGATCACAGCCCCATGTGCAGCTACTACACCCCCAGTACTCCTTCAAGACAGTATTTATACCACAGAAGTTGAAAAAATTATACAAATGAACTTCCTTCCCTCCCTCAACTTTGAGAGCTGATTGTTAATTATTTACCAGCACTGGATATCATACTAGGCTTTGATTCTGATCTGGACCAAAATTAATTAACAGAACTAATTCAGCAATTACAAATAAAAATTTATGATGCCAGCCTATCCACATCTTCTGATGTTTTCTTATCAGGATCATCACAGCTTCTTAGTTTTGTAAGCTAATATTAAAGTTGAGTTTCATATTAGTTTTCCCCAAATCACCCTCTGACTCTGTAGTCAATGGATGCTTTTTAACTGAAAGCATTAGTTCCTGCATGAAGCCAAATAGTTGGAGCAGGTCATAGAGCTGGCTTTGCGGTATGAAGACAACATCAAACAAATTCCTTTTGCCATCAGTTAACTTGTACAAGACCAATAAATACAGACTGCAAATCTTAGTTTCTTAATCTGTATTCTGAAAGGCCCTGGCCTAGCAAACTCCAAGCTTTTTCTTGCTCTAAAACACACACACACACACACACACACACACACAATCACACATGAAAAATTATCTATACATCTTTCTAGGAAGATTATTTAATTTCAAACTAAAAGCCAAAACAAAACAAAAAACCCACAAACACTGGGTCATAAATCGAATTTTCTTTTGGAATGTCAAGTATCTACTCCTATGTCCATACTTGAAGAGGTTATCAGTAATCAACTCTAAATAATTTGCCCCCCGGTTTCCATGTGTACCAGACCACTTTCCATCCCACACACATGCTGCTTCAAGTCTCTGGGCCTTTCCAACTAATGTTCCTGTTTGCGGAATGTCTTGCCCTCTCCTCTGACCATCTGACAAAATTCTGCTCCTCTCTCAAGGGTCAGCTTAGGTGTGACCAACATTGGAGAGCCTTTCACGATGTCCTCAGTGACTGGAGATCCACGTGCTTCAGCTGTTTCTCCACATCCGGGCAGCTCCCTCCCATTGGCGCTGCTGGAGGCTGCATAGAATACTATTTGACTTCTGCCTGGTGGGCCTGATTTCCTGTTTATCCTCTTGAATCCATTTAGTCCATTGACCTTGGCCAAGCTTTGGATTCTGCCACTGCTTCATTCCCACATCGCTACCCTCCAGTCTCCTTCGGACTTGAAGTGCTAGAGAATCACTCTGGACCCGGTTTCTTCCTGACCACTCCTGGCCCTTTCACTGCACGCTCATACATTGCTTCAATTCTTGACATTCCAAGCCTGACCAGCCTTCAATATTACTGCCTGACTTGGGAAATCTGATGAGAGCCTGGTGATCCCGGAGCAAAGCGGTTCTTCTTCTCACCTATGTAACCTCAGCCTCTAGAAAATTGTCCGGAGCATAGAGGTGGTCAGTGAATACGTGTTGAATCAAGGCATCAGTGCATAAGGCTGGAAGCACCAACCCAGCGGAAGACTTCATTGAGGGGCCGAGCGAAATGCTGGCTTTTGGATTTTGTCTTACAGTTCAATGATCCACCACCTTTTCATAGAGGATTTGAAAACAAACCATCACCAACAAAAACCAGGGCATTTTCATCAGCAAAATAGTTCATATCACAAGAACATTTACACAGAATTCCAGAGTTTTCATAGACCGTCTTGAAGCCTATCCACAGATGCCAGGTTATCCCTGTGATGCACAACAGGGAGGCATTGAAGAATTTAGAACCTGGAAAGAACACGATGAAGGCCAATCTGTAAGGAGATGTACAGGATGGAGTGGAGGGGGAGAATTCTGTAGAGTTAGGGGACCTGGGGTGAGTGACGAGGAATTGAAACAAACTGTGAAATGATGTGAATGGAAGGAAGAGGCAGGTATTAAGAAACACTGGAGAGGAAGACTAGAGGGCTTGATGATTCATCGTATAGATGGCTCAATGGATAGTTAGCCTATTCTCTTGAACAAAGATCCCTGAAGAACCTAATGTCTGATCAGTTGATGGGACAAGTGACACATACTATCATCTACAATTTTTAATAGTGATACTGGCAAACGTAAAATAAGTCTACATTCCCAAATTGACTGGCTGATTTCTCAGGCTCAGTAAGTGTTTATGCCCACATATCTACAGACAGTCTATTGTTGGTTTAGGCATTTGGCCGGAGAGAACAGAGCAAGAATCGAGGGATGTTTTATAAATTATCCCACATTTAAAACTGCAAGCTGTTCTTCTCCCCCCTCTTCTTCTTCGCCCCTTTCTCTCCTCCTCTCTTAAACATTCAGCAAATTTTGTTTCACTAACCACTTTTGAAGTGCAGGACACCTTTTTCGTTTGATCCTCTAAACATTTTCTTCCCGTGAACGCTGTACCTGGTGCTGTTAGATTTCTCTTGAGCTCAAGGTGGTAAATTATCTCATACATCAGCAGTTTCAAATTTGAATTTACAATATTGCTGTGTTCATGAAGCATGAGTAACTGACTAGAAATGCCTATGAGATTTAAACGATATTAGGCTTAGTGTAAATTAAGACCAGGTATTAAGCGTGGTCTTTGGGGATAAAGCGGAATAAATTTAAGTGTGTGAGAGAAGATTAAAACAAGCGCAGTCTCTGGAAATTCCTCTGATTACACCTTCATCAGGTGGGAAAAATCCATTTTGCTCTTTATTAGGTTTTCTGCAACTTACAGTCATTCCTCTCTTGTCTTTGTTTACGCTCACATTATGTTTTTCTCTGCTCTGGTAGCTGAGCAAATACATGTTCCAAGGCATTTCTTTTCCCTTGCTTCTTGTCTTTGGCTTTCATTTCTCTTCAGGAACTGCGAACCGTCTATGGTCTCCATTCTTTTCCGCATTGCCCATTTCTTGCCTCAGCGGCACCTTCTCGCCTTGTCTACAAACACGCACCTTCTCGGCAACTACCTCCTTTCTCGCCTTCTTTCCGCATCTCCAAAGATGGTCTAATTTTTTCCCACTCCACTGCCTCGCCTCCGATCCTATTTTTATATTAATCAGGATAGAAGAGATTATTCTGTGATATCCAATATGCAAATACGGAACTCTTAGTAGTTGAGCAAAGCAGAGATGGTATCTCTTCAAGGCACAATCTAAGCAGGCTGGACAGCTCCTACACTGCTCCCCTCTAAGTGAAAACACGAGGGGCTAGGCCAGTGGTACTCAACCTGTGGGTCACGACCCCTTTGGGGGGTTGAACGATCCTTTCACAGGGGTTCCCCGATTCATAGCAGAAGCAAAATGACAGTGATGAACTAGCAACGAAAATATTTGATGGTTGGGGGGTCACCACAACCTGAGGAACTGTTGGGGCATTAGGAAAGTTGAGAACCACTGCTCTAGCCTATGCCCAGCTCCAGTGTTACATCAAGTCCAGGCCTTTGTTGAAGTTCACAGTCCAAAGAGAGAGGACACATAAAGAAGACTGTTGGTTTTAGCTGTCTGAATCTGAAGGCACATCTCCTAGCCCGCACCTTGCACTGGTACATCTTAGGCACCTTATCAACTTACTGAAATCCTTGTGGTCCCCATCTGGTCATGGGAATGACACCATTTAGTCAATAGCAACAACACAGAAAAATCTGGGGGCAGTACAATCAATTGACACGTTCAGCTGCTAAGCAACAGACTGGAGCTCTGAGAGTACGCAGAGGCACCCCAGAACACACGCTTGGTAATGTAGTTGGAAAACATCAGCCCTTGACAACCACATGGAACATGGTTCTCCACTACCAGGTGAGTTGCTATGAGGTGGAGATGACTAGTTAGCAATGGAGTGTGTGTGTGTTCTTTTCTCGGATGCCCAAGGGCGGTGAAACCTTCAGGAGCACATGGGTGAGCATTCAGCGAGTGCTAGGGGCCACAATCTCTGTGGCGTCAGGCCTGTTTCAGTGCCAGTCTCTGAGCACATGTGAGAGAGCGGCACGCGCAGGCAGAGGCCCCGGCTTCCCGCTGTAGCTGGCCAGTGCTTTGGAAGGCAAGCTCCGAGTAGGAAATTGAATATGAGAGTTGAGGTTTAAAACTGCCCAAGACTCAACTGGAATTTTGAACACTCAGAGTGACCATAAAGCTATAGAAACAGTCTAGTCGCTTGTGAAGGATCTAGAAAGGGAGATGTAGCAAAATGTATTTGAAAGCAGTGATTGAGGAAGAAATAAAACCATTTTATGTTTGCACCCTATTATGTTCAAGATTGTCCAATTAAAGCAAACATACAAACAAAAAACATCTACATTGTGTTTAAGTAATGACATTATACGTAAAAGAAAAGACATTGTATTATTAAAATTCAGCTACATAAACCAATAAATAATATTCTTTTGCCTGTGACCAAGCTTAAACAATGCCCTTTACTTCGGTTTAGTTAACAGGCAAAGGCACGTAATCACACTTTAGATTTAAAGATAGAGCTTCTAAAAATACTTGAAGTTTGGTGAATACATTCCTGCTGAGACGACTGTGTAGCCTTCCTAATTAGACACATGTGTTTAATCCCTGCGGGGCGAAGCGGGTACCCGGCCCGGCCACCAACACACCGCATGTGAGCAAGCCAGGGCTGCATGATGTCCTCGCAGTGACGACCCCTCCCCTTCCACCACGCCCCGAGTGGAGCTTGCAAAGACTTTGTCATGAATCAGGATACAAAGACAGGGTTTAGTTGTGCCCACCGTGTTGCTAGGAGCTGTCAGAGCAGCTGTGACTCATCGTGACGGTCTAGACTCGCGCAACGGAATAAGAAAGTGCCCAGTCCTACGCCGTCCTCGCAACCGTTGCTAGGCTTGAGGCCATTGTTACAGCCACTCGACCAATCCATGGCACTGATGGGCTTTCCCTTTTTGTCCGACCCTCTGCTTTCCCAGGTAAGAAATGCTTCTCCAGGGACCACATGTTCACAGAACTCGAGACAAATTCCAATGTCCTTACTTCTGGGGCATTCTGTCTGTATTTCTTCCAAGTCAGGTCCGTTTGTCCTGGTAGCCCATGGCACGTCCTGTCATCGTCACCAACATGGCAATTCTGAGGCACCCTTCAGTCTTCCTTATTCACTGCGAAGCTTTTGCATGCATAGGAGATGACCCCCGTCCTCACATGGCTATCGTTACTTTTTAACACTTTAAAGAGATCTTGTGCATAGATCTGCCCAGTATAATACAGAATTTGCTGTCCTGACTGCTGCTTCCACGAGAGTTGATAGTGGATAGAAGTAAATTGAAGCAATTTCAATCACTTCTCTGTTATCTTGATGTTGCATATTGGCCCAGTTTTGAGGACTTTTCTTTTCTCTATGTTGAGGTGCAGTCTTTGATCTTCCCCAGTAAGTACTTCAAGCTCCCTCATTTTTAAAATGCAAGCAAGGTTGTGTCATCTGCACATCACAGGTTGTTAATAAGTATTCTTCCACTCCTGATGCCATATTCTTTATATAGTCGAGAGTACATCAGATTATCACTCTGCATGCAGATTGAATAAGTACAGTGAAAGGACAAACCCTTACTAACACCTCGTCTGATTTTACACCTTGCGGCATCCCATTGGTCCATGTGAACGATTGTCCCTTGTTCTATAAACAGGCTCGTGGAATAAGGAACCAGTGGAGAGTTCTGAGGGGCAGGCTCCAATCCCAACGACTATGTGGACACTTGCCTCTTCCCACCCCCCCCCCCGAAGAATTTATTTCAAAGGACAACATTGAATTTGCAGCTCCGGGAGAGGGACATACTGATTGGAGAACATGGGAGCAGATGAAAGGGGAGGAGGAGAGAGTGGAGCACATCCTGGCCCACCAGGCATTGAGGATGATGTTACCAATTAGAGCAGCCAGTCCACAGAGAGGACCACATGGCTGGCCCCACTATGAGACACGATGTCCCTCAGTGACCCATAGCCCTACAGAGGACAACACTGGAGACACAGTGTGGGAATTGTACCCGATCTGATCCCACTACACCGAGGCAAACCACTAAGGGCATGCAACAGAACAGCAAGGGAACAGAGTGGGGAGGTCCCCAGGGAATGCCGAAGGTGAACTTTAGGGCCAGGGCTTGGTGCCCCAACAGACTGGACTGGAAAACACTCCTAAAGGCCAACAAACAGTCCTTGAACTAACTACAAGCTTTTCTTTCTTGTTGTGTTTTGTTTTTCCATTGGTTTGTTGTTGTTGTTTTTGTTTTTGTATATTGTTGCTTGGTTTTGCTCTGTCTTGTTTTTGTGCATGCTATTATCTTTGTAGATCTGTCTTAATAAGATTGGCTGAAAAAAAAATTAAAAAAAACAAAACAAAACAAAACAAAAAGATTGGCTGGATGAACAATTTGGAGGAGAAAACAACAGGACTGACAGTTCTGGAGGGATATGGGAGAGGGGGAGGTGGAGGGAAAGGTAGTGGTGTTAACAAATTCAGGGACAAGGGAACAACAAGTGATCCAAATTGGTGGTGAGGTGGGTGAAGGAGGCCTGGTAGGGTGTGACCAAGGGTAATGTAACCAAGAGGAATTACTGAAACCCAAATGAAGACTGAGCCTGATAGTGGGACAAGAGGAAAGTCTAAGGAAATAGAGGAACGGGCTAGGAGGCAAAGGGCATTTATAGAGGTCTAGACAAAGGCATGTATATATGTAAATATATTTATATATGAGGATGTAGAAATAGATCTATGTGCCTATATTTATAGGTTTAGCATTAAGGTAGCAGAAGGACATTGGGCCTCCACTCAAGTACCCCCTCAATGCAGGAATACTTTCTTCTATTAAATTGGCATTTTATGATGCTTACCTTCCTGACACAACCGCTGAAGACAAAGCGGGTGGATAAGCAAATGTGGTGAAGAAAACTGATGGAACCCAGCTATCAAAACATATAGTGTCTGGGGTCTTAAAAGCTTGAAGGTAAACAAGCAGCCATCTAGCTCAGAAGCAACAAAGCCCACATGGAAGAAGCACACAAGTCTGTGTGATCATGAGGTACGAAAGGGATCAGTTAACAGTCATCAAAGAAAAAATATCATATCATTGTGTGCTCACCTCCCTGATACGATTGCTGAAGACAAATGGGTGTATAAGCAAATGTGGTGAAGAAAGCTGGTAGTGTCTGGCTATAAAAAATATAGAGTATGCAGTCTTAAAGGCTTGAAGGTAAACAAGCGGCCATCTAGCTCAGAAAATACAAAGCCCACATAGAAGAAGCACACCAGCATGTGCAATCACGAGGTGTCGAGGTGTCAAAGGGATCAGGTATCAGGCATCATCAGAACAAAAGATCATATCATTGTGAATGAGGGGGAAATGCGGAGTGGGGATCCAAAGCCCATTTGTAGGCCACTGGACATCCCCTTACAGAAGGGTCTCTGGGAGGAGATGAGCCAGCCAGGGTGTGATGTAGCAACAATAAAACATATAACTTTCCTCTATTTCCTAAATCCTTCCTCCCCCCTTACTATCATGATCCCAATTCTACCTTACAAATCTGGCTAGATCAGAGGATGTACACTGGTACAGATAGGAACTGGAAACACAGCGAACCCAGGGCGGCTGATCCTTTCAGGACCAGTGGTGTGAGTGGCAATACTGGGAGGGTAGAAGGAGGTGGGTTGGAAGGGGGGAACTGATCACAAGAATCTACATATAATCTACTCCCTGGGGGACAGACAACAGAAAAGTGGGTGAAGGGAGATGTTGGACAGGGAAAGATATGACAAAATAATAAGTTATAAATTACCAAGTGTTCATGAGGGAGGGGGAGTGGGGAGGGAGGGGAAATAATTAGGAGCTGATGCCAAGGGCTTAGGTGGAGAGCAAATGTTTTGAGAATGATGAGGGCAATGAATGTACAGATGTGCTTTACATAACTGATGTATGTATGGATTGTGGTAAGAGTTGTATGAGCTCCTAATAAAACAATATAAGAAAAACAGGCTCAGCAAAAGCACGATTTGGTCTTATGGAATCCCTCTTCTTTGAAATGTTATCTATAATTTCTTATTATGCTGTTCTCTGTTTTCAGCCTATAATCATCTGACAGCAACAGGAATATCCCTCCTTCTATTCCCTCTTTGATCTTGCTTGAATTCTTGACCAATGGGTTATTAAAAAGGGTACTCTCCTCTAAAGCTTAAAAAAAAAGCCTGTGAAAAAAATGACTCAGACAACGTTCAGAGGGCTGTCATTGAAGCCCTCGTTTTAAAAAAGCCATTCATTCCACTGCAGTTTGGGATCTCTGGAGAAAAATATCCCCATGTCTCACAGTTAACTCTCCTTCTGCTACAGTGAAACTTGTTCATTCATGATTAGACTGCATGGTCTTCATGATGGATTTCTTAAAGGCAAGCTTATTGCAACTCATCATTTATATAAATTATTTCCATGAAAATCATTTTCACTCCTTCTTTATGTCTGAAAAACCTAGCTTTTATTTGTTGTGAAGCAGTAAATTGGTGAGATCTAAAGTAATATTGATTATCCAGTATATATTTGATATATATATATATATATATCCATATCAAATCATTGTAAAATTGGAGGAATCTTATAAAGACATCTATGGTAACATCTAATTTTACATAGTTTATAAAACTCCTAGCTTGACTTAATTAATGGCAGAATTGAGTTTCAAGTGATTTTTAGGCCTGTGCTTTATGCCTTATATTGTAACTTCTCCATTGTACGTCCCTGTTTTATGTACTGAGTTGATGGTAAGGAGGATTGAGGGTCTAAGTAAGCAATATTTATGGCAGCGAATGTAAAAAAGAGCAATAGAAAAATTGTTTACAGAGTATAGACAATGCAAAACCTAAATCATTTTTTGTAATAACACTAACCAGTTTGGTGACTTGGCAAATAGGATCTCTCTTGTTTGTTACATTGTAACATTCAAGAAGACATTTATCACATTTCAATTATATTTTCAAAACAGTCATATAGTTGTCCTCTTAAGAAGGGATACTTAATTCAGCAAATGAAAATTCATCTTTAATTAATTTGTCAAATAAGTGTTAAAGCATTAGCAGTTTGATGAAGGATTTCCTCCAGAATTATGAATTTTATGCATTCCTCCTTTTCATGGTCATTCTTTAATTACAAACTTTATCCATGTAAATGCCATTCAAAGAACCACGTCTTTATACTCTTTTGAGTTTTTAATTTTAAGGATCTTTTTACTGTAATCCTTGTTAATTTCACCACTTTAAAGTAGACAAGTGGATCAATGCGACATCTCACAAATTGGGAGCAAATATTGACAAAACTATCCATTGATGCTTTTCATTGATGGCTCATTCAACCTGGAGTTAGCCCAATTCTGGAGCTGCTGAGAGAATCCAAGATATTAAACCAAATGAATTATAGGCCATTGTTTTCTTAATTTTGTTATCTCTATTTTGAATTATAAAATAATATTTTGACATGCTAGTATTGTACAAAAGTTAAACAAACCAGTTATAGATAAAAACCTAATACATACTTAAATATTGATATTAGTGACGTTTAATATCTCATTTAATAGAACTGATGAACATTTGTATTGTTGTTAGGTGCCTTCGAGTTGTTTTTGACTGATAGCAACTCTATGTATAACCGAAGGAACGACTGCTTGGTCCTGGGCCATCCCCACAATAACAATCTGAGCCCATGATTTCAGCCACTGCGCTAGTCCATCTCCTGAGGACCTTCCTCTTTTTTTGCTGCCCCTCCACTTTACCAAGCATGAAGTTCTTCTCCAGGGGCTGGTCTTTCCTGATAACATGTCCGAAGAACAGGAGGCAAAGTCTCTCCATCCTTGCTTTTAAGGAACATTTTGGTTGTACTTCTTCCAAGACAGTTTTGTTTGCATTTTTGGCTGTTCAAGCCACTTTCAATATTTTTTGCCAACACCTTAACTCAAATGCATCAATTCTCCTGCAGTCTTTTTTATTCATTGTCCAACTGTCACATGAATATGAGGTGATAGAAAATATGATTTGCCGCGGGCGCACTTTAGACCTCAAAGTGACAGTCTTTCTTGCTCTTCCACACTTTAAAGGGGTCTTCTGCAGCAGATATGTCATTTGATTTCTTGACTGCTGTTCCTATGAGCATTTATTGTAGAACCAAATAAAATTAAATCCTTGACAACTTCAATCTTTTCTTGGTTTACCATGATGTTGTCTGTTAGTCCAGTTATGAGGATTTTGGTTTTCTTAACACTGAGTTGAAATCCATTCTGAAGGTTACTGTTTTTGATTTTCATCAGCAGTGTTCAAGTCTTCTCAATTTCAGCAAGATCTATCTTGAAGTACAATACTGTGATAAGATAATATTTACACACATACAATGAATTCTAGTTAATACAACTATTATTCAATTTATGCACCAATCACTAAAGTAAGTGATAAGGAGATTGAAGAACTCTACAAAATTCTTCAGTCTGAACTTGCTCAAGTATGCAATCAATATGCATTTATAATTACTGGAAATTGGAATGTAAAAATTGAAAACAAACAGGAAGAATCTCTAATTAGAAAATATGCTGTGGGTGATAGAAATGTAGCTGAAAATTGGATGACAAAATTTTGCAAGACCAGCTCTTTCATTGAAATACTTTTTTTATAAAACAATTTATTAGGGGCTCATACAACTCTTATCACAGTCCATACATATACATACATCAATTGTATAAAGCACATCCATACATTCCCTGCCCCAATCATTCTCAAAGCATTTGCTCTCCACTTAAGCCCTTTGCATCAGGTCCTCTTTTTTTCCCCTCCCTCCCCGCTCCCCACTCCCTCATGAGTCCTTGATAATGCACAGATTGTTATTTTGTCATATCTTGCCCTATCCGGAGTCTCCCTTCCCCCCCTTCTCTGCCGTCCCTCTCCCAGGGAGGAGGTCACATGAGGATCCATGTAATCAGTTCCCCCTTTCCAACCCACTCACCCTCCACTCTCCCAGCATCGTCCCTCACACCCTTGGTCCTGAAGGTATCATCCACCCTGGATTCCCTGTGCCTCCAGCCCTCATATGTACCAGTGTACAACCTCTGCCCTATCCAGCCCTGCAAGGTAGAATTCGGATCATGGTAGTTGGGGGCAGGAAGCATCCAGGATCTGGGGGAAAGCTGTGTTCTTCATCGGTACTACCTCACACCCTAATTGACCCATCTCCTCTCCTAAACCCCTCTATGAGGGGATCTCCATTGGCCGACACTTGGGCCTTGGGTCGCCACTCTGCACTTCCCCCTTCATTCAATATGGTATGTATATATACACACACACACATATATATACATACACATACATATATATACATATACACACATATATCTTTTTTTGTGTGCATGATGCCTTATACCTGGTCCCTTTGGCACCTCGTGATCGCACTGGCCGGTGTACTTCTTCCATGTGGGTTTTTTTGCTTCTGAGCTAGATGGACACTTGTTTACCTTCAAGTTTTAACCAACAGAAACAATGACTGTACACATGACCTTATCAGATGGAATGGCATTGGAATCAAATGGACTATGAGGCAGTACCCCCCTAAAAAGGAAAAAGCTCTGCTAGGCAGAGATTTTATAGTACACATTTTTCTTGCTAGGTGAGCATCAAGCAACTCGCTCTGAGTTAGTGCACCCAGTGGCGTCACCTGGGTAGGTTCTGTCTGGTTACAGTGAATTTTTTCATAAAAGCAGTTTCACTAGACCTCATTTTTTGTGTGTGTGATAGCTGATTTTAAAAAAAGCGTGCAGTAGACTCCAGACAGGGCAAGATATGACAAAATAATAATTTATAAATTATCAAGGGCTCAGGAGGGAAGGGGGAGAGGGGAGGGAGGGGAAAGAAAGAGAACTTGATGCAAAAGGCTTAAGTGGAGAGCAAATGCTTTGAAAATGATGAGGGCAAAGAATATACAGATGTGCTTTATACAATTGATGTATGTATGGATTGTGATAAGAGTTATATGATTCCCTAATAAAATGTTTTTTTAAAAAGCGTACAGCTGTGAAATTTTGTTTCCTGCTCAGGAAAAATGCCATAGAAACTGTTGTGATGTTAACACAGCTCACAAGGACGGCGCGGAGGTGGGGGGGGATTCAAGTGTGCTAGTGGCGTTCTTGTTTCATGATAAACCTCATTCTGATGTCCCTCAAATTCCTGATCAGACAAAAATGTCAGTTCATAGTGCATTTGGAGTCCATTCCACCAAGCCAAACTATTAATCAAGCTTTTTATTTAGAGGTTCTGAAAAGATAGCGTAACAGTGTGTGACATAAAAAGGCCTATTTTGTATCAGCTAGGGGACTATTTTTGCTATCACAACAATGCACCTGCTCACACAGCTATCTCAGAGTTTTTGGCAAAAACAGCATTCCTCTCCTGCCACACACACCTTACTCACTGACCTCACTCTGTGTGACTTCTTTTCCCCCCTCAAATGCAGAGGAATATGAAAGGACAGCGATTTGATAATGTAGAAGAGGTGAAGGGAAAAATGAGGGAGGCGTTGCCAGCCATCCAAATAGATGAGTTTGAAAAATGTTTCCAAGAATGGAATCACAGATTTGACAAATGTATTAAGTGTAGTGGAGAGTACTTTGAAGGTGATACGGTTGTTTTTTAAAAAAGTTTAAATAAATAGCTTTGCAAAAAATAATGCTTTGGGGGGGTGGTACCCCCTTGTGTATCTGTGGGAAGAGATGATAGAGAAGCTTAATATCATAAGCTGAAATGAGGCCAGGGGCCAACTGTGGAACAGATCATCAATTGCTCATATGCAAGTTCAGGTTGAAGTGGAAGATAATTTGTATAGTACATGTCACTTTGGGTTTTATGTGTCCAAATATGTTCTAAGCAGTACTGTAGTGCACACGTACACACACACACACCTACACACACTTTAAAGATGAGAAAACAGAAATCAAAAAGCCACACACAACTAATAATTGGTAGTGCCAGAATGAAACGTAGCTGCAGAGACACTACAGTCCATGCCTTTAACCACTACTATAAAAAATGTTTGCAAGCTCTTTCCTTTTTCCATATAATCTTTGAGGTAACCACTATCAACACAGAGTACACTATCTTTTAGGCTCATTTATAGACCATTTTTAGTTCTCTTTTGGCCACTACATTCACTGGGTGAGTCATTTTGTCGTATATGGAACAGGACAGCAGAGAAAGCAGGCTGAGCCTTTTCCTGGGCTGCCTTTTCCACCCTCACTTAATTTGGACCACGAATGGCTACCAGGCCTTCAGATTTCAACTGAGCAACACTTTCTCAAGGACTTTCCCTGGATTCCTCACTCCTTTTATCTTCAGCTCCCTGCTCCTGTGAAGAGTTACAGTTACAGACCCCAGGGACAGCTCCAGTCTGTCCTCGGGGGCGTCATGAGTCAGGATGGACTCAGTGGCTATGAGTTTAGTTTGGTTTTCAATCTTAGGAGGAGGAAAATGAGATCTAGAGAGGTTAACTGGTTTCTTTTTTTAAAAAAACATTTTATTGGGGGCTTGTACAACTCTTATCACAATCCTTACATCCACCCATTGTGTCAAGCACATTTGTACATTTGTTGCCATCATCACTCTCAAACATTTTCTTTCTACTTGAGCCCTTGGTATCACCTCCTCATTTTTTCTCCCCCCTCACCCATCCTCTCCCTCCCTCACAAACCCTTGATAATTTAAAAATTATTATTATTTTATTATTATAAAAGCATATTATGTCTTATACTGCCCGATGTCTCTCTTCACCTACTTTTCTGTTGTTCATCCCCGAGGGAGGGGGTTATATATGTAGATCATTGTGATCGGTTCCCTCTTTTTCCCTCCACCTTCCTGTTCCCTTCCTGGTATGGCTACTCTCATTATTAGTCCTGAGGGGTTTATCTGTCCTGTATTCCTTGTGTTTCCAGCTCTTATCTGTACCTGTGTACATACTCTGGTCTAGTAAAGTAGAATTGGGATCTAGTAAAGTAGAATTGGGATCATGGTAGAGGGGCTCGGGGGAAGGGAGCATTAAAGGACTACAAGAAAGTTGCATGTTTCCTTGGTGCTATACTGCACCCTGACTGGCTCATCTCCTACCCATGACCCTTCTGTAAGTGGATGTCCAGTTGCCTACAGATGGGCTTTGGGTCTCTACTCCGCACTCCCGACTCATTCACAATGATATGATTTCTTGTTCTTTGATGCCTCTCCCTGGTCCTATTGACGTCTCATGATCACACAAGGCTGGTGTGCTTCTACCATGAGGACATTGTTGCTTCTGAGCTAGATGTCCACTTGTTTACCTTCAAGCCTTTAAGACCCCAGACGCTATATGTTTTGATAGACGGGCACCATCAGCTTTCTTCACCACATTTGCTTATCCACCCACTTTGTCTTCAGTGATGGTGTTGGGAAGGTGAGCATCATGGAATACCAGGTTAATAGAAAAAAGTGTTCTTGTGTTGAGGGAGTACTTGAGTGGAGGTCCAATGTCCATCTGCTACCTTAATACTAAACCTATAAATATGTGCACATAGATCTATTTCCCCATCCTTATGTATATATATTTACATACATACATGCCTGTATTTAGACCTCTATAACTATCCTTTGCCTCCTAGCTCTTTCCTTTATTTCCTTTTACTTTCCTCTTGTCCCACTATCATGTTCAGCCTTCATTTGGGTACTCCCCTTGGGGTATGTTGCATTCACATCTTGGAGCACCAGGTTGAAGTCTGGTCCCTCTTTCCTCAAGAGGTTATATAGCTATTTGGTGTTGAAATGAGGTCTAGAATTCAAATTGTTTCATTTAGCTGAGAGCCTTCTTTCAGTTCACCATTTTGATTCTCTGGAATTATTGACTAGAGGGAGAAATTTACAAGTACTACAGGCTTGTGCTTTGACTAATTTTAAAGAAGTACATTTTAGAGCTTGAGTTAATGAATTGATTCTTCTATAAAAACAGCAGCAAAGTAATAGAGGCCATTCTATCTTTCAGCACAAAGAATAAAATAAAATTTTAACATGTGCAATATCTTTATTTTACTTATAAATTATTTGAAGGTATGGAGTTATTATTTCTATAATATTAGAGGCTGAGAGAGTCAAATCCTCATATAATTTTAATTTAACTATAACATATTAAATTATTGGATATATTACTATAATATAATGAATATATTATAATAATATAGTTATAATATTACTCAATATATTACATACATTTATTATCTCAGTTATGTAGGTTAAAAAGTCTGGTAGGTTCAGCTTGCTTCTCTGTTTCAGAAAGGCAGAAATCAAGGTGGCTACTGACAAGCAGTTTTATATGGAAGCCTGCAGGGAGACTCCGTTTACTTGCAGGCTCCTCGTGTTGCTGGCAGGACTCAGTTGCCTGCTGTTGTAGTGGGGAGACCTCTAGTACCTCGCTGGTTCTTTGCCTTTTCATCTTCTAGAGGCTGCCCACACTCTCTTCATTTAAGGTTTTTTAATCTCTTGGCCCTTCCCTCCTGTCTCATTTCTTCTTTGTATCTTTTGTCTTCTGCTGTATTTCTCAGACTGCTCTAGAAACACCTGTGATTAGTCTGAACTTATTTGAATAGTCCAGGATAGTTTTCCTATTTTAGGGAACATGATCTTAATGTGATGCAGCATATTCATCAACAAGCTTCAAGGGCAAGATGTAGAACATTGTGGCAGGGAGTGAAGGGACATATTATGTTGCTTAACACAAGATTTAAGCCAACAAATCTGTCAAACCATAGATAAGAATAAGAGGAAATGGGAGTGAGGTTATTAAATGACCCTTGGTATCTAAAGGAATTTGGAAAACATTGATAAAAACACTTGATCATCAAAGTAACAGGGAGTACTAAGCAACTGCTCAATGATATGATAAGCCCAGAAATGCTTCTCTGATCTGAAAATTGAGAACCAGGAAGGTAGACCTAGGGAAGGAAGTCCAAGTAAGTCATTGTTATGGTTAAAAGGCTTTCCCCTAAGTATGTGTTGAATTCATGGACCTTGCACCTGTAAATGTGATCTTAAGACCCTAGTTCAAGACCCTAGAAATAGGGTCTTAATATTGTCATGTTAATTAGGCCATGCCAATGTAGGGTGGATCCAAAACCTAAATACTTCTGAGTTATAAAAAAAGACCAGAAAAGACATAGAAAAAACACACAGAAAAAAATAGGTAACATGGCACCTCTCTGTGAGTGGGAACCGACTCCACGGCACGCAGCAACAGTAATTAAATATTTTAACTTAGTTCTGTTCTGAGAATTCCAGCATGCGCTTCCTGTGTTTCAGATATTCTCGTGAGTTAGGATGACTCATAATCAGTAATAGCAAATTCCACAGAACTATTTATTTGGCGAACTCCATTTAGAGTGTTAGATAAAAATTTATCTAGTTGAACAGAGAGGCATCTAGCTACTCATCAGAGTACAGATATGGCAATTTTATATGTATCTCCCCTCCCCCCACAGAATGATGTACTGGAAGCATCTTCGTCACGCTCCCTCTAACCTGGCAGTTAACAGGACGGCAGCTTGCAACAAATCAATCATAGTAGTCACAGAGGCTATCATGCTTAAATGAGACACTTCTCGGTCCTGGAAGAGAGCGCGGGAATCTATTTAAGGCCCCTGCCATTTCCATCTGTTGTAATTTAAATTACAGTGCCAATGAGATGTTTAAGCTGCCTTGTACTGGAAAATTAATCAAAGAACTCATTCCTTTCCATTTGCTTTGCTGCGGTGTGGGCTCACAGTGCAGAAATGTGATGAGACCCCACATTTAGCTTAGCACTTGAATCAAGGTTACAAGGCTGTCTTCGGTATATAGACTGACTGTGGTGTGTTAATTTTCTTTTCCTGCCCTAATGGTCCAATTTCTAAATGGAATTATTTCCAATTCTCTTCCACAATGGGAAATGAAAGTAATTTAGAATTTGAACCAAGCGGTACCTAGTAGTTGAGACAACACATTTAATATGGAAGCTGAATCTTAAATTAAAATTTTATTCTAATTGCCAAGATTTTGGACGTGGGCCACAGTAATAATGGAAAGATTTCCTCTGCTTTCGGTGGTAAAATAAAGCAGTAATCATGTAGTTTTTTGGTCTGTTTCTTAAAAATTTTCCCTTCATGAAGCTTTGTGTGTGTGTGTGTGAAATGTACGCCATTTTTTCTCACTTAAATCTCTCCATGAGGTATAATATTGAATATTACATTATCTTTTAACCCGATTTATGCATGGAAAATTTGAAGCCACCTTGTACTTGTCTATGCTGGAACTTAATTCTTGGAAGGTCACACCTGTACGTCACCCTAGATTATCATTTAGTATTATGTGGACATGACCTGGCACAGTGTGGAATGGAGGTGGGTAGAAGGCTGGGAAAGAGTTTGCTCCTTATTAAAAATTGAGGCTGTTTAATTTTATTCTTATTTACCTATTGACAGGGTAGGAGTATCTACTTTCTCTTCCCATGCCACGAACAGTTTGCACTCCTAGACTGGTTTTCTTCCCAAGCTGAAGGAGTTTCAGAAGCTCCAGGAATCACGCCTGCTGTCTGTCCTCTGCGGTGTCAATGGTCTCCATGGGCGATGCTCCCACCTGCTTCTCAGCCTGGGGCAGACAGGGCCTTTCCATTCGGTGTCTCTAAGTTGCCCTGGCCCCGCAGGACTCCTCTTTTGATAACAAGAGCCAGACTTGAGCAAATAAAAAAGTGATGGACTCTAAGTTATTTGTGAATTGATGTGAGAGACGACGTTTGCAGAAAAAGACCTCACTCTCCCCGCAGCCCCTTTGGCCGGCAAAGCCTTAGCCAGTTTAACTGAAGGTTCTCTGTGAGTGGAATATTTCCTTTGCTCAGAATCATTAAAGGGTTTGCGTTTTCCGTCCCATTTGTTTCCTGGTGAAGGAAAGACCGCATTTGTGGATGCTGAGCCCAAGGTCAAAGGCGTCCTTTGAGACTATGACATCCGAAAATCAGCCTGGAATAGGCTTTGGACTCACATTGGTCAGGCCAGTTTCATAAAGAACTGAAGAAGTTGGGGAGATGCTAGTTACCATCTGGGCTACACAAGTTAGCATTAAACAAGTGCTTCAAGGTCACTATAAAAGCCTCTATTATCAGATCCTGGTGTTGGGTGAGGGCTCAGCTCGCCGTGAGCGTTGTCTCTTACAAAAGGCCACAGCACCGAGGCACGTGCGCCCTTTTCACAGACAGGTCGACTCTATGATCCACTTTTCGAGCATTTGGAAAATATCAGATCCAGCTCATTTCTTGTTCTAAATGTCATTCCAACTCTTACACCATTTCTTTATGTTCTTTCAAAAGTGTCTTCTTGGAATCTGCTGGAATTACCTTCTCTATCAGAGGTGATCTATTAATTACAAGGAAATGCTCCTACCCTGCTACTGGTTGGACAGATAATAATCACCATTCATCACCTCTTCGGTATTTTACCAGGTAGGTGGTGATCAACATCGCACAACTATTTCAGGAAACTGGTGATGCTGACACGAACGCTTTGTTGTCTCTTCAGGACCGGGGAGCAAGGTCTTAGGCCTTGTTTGCTTTTAGACTACTGCAGAGTGAACGTCGTTTTAACTATGAAGGGGCTTCTAAGTTTTAATTTCTCACTGAAAGAAAAGCTTTTCGCTTTTTGCCTTGACCTACTTATACTTTACCACAGAGACGTTGCTGGACAGACAGAGCTTTCCTTGTCTGCTGTTGAGACGCCCGAGAAATGACCAGAGGAGCACACCAGGCCCATTTAGAAAGCGCTCTGAGACGCAGCCAACAGTATTCCAAGTCACCTTCCAGACCTCATGAATTTCTGTGATATTTACAGAGACAGCTTCTAATGCTTAAAAATCATCCAAATTCATGCATTCTAAATATCTCTCTATTCGGTTCTCTATTTAAGAGACAAATAAAAAGAGAGCTAATATAAAGGTTGGGATTACTAGTCAATTTTGAAATCATGTTAGGTCCTCTGAAGAACTGCTTTAAGACCCAGCTACTTCACTCCTAGGGTATACCTAAAAGATTTGAAAGCAGAGGCTAAAATAAAAGAGAGAGAGAGAGAGAGAGAGACTCGTACACCCATTTTCATCCAAACACTACTCAAGTAGCAAAAAGGTTAAAAACAACCTGGTGCCTGTCAACGGTTGACTGTGGTACATATGTGAACATACAATGGAATACTCCTCAGTTAGCAGGAGATATAACATCTTTTTTAAAAAAATGCATTTTATTGGGGGCTCGTACAACTCTTATCACAATCCATGAGTCAAGCACATTTGTACATTTGTTGCCATCATCATTCTCAAAACATTTACTTTCTACTTGAGCCCTTGGTATTAGATCTTCATTTTGCCCCCTCCCTCCCTGTTCTCTGCTCCCCCATGAAACCTTGATAATTTATAAATTATTATTATTTTGTCATATCTTACACTGTCCAGCGTCTCCCTTCACCCACTTTTCTGTTGTCTGTCCCCCTAGGAAGGAGGTTCTTTATAGATCCTTTTCTACCCCACCCTCCCTCCACCCTCCTGGTATCACCTCTCAACACTGGCCCTGAAGGGATCATTCATCCTTGAGTCCCTGTGTTTCCAGTTCCTATCTATACCAGTGTACATCCTCTAGTCTAGCCAGATTTGTAAGGTAGAATTGGTATCAGGATAGTGGGGGGTGTGGGGAGGAAGCATTTAAGAACTAGAGGAAAGTTGTGTTTCATTGTTGCTACACTGCACCCTAACTGGCTTGTCTCCTCCCCACGACCCTTCCATAAGGGGATGACCAGTTGTCTACAGATGGGTATTGGGTCCCCAAACTATACTTCCCCTCATTCACAATGATTTGATTTTTTGTTCTTTGATGCCTGATAGATGCTTGATACCTGATCCCTTCAATCACACAGACTGGTGTGCTTCTTCCATGTGGGCTTTGTTGCTTCTCAGCTAGATGGCCACTTGTTTACCTTCAAGCCTTTAAGAACCCAGACGCTATATATTTTGAAAGCTGGGCAACATCAGCTTTTTCCCACCTTTGCTTATTTGCCCACTTTGTCTTCAACAATCATGTCGGGAAGGTGAGCATCATGGCATACCAGGTTAATAAAACAAAATGTTCTTGCATTGAGGGAGTACTTGAGTGGAGGCCCAATGTCCATCTGCTACCTTAATACTAAACTTATAAATATATGCACATAGATATATTTCCCCACCTCATATATAAATATATTTACTTATGTACATGCCTATATTTAGACTTATATGAATGCCCTTTGCCTCCTAGTTCTTTCCTGTATTTCCTTTTACTTTCCTCCTTGCCCCACTATCATGCTCAGCCTTCATTTGGGTTTCAGTAATTCCTCTTGGTTGCATTACCCTTGATCATGCCCTACCAGGCCTCTTACACCCTCCTTACCACTGATTTGGATCACTTGTTGTTCCCTTGTCCCTGGGTTTGTTGACACCACTACCTTTCCCCCGACCCACCACCTCTCATGTCCCCCCGGAACCGCTAGTCCAGTTGTTTTCTCCTCCAGATTGTTCATCCAGCCTGTCTTATTTAGACAGACCTGGAAAAATAACATCTTAATATAAGTTGCAATATAGCTGGAGCTTGAAGACAATATTCTGAGCAAAAGAAGTCAATCACAAAGAACAAATACTGTAGGACCTCAGTTATATAAACAAGTCAAGAGAAGAAAAAGGAGAAGTACAGAGAAAAAAGTTTACTAGTGTTACCAGGGGCAAGGGGAAGGGGTGAAAAGGGGGGGGGGTTAATGGTGATGAAATGAATAAGGATAGGGCCCCACAGCTTATTATTGTAATTGCTGTTAATAAACTAGACTTGTAAAAAAATGAATTGACAAAAACTAGGTGATAGATATATTTACTTTAAACAGAGTAACTGCTGAGGCTGATCTTTCACAATCAAATACCTCATGGAATTTGGCTCCTTGGTCTGGAGGTTTAGAATCTTGGTTTCATCCCACTTAATTGGCTAAACAGTATATTTCGTGGTTTTGTTCTAGCTCCTCATTCATTTGGTAGTTCCGTGGGTCTTACCAGGCCAAAGAAAGACATAACACTTCCAGGTCTCTTATTTACCTGGAACGATGGAGGATGAAGGAGCATCAGGAGAGGAGGAGGACGTAGAATGCCACAAGACCAGAACAACTGGACGGTGTCTATCATCACGGAACATTGTGGTCCAAGATTCCATAGAAGAATCTTGGTCAAAAGTGGGAAATTTCAGAACAGAATTTTTAATTTTCATGGACTATAGACTTTCTGAAACCATAGATGGTGAAGGAATCCTTGAAACTATTGACTAGTTTTAAACCATAACCAAAAATATCGTTTCAGTCTCTTAAAAATAGAACAATAAAGTAATTTAGCTTAACTAGTAATAAAGCTCCGCTTTGAGCAGGATGTTCTTTTTAGAATTATCTACACTGGAAGAAATGGACAATAGCCACTGGAAAAAATTAGATAGGAACCCTAGGGGCAGTAAGAATCTGTTAATGGGTAAGCAATTATTCAGAAAATCAACTTGAGAATGGTTGCATAACTTGAAGATGTAATCAATGCCATTAAATTGTGTATGTAGAAATTGTTATCCCACCCAAGGGGAGGGTATTGTTTATATTTCCACAGGGAAAGAGGGACCAGACCCAGTGCCTCAAGGTGTGAATGCCACATTCTGGCTTGGAGTAGGGAACCAGTGGAGAGGTCTGGGAGGCTGACCCCAGTACTAAATATTAAGTGGGTACCTTCCCCTTCCCCAGAAGAATTTATTTCAAAGGACGACATTGAATCTGCAGCTCCAGGAGAGGGACATATTGATAGGAGCACACGGGAGCAGATGAAGGGAGAGTTGGAGAGAGTGGAGCACAGCCTGGCCCATCAGGCCGTGAAGATGATGTTCCTGATTAGAGCAGCCAGTCCACAGAGAGGACCACATGGCCAGCCCCACTATGAGACATGACGCCCCTCACTGACCCAGGGCCCTGCGGGGGACAGCACCGGAGACACAGTGTGGGAATTGCACTCGACCTGATCCCACCACACCGAGGCAAAGCACTGGGGGAGTGCAGCAGAACAGCAAGGGAATGGAGTGGCAAGGTCCCCAGGGAATGCTGAAAGCAGACTTTGGGGCCAGGGCATGGTGCCCCAACAGACTGGAATGGAGAACACTCCTAAAGGCCAACAAACGATTCTTGAACTAACTATAAAATTTTCTTTCTGTGTTTTGTTCTTTGTCAGTGGTTTGTTGTTGTTGTTTTGTTATATACTGTTGCTTGGTTTTGCTCTGTCTTGTTTTTGTGCATGTTATTATCTCTACAGGTCTGTCTAAATAAGATTGGCTGGATGAACTACCTGGAGGAAAAACAATGGGACCGAAAGTTCTGGGGGAACATCGGATAGGGGGAGGTGGGTGGTAAGGAAGTGGTACTAACAAATCCAGGTACAAGGGAACAACAAGTGATCCAAATTGGTGGTGAGGTGGGTGTGGCAGGCCTGGTAGGGAATGATCAAGGGTAATGTAACCAAGAGGTATAGCTGAAACCCAGGTGGGGATGGAGCATGATAATGGGACAGGAGGAAAGTCAAGGGAAATAGAGGAAAGAGCTAGGAGGCAAAGGGCATTTATAGAGGTCTAGACAAAGACATGTACATATGCGAATATATATATGAGGATGGGGAAATAGATCTATATGCCTATATTTATAGGTTTAGTATTAAGGTGGAGGAAGGACATTGGGCCCCCACTCAATGCAAGAATACTTTCTTCTATTAAATTGGCATTCTATAATGCTCACCCTTCTGACACAACCGCTGAAGACAAAGCCGGTGAACAAGCAACTGTGGTGAAGAAAGCTGATGGTGCCTGGCTATGAAAACATATAGCGTCTGGGGTCTTAAAGGCTTGAAGACAAACAAGTGGCCATCTAGCTCAGAAGCAATAAAGCCAACATGGAAGAACACACCAGACTGTGTGATCACGTGGTTCCGAAGGGATCAGTTATCAGGCATCAAAGAACAAAAAAAATCATATCATTGGGTGCACACCTCCATGATACTATTGCTCAGGACAAACGGGTGCATAAGCAAATGTGGTGAAGAAAACTGATGTTGCCTGGCTATCAAATGTATAGCGTCTGGGGTCTTAAAGGCTTGAATCTAAACAAGCTGCCATCTAGCTCAGAAGCAACAAAGCCCACATGGAAGAAGCACACCAGTCTGTGTGATCATGAGGTGTCGAAGGGATCAGGTATAAGGCATCATCAGAAAAAAAAATCTTACCATAGTGAATGAAAGGGGAAGTGCAGAATGGAGACCTAAAGCACATTTGTCGCCAATAGAGATCCCCTTGCACAGGGGCCTAGGGGAGGAGATGAGTCAGTCAGGGTGCGATGTAGCACCAACGAAGAATACAGCTTTCCTCCAGTTCCTAAATGCTTCCTACCCCCAAACTATCATGATCTGAATCCTAACTTGTAAGTCTGGTTAGAACAGGGGATGTACACTGGTACAGATAGGAACTGTAAACACAGAGAACCCAGGGCGGATGATCCCTTCAGGACCAGTGGTGTGAGTGGTGATACTGGTAGGGTAGAGGGAGAGTGGGTTGGAAAGAGAGAACCGATTACAAGGATCTACATGTGACCTCCTCCCTGGGGGACGGACAACACAAAAGTGGGCGAAGGGAGACGTAGGAAAGGGCAAGATATGACAAAATAATAATTTATAAATTATCAAGGGCTCATGAGGGAGGGGAGAGCGGGGAGGGAGGGGAACAAAAGAGGATCTGATGCAAAGGGCTTAAGTGGAGAGCAAATGCTTTGAAAATGATGAGGGCAAAGAATGTACAGATATGCTTTATATAATTGATGTATATATGGATTGTGATAAGAGTTGTATGAGTCCCTAATAAAATTTTTGAAAAAATGGTTTAATTTGTGTGTATTTTATGTACGTTATCAAGAACAAAATAAATACAATTTAATGAAATAAAAACAAATATTTGAGTCATAAAATTAGGGCTCTAAAGCCCCTGTTTGTAGTGTGTGGAGTGTCATTGCTGGACTCTGTACATCTTTAAACAACTTGGAAATAACTTGAAGCAGCATTTTCTGTAGTGAAATATTTCCTCCTTCTAATTTCCCAGGCCACTGGTACTGAAACACTTCCTGGTAGTCAATTGTTTTAAGAGTTTGAAGTAGTTGAGACGAATATCTTTGAACATGGCTTGATTAGGAGATGTACCTTCCAGCGTAGTGCCATGTGTCTTGTCAGTAGAGCATCTCTCAGAGAGTGAGCCGATAGAGTGCCTCCTGCTTCCAAGGAGGAAGTACAGCAATTCTCAGAATCCTCAAGGGAAGGCCATGCCCACACAGAGGCCTCATTGGCGATACAATGATTGGCAGGTTAGACTCCACCCCTTCACTTGTAATCCTCTCAAACTGACTACAGATTACATAAGTACCACAAAGACCATGATAATAAAGATCGTTAGTGAGACTGAATAGTCTGGTATGCCTACTGTTTGTATTCATTAATGGTTAAGAACTGAGTAAAGGGCTTATGTCCTCGATTTATGTAGCTAGTAATGTCTTCCTGATTTGGGCAAGTTTTTTTAGGACCCAAGATATCCACCTTTGAATATTTACTACAGCTATTTCTCCTTACAGTGTGCTTTCAAATGTTAATTATTATTCAAAAGCTATAAATGCTTAGTTTTGAGCTTTTCTTCAAGGAATGCTTCAGTAAGTTACAAGAGCTCGATTAATTAAACCTCCCTATTATTGAAAATATCAACCAAACTACTTACTGCTTTGGGCAAATCTGCTGCATAAGACCTCTTCAGAGTGTTAAAGAGCAGAAATGTTACTGTGGGACTTGTTGGAAGCATGTGAAGTAACCCTCATTCAGGGCGGGCTACTTTTTTTTTTTAATTAACAATTTATTGGGGCTCATACAATTCTTATCACAGTTCATACATATACATACATCAATTGTATAAAGCACATCTGTACAGTCTTTGCCCTAATCATTTTTTTCTCCTCTTTTCTTTTTTTACATTTTATTTGGGACTCATACAACTCTTATCACCATCCATACATATACATACATCAATTGTATAAAGCACATCCATACATTCCCTGCCCCAATCATTCTCAAGGCATTTGCTCTCCACTTAAGCCCCTTGCATCAGGTCCTCTTTTTTTTTTCCCCTCCCTCCCCTTTCCCCCCTCCCTCATGTGCCCTTGGTAATTTATACATCGTTATTTTGTCATATCTTGCAGGGCGGACTACTTTTACTGATGGATCATCTCTTTTGTTTTTCAATCTTGCTCTTATGAAACATTCTGATCTTTCCCTCAAGTTGGGTGATTCTCCTTATTCGGAGTCTGTGACTACCTTCACATATACTCCATAGCCCTAATGATGTATTCTCAAGGAGACAAGAAAAATGAGAGTATTAAAAATCCATTCTGCAAATGGTAATTCTTTCAATAGATGAATTTACATGTTCCTTTGCTAAGATTAGGCTGGGCAAATGAACAATTTATCCCACATTGTATTATTGTTATTGTTTAGTACTTTGAAGCATAACCTTATCTTTTCAAAATGCTGTATTTTGATTTATTTTAATGCTGTTTCAAGAATAAAAGAGTGAAGAAGAAACCTTCTTACATTGAGTATCTCTGTATTTCTCTATATAACTAAGTTAGATTCTCCTCTTCTCATTTATCTTAAGCATAATTTACAGGGGAAAATGGAGCTTTTTGCCTAAACACTGACACGATGGGCCCCTGCTGGATCTGTTCCAGCTTTTGAAGGCGTTGTGAATGATAGTTTCAGAACTGATTGGATGAGTTTCAGATAGAGGTCTGTTTCTATAGCAACATGTTGGGTTTGCAGACTGAAAAGCATTAAATAAAATTGCAAGTGCACCGTATAAGTCTCTTCCTTCCCTAGAAAACTCATTAAAACAAACAAACAAACAAAAATGCAAGAGGGAAACAACCTCAAAAAGAGCCAAATCTTTCTCAGGCCTAATCCTATCCCAAGGAACTGGCTGGTGCAGTGGCTAAGTTCTCAGCAATGTTAACTAAAACATTGGCGATTCAAACTCACTCACCCAGCTGCTTCTGTAAACACTATAGTCTGAAAAATCCCATCAGACTCTTCTACTCTGTTCTGCAGATTTTCTGAGTCAAAATCAACTGGACAGCACTTTATAACAGCAACAAGACCTATCCCCATCACCAGTAATGATGACTTATAGGTAGTCTTGTCTAATCCCAGAAATGGTCAGATTCCAGTGCTTTCGGAGGGCAGTGGACACCTTCTCAGGGAGTCTTTGTACACGCTCAGTAAGGAGGTTGGGTTGCTGGAGTTCTTGAGTGCAGTGGTTAATGGGCTAGGCTTCTAACTGCAAGGTTGGAGATTCAAGCCCACCTGGTACCTTGGAAGAAAAGCCTGGTAACCTGCGTTCAGAGAATCAGTCTTTGAAACTCCTCTGGAGCACCGCTGCCCTGACACACACAGGGTCACCTTGAACTGGAACTGAGTTGCTCACAACTGCGCTTTGATGGAGATTGCCGCTGCTCACTTACCTGTGGGAACATCTTGCCAAGGGACATATGCTAGTGACAAGAGTCAGAGAAGAATCCACTACAGGACGCTAGGATGATAGTTGAAGTCTCAGAGCAAACAGCAGACTGAAGAGAAGGTCCAGACTCAGCACGGAGCTACTACTGTCGAACGAGAGGCCGTCGGGGGCTGGCATAGTGACGGTAGAGCCACTGCAGGTGTTCCTGGGCTCTCCTGAGATGTTTTTTCCCTTTAAAATAAAACAAAAAGGTTACTGTTCTGAGAATGTAGAGAGCAGAACGCGTATTGATTTAACAGCTCCTACGTGTGCATTTCGGTGGTACTGATTCCATTTTCAGGTTGTACACCTATTCGCCTCCTCCTTTTCTGAGTTGCTTTTCTCCCATTAATGTAAATCCACTGCCCCCAAGGTCCTTATTTTATTTGGGCAATTTCTTCCTATCCAGATAATTCTGAAAATAGTGTAATTTTCAAAGCAGGCCATTTTTTTAAATGAGTGAAGCTACATTGTGGTATTGTTCTGTGTGAAGAGGACTTTAGAAGATATTTGGGGGTTAAGGTTTATAGATCATCTCAGTAATAGTTTCAGGGACCCATCCACATTCCATTACTTGAGAATGTCTTTGGGTCATGAGTATTTTGTGTCTATTGATATGGTGTATAGCTTTGATTGCTTTTCTAATGGGGAATCATCCCCGATTCCTGGAATTGATCCCATCTCCTCATAGGATATGACTCTTTTAACATGCTGCTGGGTTCTGCTTACGAGTACTGTGTTGAGACGGTTTGCATCTATGTTCAGTCTGCTCCTTTGAAGAAGAACGGACTTGGAAACTCACAAAGGCAGTTCTACTATGCCCGATAGGGGCTCTAAGTGTCAGAGTTAACTTAATAGTAGTGAGTTTGGCTTGGTAACTAATATGTCTTGTATAACTGTGCTGTCTCTTTTTGGTGCCTATGATATGTATATCTTTAAATTACGGCGTTGGCCAACACTATTGAAGGTGCCGTGGGCCAACAGAAGAACAACCAAATCTGCCTTGAGAGAAGTGCCAGCAGGATGCACCTTAGAAGGAAGGATGGCTAGTTTTTGTCTCACATAATTGGACATGTTAGGGGAGACCAGGCCCTGGACAAAGGCATCATGTCCGGCAAACTAGAGTCAGGGGGAAAAACTAAGACCCTCAGTGAGATAATTAGACACAGTGACTGCAACAATGGACTCAAAAATAACACTTGTGTTTTGCTCTGTTGCTCACAGGGTCACTGTGAGCCAGAACCAACTCGACAGCACTTGACAACAACACGAGAGGTCGCTGGGTTTATCCTACTTGAGTTGTTTTGACTTCTTGGATTTGTAGGTTCAGGACCTTTGTTACATTGAGGAAATGTTCTGTCATTTCTCGAAATATCCTGCTTCTTTCTCTTATCTCTTTGTGAAATTATTATGTAGTATACCCACATTAGGGTCTTGTCATCCCATAATTTATTAAACTATACGGAGCCTTCTTGAGATGCTATTCTTTTGCTCTTTAGTGGTTGTCATTTGCACTGTTGTATCCTCTAATTAGCTACTGTTTTTCTTCTGCTGGAGTAAATCTGTTGGTAAATCATCCGATTGCATTTCTCCTTGTTATTATCCTTTTCAGTTGCAGTATCTCTTTTTAAAGATCCTCATCTTTTTAAAATTTCTTTTAAATCTTTTCTATGCTTTACCTTAGTTCTTCAACTATGCTTAATGTTTTGGTATCCTATTCCTCCATTTCCCCCCATTATGAGGTCATCTATAGACGCACTTCCATTTTTGGGGTCATATTTATTTAGATGGGAATTGTTCCTCTGTTTGTTGTGTGTCTTGTGATGTTTTCTTAGGGCACTGGAAAATTGGAGGGAGCTAACCATCTCTGTTTCCCCAGTGGTTGGTGTCTTTCCCCTTCAAATAACCTCCTGAGTGGGTGGAGCTTTGGGTTTTTGCTTACTGTTCTCTCTCTCTCTCTCTCTCTCTCTCTCTCTAGTTTAATTGGGAATCAAGAGTTCCAGGTGTTAGTTTTCAACTTTTGATCTCTCTCAAACACAGCAGAGAACATGCAATGATCAACCTGCCCCTAAACGGACACACCCATTCAGACACGACATCATGTGCTAAACAATTCGTCTTCCAAGGGTGCAGTCCCCACTCTGGTCTTTACACCCTTCCACTTTCTGTTTCTACAATCACATTTTTTGGGGGTCATAAAACCCATAGCAGTGATCCCCTTTGGGGCTGGGTGTTGCCCTCTGGTTTGGCAACCTCCCTGCTCTGGAGGGGATGCTTCTCCCTGAGCTGACGTTTAGGCGCACATGCAGACTTTCTCCTGTTTCAGGTGGATGAGAAGCTGGAACTTCCCAGATGTCTTGCTGGCTTTCAAGCTCCGGTGGTGGTTGGGAGAGCAGTTTCTACATAGGGGACTCACTTCCTGACTCTTCTCTAGGGAATCTTCTATAGAACTTCCCACCAGTCCAGCAGTGACCGTTTCTGTTGGAGGGAAAGATGGTCACCTTCTAATTCACCCACCCCCACCCGGGGGTGCTATTAGAATCTTCCCTGTAGCACCGGGGCTGTGGCTGTGTCCTCCTTTCAAGATGCCTGCTTTCTAGTTAGGACACCACAGTTTCAGGCAGCAGTCTTTAGCCCCACTCACAAGAGGGAGCAGACAGACTCAAGCTGAGTCTCTGGGAGGTCTGTCCTGTTGATCTCAAAGACTTAGCTATGGAGTGCATGGGGAACCAGGTTGAGTGTTGAGTATGAGATCCAGATCTATGCAAGATGCCTTTTCTAGACATTCACAGTACTGAAGCTCCATATTCACTGCCAGTGAGTCGCTTCTGACTCAGTGACCCTATAGGACAGCTTAGAACCACCCCATCTGAGTTTCCAAGACTGTAACTCTTTACAGGATTTGAAAGCCATGTATTTCATCCACAGAGTTGGCTAGTGGTTTCAAACTGCTGACCTTGCAGTAAGCAGACTAACTTGTAACCACTACAGTACCCAGGTCCCAATTCACAGTAGGTTGCAGCAAAATTATCTGGGTGGGGGAGGTGTTAGCCTACTCCAAATCTGCCTACTGAAGATTTTAACCTGGGGTCCTATCTCCATGTATCAGCGAGGGATGCAATGGTGTCAGGGAAGCAAGCTCTTTTTCTGGGACCGCTTTCGAATTCACAGGAGCCAACAGCCTGCAGGCTGAGGGGAAGAACAGTTTCCTCCTCCTGTCCTCTGCTCCCAATGCCAAGGCCCTTAAAGCTGAGCACCATTGTATTTCATTCCTTGTTATGTTTGTGGGGGAGGATCAGACAATGGTTTGATGTCTGGGGGAAACACAAATAGGGATGATCATTGGTAGGAAGGATGGAGGACTGACCTCCAGTTGGGGGGAGGAATGACTGAAAATGCTTTTGGAGACCCTAGGTGGTGTGTGTGAATGGGCCACATTGACTGGGGCTTCTGGGGGCATGCTGGGGACCCAGCCCTGGAGCCATGGAACACTGGGACTCTGAATTCTGGATCTTCAAGGTGCAAGGAAACCTGCAGAGGCTGCATCAGTGAGATCCGATGCAGGAACTCCACTGGGGGAACTGGACTCCACCTCAGACACACTTGTCATCTGAGGACTTAAGTTGGAAAATATGTGGTGTCTGAGGAAGCAGAAGACAGCTGTATCAATATTGTTGAACTGTTGATAGGTAGATAAACATGGTCCTGCTACATCAGTGCCCTACATACTGTATTAAGATATATATTAGTCTGGGAAACCTGTGATTGACATTCTCAGTGAATATTATTGTAAAATTTCCCTGACAATTAACCCCCATTGTTTGTGTAAATAGTGTCCAGTCACAAGAAGATTGATTCTGTACAAGTGAATGATTCAGGATAGGGAGTTAGTTGTGATATGGACTTAGCCTACATTGGCCCAATATCACTCTCTCAACAGGGCTTTAAAAAATTAGTGGCAGCGTGTGATCAGGAGGTGTCGAAGGGATCAGGTATCAGGCATCCAAGAACAAAAAAACTTATCATTGTGAATAAGGGGAGTGCAGATTGAGGACCCAAAGCCCATCTGTAAGCAACTGGACATCCCCTTACAGAGGAGTCGCGGGGAGGAGACGAGCCAGTCAGGGTGCTTTCCTCCCCCCCACTCTCATGACCCCAGTTCTACTTTACAAATCTGGATAGACAAGAGGATGTACTTTGGTACAGGTAGGAGCTGGAAACACAGGGAATCCAGGGCTGATGATCCCTTCAGGACCAGTGGTGAGAGTGGTGATACCGGGAGGGTGAGATAGAAATACTTACAGGGATCTACATATAATCTCTTCTCTGGGGGACAGGCAAAAGAAAAGTGCGTGAAGGGAGACGTCAGACAGTGTAAGATATGACAAAATAATAATTTATAAATTATCAGGGGGTCATGAGGGAGGGGGGAGCAGAGACGGAGGGAAAAAATGAGGAGCTGATACCCAAGGGCTCAAGTAGAAAGCAAATGTTTTGAGAATGATGGTGGCAACAAACATAAAAATATGCTTGACACACAATGGATGGATGGATTGATTGTGATAAGAGTTGTACGAGCACCCAATAAAATAATTTTTTTTCC
Organism: Tenrec ecaudatus; assembly: GCF_050624435.1. Classification (NCBI taxonomy): domain Eukaryota; kingdom Metazoa; phylum Chordata; class Mammalia; order Afrosoricida; family Tenrecidae; genus Tenrec; species Tenrec ecaudatus. Next base: position 103,509,821 of record NC_134536.1, read on the forward strand.
TGGAAAAAAATATTACCAGGGCTAATAAAAGACAATATGAATGAAAGATCATTATGCCCCAGGGGGATGATCAATAAGACTCTCTACCTTAAATTAACAAGGAGGTTTTGAAAAGGAGCCAAAGGCAGATAAAACGAAACTAAAAACATCGATCCAGTAATGGGTTCTGGACTAGCACTAAATCCTAGCTCCAACTTAAGAACAATTTGTTCTTACGCCATGGCGCCGCTCAACACTTGCTCTCCGGAAGGGAACACAGAAGGTGTGGGTGCTATCGCAAAATGTGGCAAAGAAATTAGATGGTGTGGCTATCAGATAAAAGAGCGACTGGGGTCTTAAAGACTTGTCTCCAAACAAGCAGCCATCTAAGGGAGATGTCAACTGAGCCCACATGAAAGAGCCCCACCAATATCAGTGACTGAAGAATTGTAAATCACACAATCTGAAATCGAAGGAGGAATGGGAGCAGAGCCTGAATGGTGAGAATCTGGTTCGCAGAAGGCTGTGCATGGCCGTCAGAGCCCACGATACCTTTGTGGGCTCTACATAGGCAATCAGCCTCCGGTAATCTCCCTCGATCCAAACAGGGCTGGGAAGAAAGTGGTAACTAACCAGAGTGCACTGGAGAAACGAGTCTGGATGATCGAAAGGACAGACCTGACTGGAACACTTAGAACCTTGTCAGTCGATCCCTCCTCACTGATGCACATCAGGCCTGATCTGGTTTTCAACATTATTTTCTGTGTTTTGTTTGTTCATATTTAGGACTAGCTCAGATGTGTTATGTCATTGGAGGTCACCCTCCTGACTTTTTGTTATATGTTTTTCAGTAGATGAAACCCAGGATTGATGAACCTCCAGGGACAGCCAGTAGAATAAAGGTTTCTTGGGAGTGGGGGGTGTATGCAGTATTGGGAGGTGGGTGGTAAAAGAGAGCTGATGTCACAGAGTTCAGGAAGAAAGCAATTGTACAGTACGGCTCGATGTGATCGAACTAGAATGACATATCTGTATTGAATCCCAATAAAGTGGTTTTGAAAAAAAATAATGTTTAAAGATATTTCTTTCCACTTGTGGGAAGCTACAACCTCTCAGTAGAGGATTTTCCACAGTCTTTGTTCTGTACTCTTTACTGTCCTTGGAGATGTAAAGAACTTTTGAAATGCTTTTTGGTTTAAAGAGTGTCTGTGTGTTTGAAATTTGAATGAGAAGGGAAAAATGAGTGAATAAATAACAATGGTTTGCTTATGCCACCATCTTTCCAGAACTGTAGTTGGAGATATTTAAAGGAGGAATGCTGCTCTGTTATCTCAGTGTGGGCTTTTACCGTGTGGTCACTACTGGCAGTGAATTCCCCAGGGTTTCTTGTGTTTCTATACATCTTTCAAGAGGAAGCCCCAACTGCCAGGGTATCTTTTAAAAGATGTCTGTATTGGGAACAGCCCAGGAAGATTCAGTAGTATTTACATCTGGGGCAAGGTCAGCTATGGTTTTTTTTTAAAAAAAAATCATTTTATTAGGGGCTTATTCAACTCTTATCACAATCCATACATAAATCAATTGTGTAAAGCCCATTTGTACATTCATTGCCCTCATCATTCTCAAAACATTTGCTCTCCACTTAAGCCCCTGGTATCAGCCCCTCATTTTCCCCCTTCTCTTCCCCTATCTCTTATTTACGCTTGATAATTTATAAATTATTATTTTGTCAGATCTTACACTGTCCGATGTCTCCCTTCACCCACCTTTCTGTTGTCCATCCCCCAGGGAGGGGGTTATATGTCGATCCTTGTGATCAGTTTCCCCTTTCCACCCCACCCTCCCTCCACGGTCAGCTATGATTTTTGTCCACTATAATAAATCACGATCCCCTTTGGGGCAAAGTCTGGCTGACTTAGTGACCACTGTAGAAGATTTGAGTTTCCCAAGCTTTCCTGCCTGGGACCTGGCTTTCTTTTCATCACAATGGTTTATTTGGAAAGGAAATAAAAGCACCTGTCAGCAGCATGGGGGATGGGAGCATGCACTGAAGTGAGTGGTTCCTGCATGAACTTTATCCGGGGGCCTTTTTCAGATGTGGGGTACTTGGCCTGTCCATGTCTCCAGGTTAGGAAGGGATCAATCCTGGGTCTGAGAAATCCTATTTCTCAGGTCCAATCATAAACCTTGTCATGCTCTCCCCACGGCTGGGTCTTGCCTGGCCATGGGCAGAGGAGTAAGCCTGCAATGGTCAGCAACATGAGTCTTGGGTTTGCTGACTTTGGAGTTTAGAATCAGCGGTAGGGGTCTGATGCCTGCAGGCTTAAGATTTAAATTGTCCTAGGTTGTTAGATGACCCCTCCAGACATCCTGACTCCTGATGCTTCTCGCTCCTGAGCTTCTTTCCCCTCTCTGCCTGAAGGCTCTCTGTCTCCTATCAGTATGAATAGCGCTTTTTAAAATTAATTAATTTATTTTTAAATATATCTTTTTATTGGGGCTCATACAACTCTTATCACAATTCATACATACATCAGTTGAGTAAAGCATCTTTATACATTCAAGTAGCGCTTTTGACCTTGATTTTGTTGCTGCCATTTCTGGCTGCTGGTTTCCAATGTCTCGAGTATAAAAGATGGAGAGATATCAACTGCAACTATATCCATATGTTGGATTGCACTGGATTTTGTACTTAGTATTAGAGCCCCGTTCTCACCCCTTTTAAAAATATATTTGAGTATTTGTTTTGTTTTCTTGTTTATTTTTTTATCCTTTCTTTCCTCTTGCGGAGCTTTATTTATTTATTTATTAAAACAATTTATTAGGGGCTCATACAACTCTTATCACAGTCCATACATATACATACATCAATTGTATAAAGCACATCTGTACATTCTTTGCCCTAATCATTTTCTTTTTTTTTCTCCTCTTTTCTTTTTTTACATTTTATTAGGGACTCATACAACTCTTATCACAATCCATACATATACATACATCAATTGTATAAAGCACATCCATACATTTGCTGCCCCAATCATTCTCAAAGCATTTGCTCTCCACTTAAACCCTTTGCATCAGGTCCTCTTTTTTTTTTCTTCTCTCTCCCCGCTCCCCCCTCCCTCATGTGCCCTTGGTAATTTATACATCGTTATTTTGTTATATCTTGTCCTATCCGGCGTCTCCCTTCCCCCCCTTCTCTGCCGTCCCTCTCCCAGGAAGAAGGTCACATGTGGATCCTTGTAATCAGTTCCCCCTTTCCAACCCACTCACCCTCCACTCTCCCAGCATTGCCACTCACACCCTTGGTCCTGAAGGTATCATCCACCCTGGATTCCCTGTGCCTCCAGCTCTCATATGTACCAGTATACAACCTCTGCCCTATCCAGCCCTGCAAGGTAGAATTCGGATCATGGTAGTTGGGGGGAGGAAGCTTCCAGGATCTGGGGGAAAGCTGTGCTCTTCGTCGGTACTACCTTGCACCCTGACTGACCCATCTCCTCTCTTAAACCCCTCTCTGAGGTGATCTCCATTGGCCGACACTTGGGCCTTGGGTCTCCACTCTGCACTTCCCCCCTTCATTCAATATAGTATATATATATACACATATATACATATACACACACATATCTTTTTTTTTTTGCATGATGCCTTATACCTGGTCCCTTTGGCACCCTGTGATCGCACTAGCTGGTGTGCTTCTTCCATGTGGGCTTTTTTGCTTCTGAGCTAGATGGCCGCTTATTCACCTTCAAGCCTTTAAGACCCCAGACACTATCTCTTTTGATAGCTGGGCACCATCAGCTTTCTTCACCACATTTGCTTATGCACCCATTTGTCTTCAGCGATCCTATCATGGAGGTGTGCAGTCAATGATATGATTTTTTGTTCTTTGATGCCTGGTAACTGATCCCTTCGGGACCACTCGATCACACAGGCTGGTGTATTCTTCCATGTGGACTTTGTTGCTTCTGAGCTAGGTGGCCGCTTGTTTATCTTCGAGCCTTTAAGACCCCAGTCACTATCTCTTTTGATAGCCGGGCACCATCAGCTTTCTTCACCACATTTACTTGTTCACCCACTTTGGCTTCAGCAGTTGTGTCGGGAAAGTGAGCATCATAGAGTTCCAATTTAATAAAAGAAAGTATTCATGCATTGAGGGAGTGTTTGAGTAGAGGCCCAAGATCCTTCCGCCACCTTAATACTTAACCTATAAATATAGACACATAGATCTATTTCCCCATCCTCCTATATATATTTTCATGTACATGTCTTTGTCTAGACCTCCATAAATGCCCTTTGACTCCTAGCTCTTTCCTCCCTCTCCCTTGACTTTCCTCCTGCCCTACTACCATGCTTCGTCACCACCTGGGCTAGAGTATACCTCTTCTCTACGCAACCTTACCCTTGATCATTCCCCACCAGGCCTGCCACTCCCCCCTCTCTACCATTTTGGGTCCCATGTTTTTCCCTTGTCCCTGTGTTTGTTAACTCCACTTCCTTACCACCTCCACCCCCCCACCCCAAGTCCCCCCGGAACTGTCGGTCCCGTTGTTTTTCCTCCAGATAGTTCATCCAGCCTGTCCTATTCAGACAGACCTGTGGGGACACTAACATGCACGAAAACAAGACAGAGGAAAACAAAGCAACAGTATGCAACCAGACAACAAAACAACAGCAACAAACCACTGACAAAGAACAAAACAAAACACTTCATATTTGAGTATTTTAACAAAAGCACTGAATAATCATTTTGTCAATTTGTTCAGATGGCTTAATTTTTATCATCGGTCTCCAATACTTCATAAGGACACAGACATCTGATTTGAATTGGGTTTGCACTTTTCCACTCTTCCTTAGACTCTGCTGCTGTGAGCTGTCACTCAACCCTTATTATTTGGCTTGCCTCGATATAACACTGTATAATAAGGCCCTCCTCCAAGCTTGCTGTGACACAACTGACATTTAGCACATGGCAAGCAAGGACGATCAGAGTTTTAATTATAAATGCGAAACCTTCTAAGTATACAACATGCGAGAAATATTATTCGATTCCAAAATTATATCCTGTTTTATTCCTTTGTAGAAAAACAAAACAGACATGGCTCTGTTTGCTGCCCGCAGACAGAAGATGTTTTTGAGAATCTTTCAAATTGGGTTTAGCTTGTTTTGCAACTGGTAAAAATTCCCAAAACACTTGATCCCTGCTTCTTTTATCTTCACCTTCTATACTTACAGGTGAAAAATGTTGAAATTTCTGGGTCTAGGAGGAAGGGGAGATGCTTATTGAAGTTTCTACAAAATAAAATGATAGAAGCCAGCTTCCCTACCCTCTAGCTAGTGTGAGTTATTTATTCTCTTCTTTTCAAATTTCTGTGTAGTAATGTGTCTTCTTTAAAAATGCTCAAATTAGTAGTTTTAATTTGCAATTTCATTTACCCGACACAAATATGAGAAGTCTAATGGCATGGGTTATTAACTTGCCCATTTGTGCCTGTTCTTGTCTTGCTAATGTATAATGATGGGTGTAGAAAAGAGCATAGGTAAATAGAAAACATGATCTATAATTTATAATTATGTACATGTGTGCATTGGCTTGTACTGAATTCTGTATTTAGAAATGGTCTAATGGTCTATAGTACTTTAATCCTTTTAATTTATGTTTTGTGCAAACACACCATTCAGTGATTTGGGTGTTTTTTTTTCTCTCTTATGGCTTAATTTGTTTCGCCATTCAGAATGTCCATTTGTTGTTCATTTGGGAATAAAGTGAAACCTGCATGTTATGTTTCTCCATTGGGTAATGCAGCAAAATAGAACCAAAGAGGTATTTATTCTGAGGGAACATATCTGTCTATTGATTAGCCAAATTTGGGAAAAAATACAATACACCCATTAATATTTTTTTCAGGGATTATAATGATAAAGTTTGGTTTGCTTTTATTCCATGTTATTTTTCTCCATTTTTTCCTGCATCTGATGAAGCAGTATAAAGGATCAAAAAGTAAAAAGACAACTTAATCAGGTTAGGCTAAATCCTCACAGTACATAATAATAAAAAGGAATTTTGTATGTTACGGTCGTCTTCTATTCTTGTGTGTTCCTCATCGGTTGGTTGAAGGTTCAAGCTCCAAGTCTTCAGAGCCACAATAAGCATTTAAGATGCTGTGAAGCCCATTTAATTTACACAAAGTTCACGGGAAATAATCTTTTCTCCCTGGGAGCACTATACAACTCTTAGAAAACATGTCACTCAGAGAAGCTAGGTAACACCAGTATGGCCCATTGTGGTTAGTTGGTAGAAGCTGCCAAGAAATACCTGAGCCTAATTTTGATACAGTATAACCTATTGTTTGCCTCCTATTTACATGCCAATATAAAGACTACACAGAACTGTCACAGGACACATGTCTTTATAGAGAGATCTTTCCTCAGAAAAGATACCTGAAAGATAGCAAGAAGACCCCCTCAAGACATTAAGCTTCCCTGAAAGATTTCGACTGTTTTTTGTAAACTACATGTTATGGTCTTCGGATGTCCCCAAGACTCCAGTCATCTTAAGGTTGATTGATGGTTCTGTCACTTATAAATCTGGTGGTCTGACCATATTTCAATTTTTTCGAGTTGCTGAACAAGTTTAAGATGATATAAAGTAAGAGTACACATATTAAAAAAAATCCTAGTTAGTGTCAGAGCCTGCATTCCTGAAATTCTGCTGAGAGAATTGCATAAGGGACTTGCCATTAGCAGTGACATTTTGTCAAGACTCATGCCCATTAATATTGACAGAAGTGAATTCCTTTCCTCCATTTTTAGCCACCGTGGTACTAATTTCTTTTGTAAGAATTAGTACCAGACTAGTTCCATGGAGTTGGAGATTGAAGACATCCTAAATGTCCACCTCTTTCTAGACGCTATTCGGCTCCATCTTTTCCTCCACTCCTCCTGAGTATATTGCCTCACATCCCTGGGTTCTGTGCCTCACAGCAACATCCCAGAGAAACTTAGCAAGCTTGGAGTAAATGTCTCACATGGTGGTCAGTGCTGTTCAATCCAAAATCTGAGGGTCAGGCGGAGGCAAGCCAAATGCAGGGTCTAGAGCCAGAGGTGAGACAAATGAGCATCCAGAACCAGAGCCCCAAATCTACAAAAGCCATAGCAGGTCTTCTTGTTTCTACCAAAGCTCAGTCAGGAGATGGAGGCCTGGCTTTCCAGGCGAGGCGATGCATGCAGCACCACTCTATATCCAAGGACAACAAAGAGTGTGACCTGGTTTACACCCTCTGCGGATACCAGCCTCTACTCCACTTACACCTTCTACTCAAGCCATCTTCTTCCTGTTCTTTACTAGAGAATGCCCTGCAAAATGGGACTGTAGCTGCAGGTGTACAAAGCCTAGCATTATAATAGAGCACATAAAGAAATATGGCTAGGAGGGTCATATTAATTGACTATAATTCAGCTATTGGAAGAAAATCTCTGGTACATGCCTTTCCAAAAGTAGTAAACAACAACACTGACCTGTAGCGGGAAAGGTGATAGAGATAGATAATTGTCATCCTATTGATTTTGACTCACAAAGACTTTAAGACTTTATGTGCAACAGGATGAAATGTTGTTTGGTCCCACATCATCGCTGACATCTTAAGATCTATTGCTTCAGCTATTATGACCACTCCTGTCATCTAACTCTCCTTTGTCCTCACGGACCTTCTTACTCCATCCAACATGATAGTCTCCTCTAGCAAGTGATCCTTCCTGACCAAAGCAGGAAGGTAGACAATGTCAGTTGTGATCCATAAGCTTTTCATGGGCTCTTTTTTCAGTCGAAGACCACCTTTCCTTCCAGTGTGCCTGAGTCTGGACGCTCTGCAGAAGCCAGTCCCCCATGATGACATGCTTCTAGAAGCATGGCAACTGGCAGGCCACCACAGCATTACGAATTGACAGATGGGTAGTGAGGGAGAAATTAGGAATATACAAAAAGTTCAAGCAAAAAGCAACAGCTGTAAATTGCCTTAGCAAAATGCTTGAGATAATGTTAGTCTAAAAATAATTCTATGTGCTGATTTAGCTCTGATTTGAATATCCACAGTTAGGATTGAAATGACAAATCAAATGTTTCTTGCTCCTCTTATACAGTTCTCACATAGCATCTTTATGATCTTATTTTTTCTTGTAAGGGTAGAAGATCAGTCAAAATATAAAATGTAAGCAACAACTCATACTTAGACTTGACATTATTACTCACTGTGAAAAGAAACAATTGGGAATGAAATATTTTGCACATATGAATATAAAAATTATTTTTACCCAAGGCAGTGAGATTTTGAATACTTGGGAAGATGTTATTAAGAATCTGAAAGAATGTGACTTTGAACAATTTGCAATCCATCTGTTAGCTAGCTGCTGGTTGTCTTCTTTCTCTCCTATAGGTGACTGAATTGGCATATAGTCTGATATTTTATGTTTCATTTACAATCTTCTTATATATTTTATAACTCGGTCTTTCGTCAATCCTTATCAAAGCATCCCTATGGAGATTCCTCAGAATGTATTATAGTGGATGGGGCTCAGATCACACGAGGCAAGAGTGATATGAACGGAATACAAGCTTTAAAGTCAGAAAGGGTGAGGCCTACATCTCATCTCCACTGATAGTGCGGTGATAGGTCACTTGGTCAGCTTCTTTGTTTTATAAAGTTAGGGCAATGAATGGCCTTTACCTTCCACAATTGTTGGAAGGATTCAAGATACCAATCTGTACAATTTATAGATAACTTCAACACCTCAACAACAAAAAGATAAATGACTCAATTAAAAAATGGGCAGAGGACATGAGCAGGCTCTTCATCAAAGAAGACATTCAGTTGGTAAAAAAACACACATGAAGAAATGCTCACAATCATTAGCCATTAGAGAGATACAAATCAACACAAGCATGAGATCTTATCTCATCCACCCATTAATAGTAAAGTTAAGAAAAACCCAAACAAACCCAGAAAACAACTGCAGGGAGAGTGAATTATTTAATGTGGTTTTTCAAGCAAACGTCTCCAACTCTCGCCGAAGGACCTTTTCCTGCGTGGATCTAGTTAGAAGGTGGGAAAGACTCTGATAAGATTAACATATAATATTGACCAGAATTCCTTGCGGTGCCATCCTGCCATCCATGAAATGGGCCCTTTGGGGAGTAGGAGGGACATTTCATTACTAGCAAGAATCAGGAGTAAAGCACATCTTCTGCACCTGAAATTCCTGTGCCATGAACTTCAGGATCCAAAAGAAAGCTGTAACATCAGAGGAGGGGCAGCAGATCCAGGAGCCAGAGCATGGAACAGCATGGGAACTTCTCAGCCCACAGAGCAAGTCTCACTGAGTTGGGCTTGCGGAGTCGGGGCTTACTGATCCACGGAAGTGGAGCGGAGTGCTTTGGGGTTGAGGCTGACAGCAGAGAGAGGTGCCCCTTTCGGCATTTATTAACAGACCTGAAAGAACTTGGTAGCATGCCCTGATAAACTACTCAACCCTGGGCATTTCTCACTGGTATTACAAATTGTTAACTTCCTTAATAATCCCTTGAACCATGAATTTTGTCTGTGAGTTCTGTGCAGCCACTGTAATGGATATTAGAACCCAGAGAGGTCAAAGAGAACAACCAGGAACGATGATGTGGGTGTGGAGACTGGACGTCTCGTACGCTATGGGTGAGATTGTGAAATGGTACGCCCGCTTTAGAAACTGTTATGGCACATAACAGTTGGTGGTCTAAGGGGTTAGGTGCTGAGCTGTCAACTAAAATACGGAGAAGAGCAGTATCATATGAAGTGTATGGCCTAGAAGTAAGAGTTGGGACAGAATCAAAAGGAGAATCTACACCAATGTTCACCACAGCAGTATTCACTATAGCAAAGATATGGAAACACACAAAGAGATATGTGGGTGACAGAATATTTCTATATATGTATTTATATTTGATGCAAATAGATCTATGAATATTCTAAAGATTTAAGGGGCAAAGTTATGAAAACTTTTTATCATCACCAAACATTATGGCTCAGGACCATAATCTCTGGGGACACCAAGGTCAATTGACACAATGTAGTTCACAAAGAAAATGTCTTCTTTTTTACTTTGGTGCGTTGGAACTGGGGTCTTAGGCATTGTGCAGTGGTAATCTAAAAGGTGCAACGACTAGTCATTCCCTGTGTGGAGAAAAGTAAAGTAAAGAAACTCAAAGACCAAGGAAGTAATTAGTCTAAATGACCAAAGGAGCATGAGAAACTCAGCTTCCACACGGCTGGCTTTCATTACATTAAGTTATAATTCATACTGAAGGTCACAATCCTTGATCTTCATCAGCAAGGGTTTCAAGTCCTCCTCACTTTCATCAAGCAAAGTTGAATCATCAGCATATCATATTGCATGTTGTTAATAAGTCTTCCTCCAAACTTGACACAGTCCTGCTTCTCTAATTATTTGCTGAGCATACAGATAGAATAAGTATGAAGAGATGATATAACCATGATGCACACCTTTTCTGATTTTAAACTATGCAGTATTCCCCTGTTCTGTCCACACAACTGTGTCTTCATTCCTGTACAAGTTCTGCATGAGCCATATATATTTTATTGAGGGCTCTTACAGCTCTTATAACAATCCATACGTCCATTGTGTCAAGCACATTTTTACATATGTTGCCATCATTCTTTTCAAAACATTTTCTTTCTACTTGAACCCTTGCTATCAGCTCCTTATTTTTTTCCTCCTCTCTCCCTCATGAATTTTTATAAATGATTATTATTTTCATATCTTACACTGATCTCTGTTTATAAATGATTATTATTTTCATATCTTACACTGATCTCTCTTCACACATGTTTCTATTGTTCATCCCCATTGGGGTAGGAGGTGGGAAGTTATATGTCAATCATTGTGATTGGTTCCAACTTTCTCCTCCCATCTTCCCTCTACCCTCATGGTATCATAACTCGCATTATTGCTCCTGTGAGGTTTATCTGTCCTGGATTCCTTGTGTTTCGAGCTCTTATCTGTACCAGTGTACATGCTCTGATTTAGATGAATTTGTAAGGTAGAATTGGGGTCATGATAGTAGGGGGTAGGAAGCATTAAAGAACTTGAGGAATGTTGTATGTTTCATTGGTTATATGGTACCATGGTTGTCTCATCCTTCCTTGTGACCCTTCTATGAAGGGATGTCCAATGGTCTACAGATGGCTTTGGGTCTCCACTCTGCTGCCCGCCCTACCTTATTCACATCAATATGATTGTTTGTTCTGGATCTTCTGCTCCCTGATCGCATCGACACCTCATGATCACACAGGCTGGTGTGCTTCTTCCAGGTTGGCTTTGTTTCTTCCCTGATAGATGGCTGCTTGTTTATCTTCAAGCCTTTAAGACTCAGATGCTGTATCATTTTGATAGTCAGGCACCATCAGCTTTCTTTACCAAGTTTGTGCATGAGCATTCTTAAGTGTACTAGAATTCTGGAATTCTTCTCAAGGCTGTCCAATGTTTGTTATGATCCACACAGTTGAATGCATTTGAATAGTTGATAAAACACAAGTAAATACCTTTCTGGTATTCTCTGCTTTCAACCAAGATCCATCTGACAACAGCAGTGATATACCTTGTACCACATCCTGTTCTGAATTAGCCTAAATTCTGGCACCTGCTTCTCAATGTATTGCTGTAACCATTGTTGGATGATCTTTAGCAAATTTTACTTGCATGTGATTATCCATGTTATTGCTCTATAATTTGCACATTCTATTGTGTCACCTTTCTTTGGAATGGATACAAATATGGATATTTTCCAGTCAACTGGTGAAGTTCCATTTATTATTGTTTCTTGCAGCTGTTTCTGCTCATTTTGAGTCAGGCCCCATCAGCAAGTAAAGACACAAAGGCTTCTCTGGCAGGGTTTACTCATGTACATCTGTACAGTCTACTCTACTTTGAGAAAGCAGCTCTTCCTCAGTCATATTCTGAGTGCCTTCTGGCTTGAGGATCCTCTTCTGGCCTTATCTCTGACAATGTTCTGCTTCTAGTCGTTAGATTTTCAGTAGCTGACGATGTTTTGAGGCTGTTCAGGGGTTAGTTCCTGTGGACAGCCTACTCTTTTTCACAGTGTGTCCTTTCTTTATCCGGAAGTTCTGAAATCAGTTCCCTTGGGGTGACCCTGCTGGTATTTTACATACCAGTGACATGGTTTCCAGCACCACAGCCACACGCAAGTCACCGCAGCACAGAAAAATGATCGAAAGCAGTGGCAGTTAAATTGGCCTGTAAGATTAGCAATCACTAGGGACCACCTTAGAACAGTCAACTAGCATTCCAAGAGGAAAGGGTAGAATTTACTGAAGGACAAAGTTCAGACAGGTTAAGAAAGAAGTCAGTGGAATGAGTGATGATACACTGTGGGGATTGTAATCAATGATATGTTACAAAATATGTATGAATTATGGAAAGTCATACTGATTTTCTGTATCTCCTCCATCCAATTGACAATAAAAAAGAAAAAAATACAATTCTCCCACTAAGAAAAAGGTGAAGGAGGAGAAGGGCAAACAGGTGGAGGACGAGGGTCAAGGAGGGCTTGGGAAGGTGGAAGAGGGGGAGGAGAAGGAGAACACACACAAAGAGTGGGAGGAGCTCATAGGTGGTGGCTGGTGTTGCCGTTCTAACCCCCTTCGGTAGATACTGCTTTCTGATATTAAGAATGAGCACTGGACCCGAGGTTAGGTCCAACTGTCAAAGTCTCCTCCAAACTGGGATATAATTCTGGTTATTTTTAGGGTACCCAATCATCGGTCAGTATGTTTTCCAGGACATTAAATTTAAGTGTGAAAACTGGGAAAATATGGATCAAAATGGGATGGACTGAGCATGCTAGATGTTCTTTTTATGAACTAGTGAGGCTGGAATGGGATTATTTTAACCAAGATTATTTTGTATGAATTAGAGACATAAACGGAAGCCTCCAGGTTTAGACAAGGAGCCGCTCAAACTGTGTGTCAGGAGAACTGAGTTCCACTGCCTTCTATTCATTGCAGGAAAGAACTTGAGGAAAAGGCCTTAATCTAATTGCCTAACATGAAAATGAACCCAACCAGGAATGAAATGAAACTGTGAACCAAGTTGAGCAAGGAAATGAAGGAGACCACCGCTGTCGCTGCTCATAATTAACGCTTTGAAGAGTGACTGAGCTTAGCCTGCAACCTCTGCACTGGGGTGTAATTCTTCAGTTTCTACTAGTAATGGAAGGGTGAAAGATTTAGCTATTACTGACTTAGAACACTAATCTACTACATTCCAGGAAACTGAGAATTGAACCAGGCAATGGCTTCACAAACCTCAGTGTTCCCATGGCTCAGCATTTAACTGTTAACCCAAAGCTTAGTCTTTAGCCGGTCTGTAGGAGAAAGGGTCTGGTAAGCTGCTTGCACAAACATCATAACCTAGTAAATGTTCATGAAAGTGCTGAAAAGCAAGGATATTACTTTGAGGACTGTGGTGCACATGGAACAACTTGTGGTGTTTTCAGTTGCCTCATACGAGGGGGTACCCCGACCAAACGCAGAATTGAGCTGGACATAGCGAGCTTTTGTAGTGTGCTTTCCCACGCTAGGCGAGATAACAACTCCCTCTGAGTTAGTGCACCCAGTGGTGTCACCGTGGAAGGTTCTTTCTAGAAACAGTGAATGTTTTCCTAAAATTAGTTTCACTTGAACCTTGGTTTTGTGCTGTCTAATTTAAGAGAGCATCTTGTGGCTATGGAATTGTGTTTCCTGCTTGGCGGAAAAAATCCCGCAAAAAATGTTGTGATGTTGAGAACAGCTTACAAGAACAGCTCTGTAGGAAAAACTCAAGTGTACAAGTGGTTTTCTTGTTTCAAAAAAGATGAAATGTCAATTGATGACAAACCTCATTCTGAACGTCAGTCAACTTCTCAAATGGACAAAAAACTCAACTCATAGTGCATTTGGAGTTTCTTCCACCAGGTCAGACTGTTAATCAGGCTTTGTATTTAGAGGTTCTGAAAAGATTGTGTAACAATGTGTGATCAAAAAGTTCTGGTTTGTAGCAGATGGAAGACTGGTTTTGCTCCCATCTCAGGCTGACCTGTTTCTTGCAACTTCTTTTTGTGTCCAAAAATGCAGAGGGACATGAAAGGACAGCGATTTGATGACATAAAAGAGGTGAAGAAAGAAACGAGGGAGGTGCTGTCAGACATCCAAAGAGATGAGTTTGAAACATGTTTCCAAGAATTGAATCTCAGATTTGTCAAATATATTAAGTATAATGGAGAGTACTTTGAAGGCAATAAAGTTGTTTTGTAGAAAATTATAAATACATAGCTTTGGGAAAAAATCCTGTTGTTTTGGATACCCCCTTGTACGCATGTGAAAGTTGGACACTAAGTAAGGAAGACCAAAGAAGAGTCAATGTATTTGAATTATGGTGCTGGAAAAGAATATTGAAAGTGCCATGGATTGCCAAAAGAACAAACAAATCTATGTTGGACTAAGTATAGCCAGAATGCTCCTTAGAGACAAGGATGGTGAGACTCTGTCCCACATACTTTGGACATGTTGTAATCTGAGACTCGTTCTTGAAAAAGAACATCATGCTTGATAGAGATGGATTGAAAAAGAGAAAGACCGTCAACAAGATGGATTGACACACTGGCGGTAACAATAAGCTCGAACAAAAGAACAAGAGTGAAGATAGTGCAGGATTGAAGGGGCTTTCAGCGTTGCACATAAGGTTGCTATGAATGAGTACTGACTCAATGGCACCTAAAAACAGCATCAACAGGAAGGCCTCAAGAATCTGTCCTACAGAGTCCTCGAGTCAGAACTGACTTCCGTACTTCTACATCCTCCTACATGTAGCACTGTTCAAGACAGAGCTATGCAATCTCTGATTGATGCCTTTGGCTGCTAACTGCATGGTCAGCAGTTTGAAACCAGAAGGTGTACTTCAGGAGAAAGAGGAGGCTGTCTGCTTCTGTTAAGCTTAACAGTTTGGAAACTCACAGGGCAGGTATACTCTGTCTTGTAGAGTTGCAATAGATTCGATGGCAGTGAGTTTGATTTGGTGATATCTTAATTATGTTTAATAGTAGTGAGTGTCTTTTGCTTTCTTGTCTCAGCATCTTATTTATAAATAAAAATACATTTTCTCCCATATGACTTTGCTGCATAGTTAGCAAGCTTAGCAATGTCATATGTAAGTGGCATAAAGATAACTAGGTCAAGTTGTTTGATTAGTCCCTTGAGCAGACTTAGCAGTGCTGTTTTACATTAAGTTTTTGTGAGCATGTTTGTAAAGCAAGGAGATAATTTGGTGAGTAACTTAGACTTTATGTTGCCCTCAGATACATATTGTTTTAATTAAAATGAAAATAGACCCAGAGCATATTGTTAAGGCCCTTTTTTAAAAAGGGAAAATTTCCTAAGTGGTGCAAACACTGTGCTTGACCACTGACCTGAAGGTTGCTAGATGGAACCTGTGTTAGGCTACATTCACAAGAGAAACAAATCCAGTGACACTCATATAAGAAAGAGCTTTATATCAAGATGGTATTATATATCAAGAAAGCATCACTTCCCAGGCCAACTCAAGTCAGTAAGTGCAATACTAGGCCCTAAGTTCTTCTTCAGATTCAAGTAGCCATCTGAAATGATGTATAATTCAGGAAGATCCAAGGCTGGTGGGTGCAGAGTCATGTGGATCCAAAATTGGTGGAAACATGGTAGGGCTCTGGCAGCTCTCAGAGCCAGTGACCCAGTCCCATCAGGTGAGAAGGTGAACAGGGAGAGAATGATGAGGAGGCCAAGTCCTCCTTATGAGAAGGCCACATCCTCAAGGAGACAGCATCAGGCTGTGACCTGATTGACAGCTCTGACTCTTTCCCATGCCAGGAGTGTCTAGTTGAAATAAAATTATCTAACTACCATAGAATCCATCCAGTCATCGTACTAAGGAAAGGCCTACGAATCTGCTTCCATAAAGATTAGAACAAGCAAATCCCCTGGAGTAGTTTACTTTGTAACAGATGAGGTCTCTGTAGTTGGAATCTACTTGATGGCAACAAGTTTCCCCTCCCCTACATACATTTTAGGTTAGTTTGATTGAGTCTCTACAGTGGGGTTCAACATGGCTACATCTGAAAAGAAGTATGAATCCAGGAAAATTCAAAGTGGGCAAAACAAAATGGAACGCATGAAGATTGATATACTAGGTATTAGTGAGTGAAAATGGACTTTTATTGGCTATTTTGAATCAGAAAATCTTATCATTTACTATGCCAGGAATACCACAGTCAAGAGAAATGGCATTGGTATTCATTATATGAAAGTATCTTGCTAAATACATGAAGTACAATACTATCTGTAATCAGGTTATAACTATCTGCCTTTAGGGAAATCCAATCAATACAACTACAATTCAACTCTCTGTATCAAATAATAGCACTAGTGATGAAGAAATTGCAGAATTCTACTAATGACTTCAGTCAGAAATTGATCAAACATGCAACCAAGATGCATTTATAATTATTGGTGGTTGGAATTCAAAAGTTGGGAACAAAAAGGAAGGAACAATAGTTGGAAAATGCGGACTTGGTGATAGAACTGAAGCTGGAGATTTCATGGGGGAATACACAGAAATCAGATTGATCAGCTCTGTAAGAAGACACATTGGAGAAGCTCAATATCAGCAGCTAAATCCAGACCAGAGGCCGACTGTGGAATAAACCATTAATTGCTCATATGTAAGTTCAGGTGAAAGCTGAAGCTAATTAAAACAAATCCACAGAAGTCAAAATACAACCTTGAGTCTATCCTACCTGAATTTCAACATTTCAAGACCAGATTTGATGCATTGAACACTAGTGACAGAAGACATGATGAGTTGTGCGACATCAAGACCATCATTTGTGAAGAACACAAAAGGTCATTAAAAAGACAGAAAAGGAACATCACAGCCAATTGACAGGGAGGACCACTTGGCCGGCCCCACTGTGAGATATGACGTCCTTCACTGACCCATAGCCCTATAGGTGACAGTACCGGAGACACAATGAAGGAATTGCACCCAGTCAGATCTCTCCACACAGAGGCAAAATATTATGGGGATACAACAGAACAGCAAGGGAATGGAGCGGCGAGGTCCTCAGGGAATGCTGAAGGTGTACTTTGGGGCCAGGGCGTGGTGCCCCAACAGACTGCACTGGAAAACACTCCTAAAGACCAACAAATAATCCTTGAACTAACTACAAGCTTTTCTTTCTTGTTTTGTCTTGTTTTTGTCATTGGTTTGCTGTTGTTTTGTTGTATATTGTTGCTTGGTTGTGCTCTGTCTTGTTTTTGTGCATGTTATTACCTCTACAGGTCTGTCTAAAAAGATAGGCTGGATGAACAAATGCAGGAGAAAACAACAGGACCGATAGTTCCGTGAGGACATGGGAGACGGGGAGGTGGGGGGAAAGGTAGTGGTGTTAATAAACCCAGGGACAAGGGAACAACAAACAATCCAAATTGGTGGTGAGGAGGGTGTGGGAGGCCTGGTTGGACATGATCAAGGGTAATGTAACTAAGAGTTCCCTGGTGGGGACTGAGCTGGGAGGCAGAGGGAATTTATAGAGGTCTAGATATAGATATGTATAAATATATTTATACATGAGGATGGGGAAATAGATCCTTGTGCATATATTTATAAGGTTAGTATTAAGGTAGCAGAGGGACATTGGACATCCACTCAACTACTCCCTCAATGCAAGAACACTTTCTTCTATTAAATTGGCATTCTATGATGCTCACCTTCCCGAAGCAACCACTGAAGACAAAGTGGGTGGACAACTAAATGTGGTGAAGAAAGCTGATAGTACCCAACTATTAAAAGATATAGCATCTGGGATCTTAAAGGCTTGAAGGTAGACAAGGTGTCAAGGGATCAGGTATCAGGCATCATCAGAACAAAAAATCTTACCATAGTGAATGAGCAGGGGAGTGTGGAGTAGAGACCCAAAGCCCATTTGTAGGCCTCTGGACATCCCCTTACAGAAGGGTCTCGGGGAGGAAATGAGACAGTCAGGGTGTGATGTAGCAACGATGAAGAATACAACTTTCCTCTAGTTCCTAAATACTTCCTCTCCCTGCTCCCACTGTCATGATCTGAATCCTACCTTGCAAGTCTGACTAGACTAGAGAATGTACACTGATACAGATGGGAACTAGAAACACAAGGAAGTCAGGGCAGATGATCCCCTCAGGACCAGTGGTGTGAGTGGCGATACTGGGAGGGGATAGGGAGGGTGGATTGGAAAAGGGGAAACCTAATTCAAGCAGCTACATGCGACCTCCTCCCTGGAGAACATACAACATAAAAGTGGGGGAAGGGAGACATGGGACAGAGCAAAATATGACAAAACAATAATTTATAAATTGTCAAGGGTTCATGAGGGAGGGGGATGGGGGAAGGAGGGGGAAAATGTGGACCTGATGCCAGGGGCTTGGGCAGAGAGCAAAAGTTTTGAGAATGATGAGGGCAACAAATGTACAAATGTGCTTTACACAATTAATGTATGTATGGATTTTGATAGGAGTTGTATGAACCCCTAATAAAATGATTTTTTTAAAAATGAGGAGCTGATACCAAGGGATCAAATAGAAAGCAAATGTTTTGAGAATGATGGTGGCAACAAATGTACAAACGTGCTTGATACATGGATGTATGTATGGATTGTGATGAGTTCTAAGACCCCCCAATAAAATGATTGGGGGAAAAAAGACAGAAAAGGAAGACAAGATCAAAGTGGATGTCAGAGGTGACTTTGAAACTTGCTCTTAATTATAGAGTGGCTAAAGAAAATGGAGGAAAGGATGAAGTCAAGGAGCTGAAAAGAACATTTCAAAGGGCAGCTCAAGAAGACAAAGGCAAATATTTTAACAAAATGTGTAAGGACCTAGAATTAGAAGAACATGCTCAGCCTATCTGAAATGGAAAGAACTCAAGGAAATTCAAACCTTGAGTTGCAATCTTAAAAGATTCCATGGGCAAAATAGTGAGCGATGGAGGAAGCCTCGAGAGAAGATGGAAAGAATACAGAGTCAGTGTGCCAGAAAGAACTAGTTGACAGTCCACCATTACAGGAGGTGGCAGATGAGCAAGGATCAATTATTGAAGCTAGAGTTCAAATTACACTGAACGCATTAGCCAAAAACAAGCCTCCAGGAATTGATAAAATACCTATTGAAAATGTTTCAGAAAGCTAAAGAAGCACTAAAAGCACTCATTCATCTATGGCAGGAAATTTGAAAGACAGTTACTTGACTGACTGGAAGATGTCCATATTTATGCTCATTCCAAAGAAAGGTGAGCCAAGAGAATGCTCAACTATAGAACATTATCATTGATAGAGCACACATGCAACATTTTCCCAACATCATTTACAGCAGTATATTGGCAGGGAACTTCCAGAATTTAGGCCAGATTCAGAAGAAGATGTGGAACAAAGGATATCATTGCTGATGTCAGATGGATGTTGGCTTAAGACTGAGAATACCATAAAGATGTTGAGTTGTTTCATTGATGATGTGGTATTGCACTGTGTGGACCATAATAAACTGTGTCTAACCTTGAGAAGAATGGGAATTCCAGAACACATTAATCTGCTCATGTGTTACTTTGTGAATAGATCAAGAGGCCGTTGTGCAAACTGAACAAGGAATACTGCATGGTTTAAAAGCAGGGTTGTTCACCTTCCAGACATGTGATTACTGAAGACAGATTGGGTACATAAGCAAATGTGGTGAAGAAAGTGGATGGTGCTCAGCATTTAGAAGATAGAGCATCTGGGGTCTTAGGCATCTTATATATAGCATCTTATATCTTAAACGATATAAGCATCTGGGGGATTGAAGTCAAATAAGTGACTATCCAGCAAGGGAACAACTAAGCCCACATGGAAGAAGCGTGTGTGATCATGAGGTGTTGAAGGGAACAGGTATCAGAAATTCACAAACAAACAATCACATGGATGTGAAGGAGAGGGGTTAGAGTGGAGACCCAAAGCCCATCTGTTGATAATCTGACATTCCCTCACAGAAGGGCCACACAGAAGGGACGATACATCTAAGGTGCTGTATATCACCAATGAAACACACAACATCCCTCTAGTTCTTTAATCCTCCCCCCCTTCACTATTATGATTTCAGTTCCACCTTACACATCCTCCTAAACCCATGTGTGCACATTGGTACAGATAAGAGCTTTCAATACATGGAACCCAGGGTAGACAAACCCCTTAGAAACAGTACTGGGAGTAATGATTCCATGAGGGTGTGGGAAGGGAAGGAGGAGGAGGGGGACAAGGAGGAACTGATTGCAATGATGGCAGTATAACTCCCCCTTGAGGAGGATGAATATCAGAATTTTAGGTGAAGGAATATATTGGACCGTGTAAGATATGTAAAAATAAGAAGCATAATATATATCAGGTGTTCACGAGAGTAGTAAGATGGGGGAGGGAGGGGATAAAGTGGAGCTAATATTAAAGGACTCAAGAAAAAAAGTGTTTTGAAATTGATGATGGCAATATCTGTACAAGTTTGCTTGGTATAATTGATTTATGGATTGTTAAAATATATGGAAGAGCCCCCGATAAAATTGTTTATTAATAAAAAAGTAAAATCAGGGCTGTATGCTCTCACAATGCTTGTTAAGGTGTACGTCGAGCAGATCATCAGGGAAGCTGGATTCTCTGGAGAAGAATGTGGCCTCAGGACTGGAGGAGGCTGATTAACAACCTGCAGTGTGCAGCTGGCACGGCTGCAGGCTGAGCGTGAGGAAGACTTGAAGCACTTGCTGATGAAGACCAATGGGTGTAGCCTTCAGTATTAATTCAATGAAAGGATGGCCAAAATCTGTACAAATGGACCAACAGGTAACATCCTGATGGAGAAAAGATTGAAATTGGATTTTATCGTTTGGGTCCACAATCAATGCTCATGGAAGCAACAATCAAGAGAGCAAAAGACATTTTGCATTAAGTCAATCTTCTACACGAGACCTCTTTAGAGTATTGAAGAGCAAGGGTATTACTTTCGGGCATAAAGTGAGCCTGACCCAAGACATGGTATTCCATTGTCTCATATGCACGTGAAAGTTGGGATGGAAGACTGAAGCAGAATCAATCCATTTGAATGGTGGAGCTGGAGAAGAAGATTGAAAGTACCTTGAACTGTTAAAGGGACAAACCAATCTGTTTTATAAGGTCAGCATACTCCTTACAGCAAGGATGGCAAGACTTCATCCTATATACTTTGGACACGTTCTCAAGAAAGACCAGCTCCTGGAGAAAGACATCATGTATGGGAAAGTGGAAGGGCGGTGAAAAAGAGGGAAGCCCTTAACGAGACGAACGCAGGCAACGCTGCATCAATGGGCTTTGGCATGGGGACAATTGTGAGGATGCAGGACTGCAGACTTTCATCCTGGTATGCTTAGTATTGCTATGGAGAGGAGCCAGCTGCTTGGCAAAGTGCCTCAAGATGCCAGGGAAATACTCTCTAATGAAGAAATGTTAATTCTCACGAGAAGTATGGGGGACAGGATTTTATATATTGGAGAGTATGACTTACAAGTGGGCATCACAGAAGCTTTATGCAGAATGAGCACAGAAAAACAAACACAGGAACAGGCGTGTCAGTGGTTTTTCATGGATTTTGTTGCCACTGCATTTAAAGATATTAGAGATTCTGAATTTGCAACAGATTGCAGGAGATTTCTCAATCTTGTAAATGGCATACTTGGAGGCAAGAGAAGATCCAGATCCTCATCAATCTCAAGGGTGTATACATTTCCTTGTTTATCAGCATTTCTAGATAACTATGAATTACATATACCATCGGATGACAAACTTGAGGGATTTTGGATTGACTCTAACCTGGGTACCCAGACAATATCATTCTATGCTTCTGGAGCTGATGAACACCAGTGGGAAGCAGTCACTGTGCCTGAGGAATTAGCACAGCTTTGTGATATTGAAGTGAGAGAGGAGAGGCTGCTACTTAGCATAATTCTGAAAAATCGATTACAGATTAGAAAAAGAGACGGAAAAGGATTGCTTTTCTATTTTGCTGAGTCAGTTGACATAATCAATGTGATTCAAAAAGTTTTTGGTACAAAGAAGTATAAGGAATCTGCAAAGAAGCCAAGTACTTCAGTTGCCAAAACATCGGTGCACATACTTTGTGATGCAAGTGGATCACAGATTCTAGTGCCAGAAAGCCAACTGTCATCAGTCAAAGAAGAACCTGTTAATGTGAAAGAATGTGTTCAGCCTCCAAAATATGTTACAAATAGTAATCGAGAGCCTCATAAACATAGTCAGTCTGAGGTGGCAACTCCAAGCAAAATAAAGATATCTGAAGCATCTTTAGTTGTTCCTGCTACAGAGATACACTGTGAGACGTCCAGTACGATTAACCAACATTGCAACACCAGGAAGAGGGAGAATTAAGCCACCACTGCTCTGCAAAACGACCAGGTGTTTCTGAGACACGTGGAACTCGAGTGAATAACGCCATGCCCCTGCAGTTAAAACCATCTGAAGAACAAATTAGAGGCTACAATGCAGACAAATCCACGAACACTGCCAAAGTTATGGAAATACAGAAAATAAGGAAAATGAATTTCTGAACCCAAACTTTAATGAACTCCAGGATCCCACCTCTGATTCACAAGCAGGGGTAAAAATAAATGAACCTGTCTTACCTGCTGCTTTACACAGCATCCGTCAAAACAAAAATCATTCTAACTGGGCATGCTGGACACCTGAAAAAAATACTGAACTTGTTATTAACCAGAGAGAAAATATTTCATAAAAGATACAGCGAATCAAGGTTATGTTGTCCACAAAAAACCTCCTAGACAAAAGTCAACCTCTTCAACATCTGATGATAATTTTGAAGAAACAGAAAAGATGCAAAGTACAAAAGAGCTAGCAGTGAATAACACAGTAAACCAAATGCAAGTCGAAATTTGTAAAAGAAGCTGTCAGCAACAACTTAAGCATTCTCAACACGTGGATGAGAAAAATATCCAACAAACAAAGCAGAGTGATTGGTGCATTGAATCTGAAACGACGTTTAAATCAGTGCTGCACAATAATAATATAGTTGAAAAATCTCTGATCTATAGGGAAAAATTAATATTGTCAAAAGACATCAGTACTACTGTTTGTGACAAAAACTCTTCTAGGAACAATGTGCACAGTCATAGGAAATCGGGGAAAAAAATGACTTCTGACCTGAATTTCTGTGATTTAAAAGAGAAAAAAAAGAGAATATTCAAAAGGGACAGGATTTACTAATGCAACACAATCCCTGATAAACCAAATTAATAAATGATACAAAGCAAAGGAAGGCATAAAATCCACCAGAAAATTAAAGGCATCTCTGATTAACAGATCAGATCTACAACTCAGTAAAGAAAAGGTTCAGAAAAAAGTTTTAGACAAACGAAGACTGCTATTGTTAATGTTACTTCTGAATGCCCATTGAATGATGTTTACAATTTTAATTTAAGTGGAGCTGAGGAACCAATTATAAAACTTGGAGTCCAGGAATTCCAAACTACAACTAGAAAAGCCTGTGTGGATAATTCAATAAAATGGGTAGAGTTAAGTAACAAGGTTGACCGTGAACCTTCTCTCAAAACAAAAGAAAAGAGTAACAGACCATGGAAAGCATCAGCTCTTTAGTGATAGTGAAACAGATTGCTGGTGTGATGACGATATCAGCTGGTTAAGAGAACCAAAATCAAAACCACAGCTAATGGACTACAGCAGAAGTAGGAAAGTGGGAAAACAAGATTATTCTTAGAAACAGAATCACCAAGATATAAGAAAGTAATGGCACCCGGCAAAAACACCACTGGAAAGTTACATGATATAGTTCCAGATGGATGAACCAGACTTCCATGAAGAGCAGCAAAAATGAAAATAAATTATAAAGATCTCTCAAATTCAGACTCAGAGAGTGAAACAGAATTGTAATCCAAAGAGAAAATGCCAGTAAAGGAGGAAACTACCCATTCTAAAACCATAAAGCTTCCCAGGGAATCACAGACTACTGGAGCACCAGAGGAGGCCCCAAAAGGGTTGGAGAAGTTATCCAGACCCAAGGACACAAGAGATAGCAGTCTTGATATTTCCTCTTCATTTTTTTCTGACATGCCCTCGTCAGTAGAAGTAATGAGAGGTCTAGAAGAAATAACAGAGGGTGTCTATCCAAGATTATGGTTATGTAACACGTCAGAAAAATTCATCACTTGAGTCCTTAAATAGTAAAAATGGAAGCAGTGAGAAAAATTCATGTATAAGAGAAATTTGCTCACCAATTCCACATCCATTTTGCCCAACCATACTCCTGTATCTAAGAATACTACTACTGGGAATGGTCCTGGAGCAATTCCACAAGAAACACAAAATTCCAGCAGTTATTCAGATGTAAGCAGTTACAATCCACAAAAACAGTTTATAGAAAACGAACTTCCAAATACCAGTGAGAATTACACAGAAACACAAACAGGAAAGCGATTCCGTGTCTCCATTATCCTCATCTAGTGAGAGGAGAGAGGAGGTTGGTTGTAGCACATCTTCTGACACGGCTCGTGCATCATCAGGTGCCACTCAGCATCCTAATCGCAAACGAATGTACATAGAAGATGATGGACATAATTCCGATGAAACAGAAATGGAAGCGCAAGAAGAACGGAGACAGAACTTGCTTCCCCCAAAGCTGTCTAGAATGGAGGGTGTAGATTGTCACACCTGTACAATGTCTGAAAACATATCCGCAGTTTCATCATGTGAGTATATTCCTCAACTGGATTGCAAAGCGGAACATTCACATTTAGGGATGATGTAAGAGAAACTCCGTCATGAATATAAGAGGAAGAACCAATTAAATATTTTTCAGAATCACTGTATGATGATGGATTATTTTATCAAACAGCCTTGGAAATTGATACAACAACATATGGCAAAAGTGAACCACCAAGTTCAGGAGTCCAGGAATAAAAAACTTGATAAAATCCAATTCACCATCATCCAAGAGCTGGAAAATTTTGAAAGAGAGGAAGAATCTTTTGGAGAAGGAATTCACGGACTTTTGGGAAAAGCTAATTCACAGCACCAGAGGCTCCATGTTCTGAGAACCTCTCTTGATGAAAATATCTGCAACAACACTGATGATGAAGATGCTATATTCACTTCGGAGATGTGTGTGATGAAAGCAAACTTGAAACAGGTACAAGACAGGCTTCTCAAGAAAACGGTAAATTAAATATCTAGATAGGTCTTTATGAAGAGAAATTCTCCTTGGGTTGTGGGAAAATGAAAATTAGAATAATGGAAATAGGTTTATAATAATAACGAGTCCTACATCACATATAAATATTGGCAGGAAGAATGACCCCTGAGCACTGCAGCAGGCCTGTGGATATCGTGACAGTTACCCAAAGGCTAAAAGCTAGGGAAGGACTGTTATCCCCTTGGGGCTTAAAGGAAGCTGCTTTGAGAAAACACCCAAAGATGGCAGGCATGTTGGTCCTTGTTAAACCCCTTTCTGGACTTTTTGGGTTCCTTAAATATCAGTGATGGTCGTGGAGAATGAGCACTGATACACTATAAAAGGGTGGTTTAAATGAATCAATGAACAACTCCCCGACTAGTTTACATGATAGTTTAATAGTGACTGGTGAAATCTAAGTGTGATGATTCCCCCCACCCCTTGGTAGACCACCATAGCACAAGGAGGAGCTTTGTCATGTACACAGAGCGCTGTCATCATTTTTACATCTGATGAAAGAGCCTAGTTAATGTTTCACCTGTGCAAGCGTTTCATATGGGACAACACTATTATCTACGTAAGAATATTTATTCAGCTATCGTTCCAATTAGAAGGTACCTTACAACAACGACAACACACCTTAAGATTACTGGGGTGGGAAGCTTGAATAAAGCAGGGAAGAACGGTATTTAAGAAACACTAATGTCCTAGTTGTATATTGGACTATGCAATGAGATATTAGTCATAAGTTGAGCAGTTCAATCACCACCCCCACCACCCCCTACAAACTCCAGGGGAAAAAGATAAGGCTGTCTGCTCCCATGAAGACTTGTCTCAGAAACCCAATGGGGCAGTTCTGCTCTGTTCTGTAGGGTTGTTCTGAGTCAAAATTGACTGGACAGCAGTGAATTTAGTTGGCTTTGGCTAATACCCAGGGGCCAATCTCAAATCAAACGAATCTAAAACTCTATGGGTAGACCCACACATTAAAGTTTTAAAAAGAGACTTTGTGATTCCAGTATGCTTTAAAACAGGTACAATATCTCCGATATATTAAAAAAAAACTCTGATACACACAAAAAAAACTCACCACCATTGAATGGATTCCTACTCATAGATACTAGAAATCTTTAAAGGGGTAGACAGCTTCATCTTTCTTCCTCAGAGTTGCTGGTGGATTAGAACTCCTGACCTTGATGTGAGCAGACTAACATTGTCTTCTAACTTTAATATAACTATATTGGGAGTGTGTGGTAGTTACATAATATATTGTCAATTTGAGACTTTAGAGTGAAAAGGTGGAGTTTACCGTGTCAATCAGGTCACAGCTTGATGACCTCATTTGGAGGTGCTAAGGAGATAAATAGCTCACTGGAGGCGGGACATAAGCTCACTCCCTGCGAGGCATTCTTGATGACAAGACACATGGCATTACCCTAAAGCCCTGGAGCTGAAGGAACCATGTGGAGACCCCTGCCAGCACACTGGATCCACAAGACTTTCCACCCACTGGCCTGTGATCTTCCTGCCTTTGGCGTCATTGCAAGTGTTTTGTGAGTCTGAAGAGGACTTTATAGATTGGTATTGGACAAATGGGCTAATATCGGACTTATGGACTTGATCTAGACTGGACTGGGAAGTTTTCTCAATATTCAAATGGGGCTGGGATGTTTTCATAATATTAAATTGCTCTTGTATATAAAGATCTTTCTTTTTAATTTTTAAAATCATTTTATTGGGGACTCTTACAGCTCTTAACATAATCCATACATGCATCCATTGTGTCAAGCACATTTGTTGCCATCATCATCATTCTCAAAACATTTGCTTTCTACTTGAGCCCTTGATATCAGCTTCTTGTTTTTTCCCCTCCCTCCCCTCTGAAGGATTCATGAACCCCTCCCTCATGAACCCTTGATAATTTATAAATTATTATTATTTTGTCATGTCTTACACTGTCTGACGTCTCCCTTCACCCACTTTTCTGTTGTCCGTCCCCCAGGGAGGAAGTTGTATGTAGAGACTTGTAATCAGTTGCCCCTTCCTTCCTGTAGCTCGTTCTTACTCACCTGCGTG
Organism: Tenrec ecaudatus; assembly: GCF_050624435.1. Classification (NCBI taxonomy): domain Eukaryota; kingdom Metazoa; phylum Chordata; class Mammalia; order Afrosoricida; family Tenrecidae; genus Tenrec; species Tenrec ecaudatus. The sequence goes on from NC_134536.1 coordinate 103,537,258, forward strand.
TCTATGGAGTTGTTTCTCTAGTCTAACCGGACTAACACACAGCGGAACTGACATTTTAAGGAGATCCGCTCCTTTCTCTGTCCCAGGAATCCTCTTACCTGCTATTTCTAGGCAGAAGTGTGAAGCATAAGTACATTTTAACACCTTTTTCCCCTTTAAGTTTGATAAATACAGGTCTGTCCAAGAACCAGTGGGTAAAGACCAGCCAGAATGCATATATTTATCTTTCCAAATGGCTGTCTTTCCCAGTGAAAGCTCTATTGGAATTTGGGAGAAAGTACTTCTGATGCGTGGAAATTGGGGGTTTAGGCTTCCTTTCTTGAATTATTAGCACACATTAGTAAGGAACCTAATGGTTATAGTTTCTCTAGGAAGAAAGAGAAACACGAACTTCATGCATGGCTAAGAGAGACTAAGGGGGAAAGAAAAGTTTATCAAACTATAGAAAAAGTCTTTTTAAATGCCATTTGCTTCCTCCTTCCTTCAATACCAAAAATCAACTTCAATAAGCAGTCCTCGAAGGGAAAATAAATTACTTTAAAGTTAAATGTAAAATATTATGACTTACTTTATAACTTACGGTGCTTTAGTTTATGAAAATGTCAAGGAAACGAAAACAACAATGTGCTCAAGTTATGACTTATGAGTACAGGTCTTATTGCAGAGGAGAGGTTGTGAATCCTCAACACAAGAAAACTGAGAGCTGTAGAAATGGTGTGGCCAAGGCACTGACCTTCTCTAACTTCAAGAGCAGGAGAGAGCATCAGGGTCACATCTACAGCCCAAGGCTGTTGTCAGAGAAACTTCCACTTTCCGACTCTTTAACCAATTTACAGCACTAACAACCCCTCCTGAGTCACTCTACCTCTCTGCTGGAATAGATAAATCGTTCCAATAGCCACACAAACTTACAGATAATACTCATGATTATAGGGTTTACCAGGGAAGTGACAGGCCACCATTTAGGGTCATAAACAATTCCGGGTACAGTTTTGATTGGGACAGCTTCTTCTCAGAAGGGCCTGCAGGCTCGCTGTGATGTCCTTCACAACAATCATTACGCTTCTAGCTACTGAGTGCGATAATTCATTGCAATGACCACACAGAACTAAAAGACAACATTCTTGATTAAAGGGTTTATGAAGAAAGCTAACGTCTTGCAATACTGCTGAGAAATGCTCAGGGTACGGTTTGGTCAGGGCACATGGCAAAGTTGTTTCAGGGCAGGCCGCTCTGCTGTGAGCCTCACTCCTGAGGCATGTAGCTCAAGCTCCGAGGTGCTATGAACCCAGCTCTCTGAATTAATGCCACTGTGCACGGGACAGGTCTTGAGGGCAGTGAGTTCACGTTTGGACTCAGTTATTTGCTGGAAGTTACAGAGATGATGGGTATGAGGAGCATATTAAGTCATTCCCCGCACTGCAAGAGCCAGAACTAAAACAACCCTGTCATTTGGCTGATGCCTGCTTCCTACGGTCTCTGAGGGGTGGGAGTAGGAAGTGGCCCATGGAAGGAGGGAAAGAAATAGAGGGAAAAAGAATGTAAAGAAGATGGTAAAAGTAGGACAGCAATATGGGAGAGTAGGTATATTGAAACTTATATATGAGGAAATATTAACAAAGATCTGGGTTGGATTGAGTTTTATTTTGTTTCTTTTGACACACACACACACACACACAGATATGAGGTTGCTCCAAAAAATACAAGTAATTAAAAGAGAACAGAATTTTCCATGAGCTTTTTGAAGGCCCGTGTGTTAGGCCGGGTTGTCTCGAGAAACAAATCCAGAGACACTCATGTATGTGTAAGAGAGAACTTTAAATCAAGAGGTAATTAAATATCAGACAAACATCCCAGTCCAGTCTAGAACAAGTCCATAAGTCGGTCACTAGTCCATAGCCCCTCTTCAGACTCACGCAGCCACGTGCAATGATGTAGCATGCAGGGAGATCACAGAGTGGGGTGCAGAGTGGTGTGGATCCAATGGCGGTGTCTTTGGCAGGTTTTGGGGTGACACCACAGCAGGAAGGGGAAGCAAAGAGAGAGGAGAGGTTCCCAGGACCCTCCTTATGAAGAGGTCATGCCCAAAGGGGGCACCATCAGGCTGTGACCTGATTGATGGGCTAGACTCCATGCCTAGACTTTAAGTTGATACAAAATTATGTAACTACCACAGCCCTCATGTTGTGTGTGTGTGTGTGTGTGTGTGTGTGTGTGTGTGTGTAGTAGCTGTTATCAAGACAATTTTGACTGCTGGCAATCCATGCATGGAGCATAGCGATGCACTTGCTTCAGAATCAACCTCCCAGGCTTACTTCGGAGATCCCGCATGGCGGGTTTGCGCTATCAGCCTTGCAGTTAGTAGTCCACTGCACATGTGCCACACATGCCCATATACATGCTGCTCCATGATGGGGGAGGAGGAGAAATAGTGTATCATGCCAACTCTCAGGAAATTAATCCTCTCACCAGAGTTTATATTTACATATAGAAATAAAGAATAATTTAAAGACAGGATATGAATCACTTACCATAAAACCATACCCACTGCTATTGAGTCAATTCCAAATGACAGTGACACTATATATCGTGCTTCTGAGATGGTAAATCTTTATGTGTGGTGGCTGGCGCATTTCACCCACCAACCTTGTAGTTAGCAATCCAATGCTTATCCACCAACACTACCGACCGATGAGAAACCAAGTTCACTGCCGTGGAGTTGGTGCCAAGTTATAGCTATCCTGTAGGACAGGGGAGTACTGCCTCCGTGGGTTTCAGAGATTATAAATCATTACAGGAGCGAAAAACCTCATCTTTCTCCAGAGGAGCAGCTGGTGGTTTTGAACTGCTAAGTTTGCTCTTTGTAGCCCAATAAATAACCCACCCGCTACCAGGGCTCCTTATTAATAATCATGAAGGTGATTCCCTATTTTTATATTGTGTTTTTCTGATTACACAAAATAATACGGAGATTTTAGAAGTTAAAGAGAAAATATAGACATGAAAAACAATGACCTCTAGCCCCTGATCTCTTCCCATCCCCATTTCGAATAGCAGTCTCCCTCTTGTCTTCGCTCTCTCCCTCTGCACTGGCTTCTCTTTTCTCAGCTCGCTATGTGATTACCTCTCTCTCACCTCGGTTTCCTCCTTACTACAGTAGAGATAATTTGCACTACCAGATTGGGCTGTTGTACAATGAAATGAATTCATAGATGTAAAATGTTTAGAACAGCTGCCAATCCATAGTAAACACCATATATGTGCTGTTAATAATATTATTATTTTTAACCAATTAGCCCAAAGAAAAACAAGCAAAGCTACACTTTTCTTCTATCATAACCTCCTCAGACATTGTCCCAGCTCTTCTTGGTTTTGATCCCTGGCCTACGCTGACACAATTTTCTCCCCATTGAGGTGAGATTTCTAGCACAGTGCCCTGGAAATTGCTACCCTTAAGAGTCAATTGGGGAAACAGTGTGGGGGCGACATCTACCCTCCTTCAGCTCCAATATTTCTTGCTTTGATTTTTTTTGTTTGTTTAAACCACATGTTTTCTGTAATGCTTTTTGAAGGAGATAAAAATATATTTTGAGGTCATATGAATTTTAATAGAATTAATGGGACACATCTATCCTGGAAGTTTCTCTTGTCCTGGGTTATGGAATGAGACCCATTTCTTTCTTTTTTCTCCTGTGTTTTTTTTGCCTTTTATTATTATTTTAAAAAATCATTTTACTGGGACCTCTTACAGCTCTTATCACAATCCATCCATCCATTGTGTCAAGTACATTTGTATATATGTTGCCATGATTATTTCAAAACATTTTCTTTTTTCTTTAAATCATTTTATTGGGGGCTCGTACAACTCTTATCTCAATCCATCTATACATCCATTGCATCAAGCACTTTTGTACATTTGTTGCCCTTATCATTCTCAAAACGGGTATCAGACACCAAAGAACAAAAATCATCATTGTGTGCTCACCTTCCCCATACAAACGCTGAAGACAAAGAAGAAGGTTGGTCGTGCCCAGATATTGAGAGCTGTAGCATCTGGGGTCTTAAAGGCTTGAAGGTAAACAAGTGGCCATCTATTCAGAAACAACAAAGCCCACATGGAAGAAGCACACCACCCTGTGTAATCACGAGGGGTTGAAGGGACCAGGTATCAAACACCAAAGGAAAAAAAATATCATCGTGAATGAGGGGGAATTCAGGGTGGGGACCCAAGGCCCATCTGTAGGCAACTGGATATCTCTCGCTGAGGGGTAGCAGGAAGGAGACGAGTCACTCAGGGTGCAGTGTAGCATTGAGGAAACACACAACTTTCCTCTAGTTCTTAAATGCTTCCCACCGCACTCCACTATCATGAACCCAATTCTACCTTACAAACCTGGTTAGACCAGAGGATGTACAGTGGTGCAGATAGGAACTGGGAATCCAGGACAGATGAACCCCTCAGGACCATGTTGAGAGTGGTGATACTAGAAGGGTGGAGGGAAGGTAGTGTAGAAAGGGGGAACCGATTACAAGGATCTACATATAACCTCCTCCCTTGGGGATGGACAACAGAAAAGTGGGTGAAGGGAGACGTCGGACAGGGCAAGATATGACAAAATAATACTTTATAAACTATCAAGGGCTTATGAGGGAGGGGGAGCAGAGAGGGAGGGGAAAAATGAGGACCTGATGCCTGGGACTTAAGTGGAGAGGAAATGTTTTGAGAATGATGAGGGTAATGAATGTACAAATATGCTTTATACAATTGATGTATGGATGGATTGTGATAAGACTTGTATGAGCCCCTAATAAAATGATTTTTTTTTAAAGTGACAGTCTCAGAAACTTGCAGGGGCCGTTCTGCTCTGTCTTAGAGGCTTGGTAGGAGTTGGAATGGACTCGATGTCACTGCATTTGGTTTTGAGTAGCCTGTACTTTCATATTGGGGTCCGTGGTAGCATCAACTTTACTTGCTGAAAGTCTACCCAGTGCCTTGGGAGGCAGGCCTGATGCTCTGCTTCTGAACCATGGCTGCCTTCAACACCCTATGGGGAAGTTCTACGCTGCCCACAGGAGCTTGCACAGAGAACCAATTGGATGGCACCTAACAACCACCACAACTTGAGTGATGACAGCACAGGGTTCCACTGGTCTACTTGAAGGTCCTCGAGAGCTGGGAATTTGCCTCCTTCCGTGTTCATTCCTTTGCAGGGTTGGAAATCCTATCTGTACATAATAGATGCTCTCTCAATAATTGTAAAGTAACAATTACCTTCGTAGAGCACTTCTCACTCTATAATCTCTCCTCCCCCCGACCCACCTTCAACACACACAGGCTAACTGATTGAGTCTCACATTAAATCCTTAAGGGAAATGTTCATTTGGCAGATGAAGGAGCAGCCACCACGATGTTACAAGATGTTACAAGACTAATGAAAGGCGTCTGGATGGAACTGGGGCTCAAGTTCAGCATTTCTGACTTTTGATGCCCCTACTTCTTCTACAAGGAGACCTGGTGGCTGGTGGTTACACCTGGCTGCTAGTGGAAAGGTGGGTCCCCAGGGAGAAGACAATCTGCTTCTGCAAAGATTTGCAGCCTTGGAACCCCATGGGGCAGTTCTACTTGTTCACCTCAGTGGGTTTGGTTTCATTGTTTTCTCTGTTCTAAGTGCCCTGCCTCTGAAAAGGAATGTAATGCTTGTTTCATGTAAATGGTTTTTTCCCAGGGGGGCCCAGAGGGGAGGTAGCCAAGAAAATTGTAGAAGAGGTGGGGTTTGCTTACAAAAAGGCTGGGAAGCATTGGGCATGCTATAGCATAGGCTGATGTGGGGGGAAATGCCAGCCCCCCACAACGAATCACAGGTTCAGTAAGCACAATTGTACAGTTGAGATATATAAAGATTACATTAAAGTCATAGAGCATGAGAGAGATAAGAGAGAGAGTAAAATAAATAAGTCAGATACATTTCATGGTAGCATGCTCACCTCCTCGATGGCCACGATCTTACCAGCCAGGTCCACGCACAGCGTGGGCAGAGGCGAGGTGGGGCGGAGACCACCAGAGAGAGTCAGTTGGCCAGAGACTCCGTTTATTGTTAACCAGGGGTTATATCTATTTAGGGGGTTGTGATTATAAGTAATCAAATGTCACAGGAAGGGGCAGTACAATAGGAATACAAGCAATAGGAGGGGGATATAAATGGGCATAGGTGTAACAGGAAGGGGATGAGCTAGGGGTGTGCACATAAGAAAGGGGGGGACTAGAGGTACACATGTGACAAGATGGGCGGATCCGAGATTCATGATGGTGGCCTAGCCTTGGTCATCCTTGGGTGGGCTTGACCTCTCTGGGGTCTCCTACAAGGAAACAGTCAACATTTATTTCTGGATAGCTGATAACCCTTATGGAGAATAACCCCTGTTCTACTTCTGTTGATTTCCAAGTGTATAGTCATTTGCCATGTGTAGCAAGCAGCTACATTTGGGATACATTTAGGGGAGACAACTTGGGAGAAGTCTTTCTGTTTCCCACAGGCTGAGAGAAAGAAAGCGAATGATTTTTGTTTGTGTGTGAATATATATAATTACTTGAAAAGTAATGCCTTGTATTAAAACAGTTTTCAGTATTTCCTATTTGAGACAATCGCAGTACTTGGGTATGTCAGGAAGCCTCTATGTTTAAAGGAACTAAATGAATTGTAATGGTGCAGATTACACTTACATGTGCTGCCAGTGTAACTCTGGATACAGAGTAATAAGAGCAAATGTGGTGGGTTCTGTAGTCAAGACAACCAAACCCTAGGACGTTTTGAAATCTTTCACTTAAAAAAAAGTTTATAAACAATAGTTATTTATAATTCAACCAGGGTCAACTAACTTGGTATTTCCTTTCTATTTTCATTTAAAATAACTACTCATGATAACACACCAGGGATCTATCATTTAGCCTCTAGATACATCAGCATTATTTATAGTTTGCCTTCTGTGTTTATGGCACCTCTTTATGGGCAACTTTATTAGAGTGCAAATCTGTGGCCAAAAGGCATTTCCCCACATTGTACCAAGAGACAGATTTTCTATTGGTTACTCCTGCGATTCTTGTCATAACGTTTTACACTTTCTCCTTTCTTTCTACAGTATCCTGTCACTTAACACAGCTGAAAAGAACATCTCCAGTGATCAGAGCCTTGTGGGGCTGCAGTTTCTCCACATCTGCTTCAGAAATCAACCCTATGTAGCTGGTTATGCTCGGCGAGGCCAGTAATTGTAGGTCATTTATTCTTTTATTGCTTCTTTACTGCTTTGTTCTATGTGACTGCATAGGTTTCAGGAAATGCACCATGGGCATGCTGGTTTCCGCATGAGCTGCTCCAGCTCGCTCACACTGCGTTTCCCGGCTCCCTTTGCAGCTCCTCTGAGCTTATTCACTGTTCAGAGCACTTCCACTTCGAGCCTTTCCCTTGCACACCACACCTCCCCTGTTCTTGGCTCTGTGTCTCCGTCCCTGCAGCCCCAAGTCATCATTTAGTATGCACAGAGACTTTTCTTTTCATTTAAAAAAATTTTTATTGGGGACTCATGTAACTCTTATCACAATTCATACATCAATCCACTGAGTCAAGGCACATTTGTACCTTTGTTGCCCTCATCCTTCTTAAAACATTTGCTCTCTACTCGTGTCCTTGGTATCCCTCCTGCTCCCCCCTTCCTCATGAACCCTTGATAATTTATAAATTATTATTATTTTGTCATGTCTTACACTGTCCGACGTCTACTTTCACCCATTTTTCATGGACAGTCACCCCTCCCCCCCCAGAATAATTTATTTCAGAGGACAGCACTGAAGCTGCAGCTCAGGGAGAGGGACATGTTTGATCAGAGCACATAGGAGCAAATTAAGGGGGAGGAAGAGAGTGGAGCACCTCCTGCCCCACCAAGCCTGGAGAACAATATCCCGCTCAGAGCAGCCATTGCACAGAGAAGACCATATGGCCGACCCCACTACAAGACACGACATCCCTCACTGACCCATAGCCCTACAGGGGACAACACTGGAGACAGTGTGGGGATTGCGATGACCTGACCCCACCACACCGAGAAAAACACTAAGGGCGTGCAACAGACCAGCAAAGGGAGCAGAGCAAGGAAGTCCTGAGGGAGTACCAAAAACAGACTTTGGGGCCAGGGCATGGCACTCCATCAGACTCGACTGGAAAACACTCCTAAAGGTCAACAAACAGACCTTGAACTATTTACAGGCTTTTCTTTTTTGGGTCATTGGTTTTTTTGGTGGTTGTTTCCTTTGGTTGCTTTGTTTGGCTCTGTCTTGCTTTTGTGCATGTTATTATCTCTGCAGGTCCATCTAGATAAGATAGGCTGGATAAACAATCTGGAGGAGAAATCGACAGGACCAACGGTTTGGGGGGGACATTGGAGAGGGGGAGGTGAGGGAAAGGAAGTGGTGTTAACAAACCCAGGGACAAGGGAACAACAAGTGATCCAAAATCAATGGCAAGGGGGGTGTAAAGAGGCCTGGTAGGGATTGATCAAGGGTAATGTAACTGAGAGGAATTACTGAAATCCAAATGAAGGCTGAGATGATAGTGGGACAAGAGAAAAGTAAAAGGAAATAGAGGAAAGAACTAGGGGGCAAAGGGCATTTATAGAGGTCTCAAAAAAGGCATATACATATGTAAATTTATTTATATATGAGGATGGGGAACTAGATCTATGTGCATATATTTCAAAGTTTAGTATTAAGGTCACAGATGGACATTGGGTCTCCACTCAAGTACTCCCTCAATGCAAGAACACTTTGTTCTATTAACCTGGCATTCCATGATGCTCACCTTCCCGACAGGATCGCTGAACACAAAGTGGGTGCATAAGTAAATGTGGTGAAGAAAGATGATAGTGCCTGGCTATCAAAAGATATAGCATCTGGGGTCTTAAATGCTTGATGATAAACAAATGGCCATTTAGCTCCCAAGCAACAAAGCCCACATGGAAGAAGCACACCAGCTTGTGTGATCATGAAGTGTCAAAGGCATCAGGTAGCAGGCATCAAAGAACAAAAAAATCACATCATTGAGAGTGAGGGGCAGTATGGAGTGGGGACCCAAAGCCCATCTGTAGACAATTGGACATCCCATTACAGAAGGGTTGCAAGAAGGAGATGAGCCAGTCTCCGCATGATCTCAATTCTACCTTACAAATCTAGCTAGACCAGAGGATGTATACTGGTAAAGACAGGAGCTGGAAACACAGGGAATCCAGGTCAGATGAACCCTTCAGGACTTTTCTTTTTAAATAGTATATATCTTTATTTACGGATCAGTTTTTTGCCAAGGAAATGAGCACATTGCTAACTGTTATCCACCCTTCTGTGTTAATCTGGGTAGACTAGACAAACAAATGAACAAACACGCATATGTATATAAAGGAGAGATTTATATACAAGAGGAATTGAGCATTGAGAAAATATCCCAACCCAGTCCAGTCCAAAGCCATAAGTCTGATATTAGACCATATGTCCGATACCAATCTATAAAGTCCTCTTCAGACTCATGAAACACATGCAATGAAGCCAAATGCAGGACGATCACAAGCCAGTAGGTAGAAAATCTTTGGATCCAGTGGCGCTGTAAGCATCTCAGTGCTGGCAGGGGTCTCTCTGTGGCGTCTCCAGCTTCAGAGGTTTGGTTGTGTCCATGTGGTTTGTCTTCTGAAATGTCTCCCAGGGAGTAGCAGAGAGAGAGAAGTGTTTTCCACCTCCAACGAGGAAGTCCCAGATTTCCCAGAATTCTCAGGAGGAGCCCATGCCCACACAGAAGTCTCATTGGCTATCTCCAGATTGACAGGCTGGACTCCACCCCTACACTCTTAATCCTTCAATTGACACCAGATTAGGTGACTACCACACCTTCCT